>NC_137154.1:63668969-63989958 GCF_951394435.1 Stenella coeruleoalba | reverse complement strand
CCTGCCATCAAGTAATTGTAGGTCCAAAGAAATGGAGTTAAACTACTAGCAGTTTTATTTGAACTACAGATCAGAATTTTCCCTCTAACATTTTTTAAGTTAAAATGATGATAGAGATAATAGGTAGATTTATGTTCCAAATAAAATAACCCCTACATAAAGCTCTGTGCTCCCTCACTACTCCTCAGCTGTTAGAATTCTGAGACTTCTGCTTCCTTTCACGTTTTAACTTCAAAGAGGAAAATAGCTTCTCTCATATTTGCCTTTAAGTCTCAAAACTTTGAGGTTTGAACAGCAATTTTCCAATATATGCTTTCACCTAGAATACAAATCTATAAAATGTTTTCAGAGTAGTGGATTTGGGCTTTGTCCCCTGTCTCAGTCATGGGAGGAATGCTGTCAAGGGATGAGAGGAAAATGTGCTGTACATCTGAAAAACGCACAAGAAACTCCAACTCAGCAAACATGTTAGATGCTACAATGTTCTAATGAGTCCTTCATCCTCTTATCCACAGTGAGACCTCCCTTCCCCGGGGAGTATATCCAGTAGATGCTGTCCCAGCTCACCACAAAAACTGAAACAAAATGATGCTCCCTTATTTGAAGACACGCCTAGAAACCTTAGTAATTTCCATAAGCGGTGTCAACAGGAAGGAGATAAAGACATTTCCTTCATAAATACCTGTTATCCCTTCCAGCACAAATTATCATAGTAATTTTTATTCTTTAGTAAAAATGTGTTTCTTAATGGAAAACTGAAATTTAAAACGTAAAGAAGGCATTTCAAGAGACAACTCCAACTTTTATCATTTGACATTATATTGTAAGTGTTATTTCACACAACTAAATTTTTGAAAACAAGGTTGTATTGGATATATTGACAATTCAGTCATATTATTGGGCCATAATTTACTTAATCACTAGTTAGTATATGTTTCCATGTTTTTCCTATTATAAATAAGACTATTAAATATCTATATACATAAATCTTTTTCTACAGCATTTATTATAACTTGGAAATTAATCCGCAGAAATGGAATTTCTGGATCAAAGGAGAAAAATCATATTAAAACTCTTGATACATATTGCCAAATTCCCTCTCAGCAAAAATGCATTAATATCCAGCCTTCCTAGCAGAATCTAAGAGTGATCATTTCCTCTCATCTTTTTCATCAGTAGTATCATCATGTGAACAAATATTTTAAACAAATTTAAGCAAGATTTCTAAAATCGAAATTTTAAATGGATTCATTGTTCACTCACCAGCTGACTTAATTTGTTCTTTTGTTTTTTAACATCTTTATTGGAGTATAATTGCTTTACAATGGTGTGTTAGTTTCTGCTTTACAACAAAATGAATCAGTTATATATATACATATGTTCCCATATCTCTTCCCTCTTGCGTCTCCCTCCCTCCCACCCTCCCTATCTCACCCCTCCAGGCTGTCACAAAGAACCGAGCTGATCTCCCTGTGCTATGCGGCTACTTCCCATTAGCTATCTACCTTACATTTGGTAGTGTATATATGTCCATGCCTCTCTCTCGCTTTGTCACAGCTTACCCTTCCCCCTCTCCATATCCTCAAGTCCATTCTCTAGTAGGTCTCTGTCTTTATTCCTGTCTTACCCCTAGGTTCTTCATGACATTTTTTTTTTCTTAAATTCCATATATATGTGTTAGCCTATGGTATTTGTCTCTCTCTTTCTGACTTACTTCACTCTGTATGACAGACTCTAGGTCTATCCACCTCATTACAAATACCTCAATTTCGTTTCTTTTTATGGCTGACTAATATTCCATTGTATATAAGTGCCACATCTTCTTTATCCATTCATCTGATCATGGACACTTAGGTTGTTTCCATCTCCGGGCTATTGTAAATAGAGCTGCAATGAACATTTTGGTACATGACTCTTTTTGAATTATGGTTTTCTCAGGGTATATGCCCAGTAGTGGGATTGCTGGGTCATATGGTAGTTCTATTTGTAGTTTTTTGAGGAACCTCCGTACTGTTCTCCACAGTGGCTGTATCAATTTACATTCCCACCAACAGTGCAAGAGGGTTCCCTTTTCTCCACACCCTCTCCAGCATTTACTGTTTCTAGATTTTTTGATGATGGCCATTCTGACTGGTGTGAGATGATATCTCATTGTAGTTTTGATTTGCATTTCTCTAATGATTAGTGATATTGAGCATTCTTTCATGTGTTTGTTGGCAATCTGTATATCTTCTTTGGAGAAATGTCTATTTAGGTCTTCTGCCCATTTTTGGATTGGGTTGTTTGGTTTTTTTGTTGTTAAGCTGCATGAGCTGCTTATAAATTTTGGAGATTAATCCTTTGTCAGTTGCTTCATTTGCAAATATTTTCTCCCATTCTGAGGGTTGTCCTTTGGTCTTGCTTATGGTTTCCTTCACTGTGCAAAAGCTTTTAAGTTTCATTAGGTCCCATTTGTTTATTTTTGTTTTTATTTCCATTTCTTTAGGAGGTGGGTCAAAAAGGATCTTGCTATGGTTTATGTCATAGAGTGTCCTGCCTAGGTCTTCCTCTAAGAGTTTGACAGTTTCTGGCCTTACATTTACGTCTTTAATCCGTATTGAGTTTATTTTTGTGTATGGTGTCAGGGAGTGATCTAATCTCATATTTTTACATGTACCTGTCCAGTTGTCCCAGCACCACTTCCTGAAGAGGCTGTCTTTTCTCCACTGTACATTCCTGCCTCCTTTATCAAAGATAAGGTGACCATATGTGCGTGGGTTTATCTCTGGGCTTTCTATCCTGTTCCATTGATCTATCTTTCTGTTTTTGTGCCAGTACCATACTGTCTTGATAACTGTGGCTTTGTAGTATAGTCTGAAGTCAGGGAGCCTGATTCCTCCAGCTCTGTTTTTCATTGTCAAGATTGCTTGGCTATTCGGGGTCTTTTGTGTTTCCATACAAATTGTGAAATTTTTTGTTCTATTTCTGTGAAAAATGCCAGTGGTAGTTTGATAGGGATTACATTGAACCTGTAGATTGCTTTGGATAGTAGAGTCATTTTCACAATGTTGATTCTTCCAATCCAAGAACATGGTATATCTCTCCATCTATTTGTATCATCTTTAATTTCTTTCATCAGTGTCTTATAATTTTCTGCCTACAGGTCTTTTGTCTCCTTAGGTAGGTTTATTCCTAGATATTTTATTCTTTTTGTTACAATGGTAAATGGGAGTGTTTTCTTGATTTCACTTTCAGATTTTTCATCATTAGTGTATAGGAATGCCAGAGATTTCTGTGCATAATTTTGTATCCTGCTACTTTACCAAATTCATTGATTAGCTCTAGTAGCTTTCTGGTAGCATCTTTAGGATTCTCTATGTATAGTATCATGTCATCTGCAAACAGTGACAGCTTTACTTCTTCTTTTCCAATTTGGATTCCTTTTATATCCTTTTCTTCTCTGATTGCTGTGGCTAAAACTTCCAAAACTATGTTGAATAAGAGTGGTGAGAGTGGGCAACCTTGTCTTGTTCCTGATCTTAGAGGAAATGCTTTCAGTTTTTCACCATTGAGGACGATGTTGGCTGTGGGTTTGTCAAATATGGCCTTTATTATGTTGAGGAAAGTTTCCCTCTATGCCTACTTTCTGCAGGGTTTTTAACATAAACCGGTGTTTAATTTTGTCAAAAGCTTTCTGTGTATCTATTGAGATGATCATATGGTTTTTCTCCTTCAATTTTTTAATGTGGTGTATCACGTCGATTGATTTGCGTATATTGAAGAATCCTTGCATTCCTGGAATAAACCCCACTTGATCATGGTGTATGATCCGTTTAATGTGCTGTTGGATTCTGTTTGCTAGTATTTTGTTGAGGATTTTTGCATCTATGTTCATCAGTGATATTGGCCTGTAGTTTTCTTTCTTTGTGACATACTTGTCTGGTTTTGGTATCAGGGTGATGGTGGCCTTATAGGATGAGTTTGGGAGTGTTCCTCCCTCTGCTATATTTTGGAAGAGTTTGAGAAGGATAGGTGTTAGCTCTTCTCTAAATGTTTGATAGAATTCGTCTGTGAAGCCATCTGGTCCTGGGCTTTTGTTTGTTGGAAGATTTTTAATCACAGTTTCAATTTCAGTGCTTGTGATTGGTCTGTTCATATTTTCTATTTCTTCCTGATTCAGTCTCGCAGGTTGTGCATTTCTAAGAATTTGTCCATTTCTTCCAGTTTGTCCATTTTATTGGCAGAGTTGCTTGTAGTAATCTCTCATGATCTTTTGTATTTCTGCAGTGTCAGTTGTTACTTCTCCTTTTTCATTGCTAATTCTATTGATTTGAGTCTTCTCCCTTTTTTTCTTGATGAGTGTGGCTAATGGTTTATCAATTTTGTTTATCTTCTCAAAGAACCAGCTTTTAGTTTTATTGATCTTTGCTGTCATTTCCTTCATTTCTTTTTCATTTATTTCTGATCTGATTTTTATGATTTCTTTTCTTCTGCTAACTTTGGGGTTTTTTTGTTCTTCTTTCTCTAATTGCTTTAGGTGCAAGGTTAGGTTGTTTATTTGAGATATTTCCTGTTTCTTAAGGTAGAATTGTAATGCTATAAACTTCCCTCTTAGAACTGCTTTTGCTACACCCATCGTTTTGGGGTCATCGTGTCTCCATTGTCATTTGTTTCTAGGTATTTTTTAATTTCCTCTTTGATTTCTTCAGTGATCACTTTCTTATTAAGTAGTGTATTATTTAGCCTCCATGTGTTTGTATTTTTTACAGATCTTTCCCTGTAATTGATATCTAGTCTCATAGCATTGTGGTCGGAAAAGATGCTTGATACAATTTCAATTTTCGTAAATTTACCAAAGCTTGATTTGTGACCCAAGATATGATCTATCCTGGAGAATGTCCCATGAGCAGTTGAGAAAAATGTGTATTCTGTTGTTTTTGGATGGAATGTCCTATAAATAACAACTAAGTCCATCTTGTTTAATGTATCATTTAAAGCTTGTGTTTCCTTATTTATTTTCATTTTGGATGATCTGTCCATTGCTGAAAGTGGGGTGTAAAAGTCCCCTACTATGAATGTGTTACCGTCGATTTCCCCTTTTATGGCTGTTAGTATTTGCCTTATGTATTGAGGTGTTCCTATGTTGGGTGCATAAATATTTACAATTCTTATATCTTCTTCTTGGATCGATCCCTTGATCATTATTTAGTGTCCTTCTTTGTCTCTTCTAATAGTCTTTATTTTAAAGCGTATTTTGTCTGATATGAGAATTGCTACTCCAGCTTTCTTTTAGTTTACACTTGCATGAAATATCTTTTTCCATCCCCTTACTTTCAGTCTGTATGTGTCTCTAGGTCTGAAGCGGGTCTCTTGTAGACAGCAAATATATGGGTCTTGTTTTTGTATCCATTCAGCCAATCTGTGTCTTTTGGTGGGAGCATTTAGTCCATTTACATTTAAGGTAATTATAGATATGTATGTTCCCATTCCCATTTTCTTAATTGTTTTGGGTTCGTTATTGTAGGTCTTTTCCTTCTCTTGTGTTTCTTGCCTAGAGAAGTTCCTTTAGCAGTTGTTGTAGAGCTGGTTTGTTGGTGTTGAACTCTCTCAGCTTTTGCTTGTCTGTAAAGGTTTTAATTTCTCCATCAAATCTGAATTTCTCCATCAAATCTGAATGCTGGGTAGAGTAATCTTGGTTACAGGTTCTTCTCCTTCATAACTTTAAATATGTCCTGCCACTCCCTTCTGGCTTGCAGAGTTTCTGCTGAAAGATCAGCTGTAAACTTTATGGGGATTCCCTTGTGTGTTATTTGTTGTTTTTCCCTTGCTGCTTTTAATATGTTTTCTTTGTATTTAATTTTTCACAGTTTGATTAATATGTGTCTTGGCATATTTCTCCTTGGATTTATCCTGTATGGGACTCTCTGTGCTTCCTGGACCTGATTAACTATTTCCTTTCCCATATTAGGGAAGTTTTCAACTATAATCTCTTCAACTATTTTCTCAGTCCCTTTCTTTTTCTCTTTTTCTTCTGGAACCTCTATAATTCGCATGTTGTTGCGTTTGATGTTGTCGCAGAGGTCTCTGAGACTGTCCTCAGTTCTTTTCATTCTTTTTTCTTTATTCTGCTCTGCAGTAGTTACTTCCACTTTTTTATCTTCCAGGTCACTTATCCATTCTTCTGCCTCAGTTATTCTGCTATTGATCCCATCTAGAGTATTTTTCATTTCATTTATTGTGTTGTTCATCGTTGTTTGTTTCATCTTTAGTTCTTCTAAGTCCTTGTTAAATGTTTCTTGCATTTTGTCTGTTCTATTTCCAAGATTTTGGATCATCTTTACTCTCATTATTCTGAATTCTTTTTCAGGTAGACTGCCTATTTCCTCTTCATTTGTTAGGTCTGGTGGGTTTTTATCTTGCTCCTTCATCTGCTGTGTGTTTTTCTGTCCTCTCATTTTGCTTATCTTACTGTGTTTGGGGTCTCCTTTTTTCAGGCTGCAGGTTCGTAGTTCCTGTTGTTTTTGGTGTCTGTCCCCAGTGGCTAAGGTTGGTTCAGTGGGTTGTGTAGGCTTCCTGGTGGAGGGGACTAGTGCCTGTGTTCTGGTGGATGAGGCTGGATCTTGTCTTTCTAGTGGGAAGGTCCACGTCTGGTGATGTGTTTTGGGGTGTCTGTGGACTTATTATGATTTTGGGAAGCCTCTCCGCTAATGGGTGGGGTTGTGTTCCTGTCTTGCTAGTTGTTTGGCATAGGATGTCCAGCACTGTAGCTTGCTGGTCGTTGAGTGAAGCTGGGTGCTGGTGTTGAGATGGAGATCTCTGGGAGATTTTCGCCGTTTGATATTATGTGGAGCTGGGAGGTCTCTTGTGGACCAGTGTCCTGAAGTTGGCTCTCCCACCTCAGAGGCACAGCACTGACTCCTGGGTGGAGCACCAAGAGCCTTTCATCCACACGGCTCCTTAATTTGGGATGATTCGTTGTCTATTCATGTATTCCACAGATGCAGGGTACATCAAGTTGATTGTGGAGCTTTAATCCGCTGCTTCTGAGGCTGCTGGGAGATATTTCCCTTTCTCTTCTTTGTTCTCACAGCTCCCAGGGGCTCAGCTTTGGATTTGGCCCCGCCTCTGCGTGTAGGTCGCTGGAGGGCGTCTGTTCTTCGCTCAGACAGGACAGGATTAAAGGAGCCGCTGATTCGGGGGCTCTGGCTCACTCAGGCTGGGGGGAGCGAGGGGCACGGAGTGCGGGCGAGCCTGCGGCAGCAGAGGCCAACGTGATGTTCCACCAGCCTGAGGCGCGCCGTGCGTTCTCCCGGGTGAGTTGTCCCTGGATCCTGGGACCCTGGCAGTGGCGGGCTGCACAGGCTCCCCGGAAGGGGGGTGTGGATAGTGACCTGTGCTCGCACACAGGCTTCTTGGTGGCGGCAGCAGCAGCCTTAGCGTCTCATGCCCGGCTCTGTGGTCCGTGCTTTTAGCCACGGCTCGCACCCTTCTCTGGAGCTCCTTTAAGCAGCGCTCTTAATCCCCTCTCCTCGCGCACCAGGAAACAAAGAGGGAAGAAAAGTCTCTTGCCTCTTCGGCAGGTCCAGACGTTTCCCCGGACTCCCTCCCGGCCAGCCGTGGCGCACTAACCCCCTGCAGGCTGTGTTCACGCCGCCAACCCCAGTCCTCTCCCTGCGCTCCGAGCCTCAGCTCCCAGCCCCGCCCTGCCCTGGCGGGTGAGCAGACAAGCCTCTCAGGCTAGTGAGTGCCGGTCGGCCCTGATCCTCTGTGCGGGAATCTTTCCACTTTGCTCTCTGCACCCCGGTGGCTGCGCTCTCCTCCGCGGTTCCGAAGCTTTCTCCCCACCACCCGCAGTCTCCGCCAGCGAAGGGGCTTCCCAGTGTGTGGAAACCTTTCCTCCTTCACAGCTCCCTCCCACTGGTGCAGGTCCGGTCCCTATTCTTTTGTCTCTGTTTATTCTTTTTTCTTTTGCCCTACCCAGCTACGTGGGGAGTTACTTGCCTTTTTGGAGGTCTGAGGTCTTCTGCCAGCGTTCAGTAGGTGTTCTGTAGGAGTTGTTCCACGTGTAGATGTATTTCTGGTGTATCTGTGGGGAGGAAGGTGATCTCCGTGTCTTACTCTTCCGCCATCTTCCCGGAACTAGCGGCTAACTTAATTTGTACCGTGACTAGCTTCCCAGTAGCTGATGCTTCTTTTACATGAAGACATTCTTATCGACAACCTAAATGTTTGTTATAAAAGGGACGGTTAAATAAATTATGGTACATCTATATTATGGGATAATACATAAACAATAAAAAAGATTGAGGGATATCCGTGTTTCTTTTTCTGTAAACTAGATATATTACCATATATATATTACTATATGTTTGCATATATAGAGTATGTGTGTGTGTGTGTATATATATATATATATATGATTAAATGTTCATAAAAATATAAAAGATCTGAAGAGATAAACACTAAACTACTGTAAACTGAACATAAAAAAGTGGATTTGATGACGGGGAGTAGGGGCATTCTTGAGATGAAAACGTCAACTTGGATTTTATTACAATGAACACATATTACTTTTGCAATTATGCCCCATTGAGAATAGATACAACACTTCTTTAGAATTAATAAGTTTTTTTACAACTTACTAAGGAAATTTTGTTTTACAGATTTAGAATCCATGAAAAAATGTCTAGGGGGAGATGGAAGAGGGTACTAATTTTTTACATCTACCTTTAAGATATTGTAAGATACGCCTGGTAAATTTGGAAATAAAAATGTGTCATATGTATAGTTTGGTTTGATCTTAAAGTAATACTACTTGGTATGTCAACATGGGGAGAAGTAAAAAATGTCAAGAGAAAAATATTCTTGCCTAGGAGTATACCCTATAAAGGGAAGGAAGTCAAGAGTCTTCAAGAAATTAGGTTTATTACTCTCCAACTTTCCCTTTCTCCCCACTGATTCCAAATCTTTAATAACAGTGCAAGTGGGCTTCCCTGGTGGCACAGTGGTTGAGAGTCCGCCTGCCGATGCAGGGGACATGGGTTCGTGCCCCGGTCCGGGAAGATCCCACTATGCCACGGAGCGGCTGGGCCCGTGAGCCATGGCCGCTGAGCCTGCATGTCCGGAGCCTGTGCTCTGCAACGGGAGAGGCCACAACAGTGAGAGGCCCACGTACCGCTAAAAAAAAAAAAAAATACAGTGCAAGCTGAGGATGTGGTACATCTTGGGAATGAAGCGTACATGTGAACAGGCAGGAGCTTTGGATCCTTAGTGAATGGGAAACGCCCTCAGAAATGCAGACAATATTAGCAGTCTCCTTCTTTCTTTCACTTGTTAATTTTCTATGAGTAACAATGGCTTGGACAAATAAGCACATTTTCTTTTGGCTACAAGCCAACTCCACCAGCCATTTCTTATCCACTATAGTGATTTACATCATCACAAGAAATAAATGTTAGTGGTGATCATTTCCCCATTCCAAGAACAGAAACCATCCACTGAATGCATGCACATTAACTCTACCGACTTTGACTGTCCCTTTGGTGGGGTACTACCAACCTATCCTCGGAGTTCAAGTGCCCTTTTCCGAGCACAGGTGCATGTAGACACCTGTGTATTCTATTACCTCTCAGTCCTAACAAGTCCCAAGGAGAACTCCTTATCTCTCTAAACTTACTCTGCTGCCCATTTCTGATGAAGACTCACCATCCTCTCAATTGCTTTGGATACAAGCTTTGGCATTACCTACTACATATTTCACCCTGATCTCCCATATCCAACATGGGTTATATCTCTCAGCCCCACTCAGATATGCACCTGCTTTCTCTCTCCCCACAGTCAAGGTCCTAATATAGGCCCATATTTCTCGCAAGATGCTTTCTAGGGAATCTTTTGCCTCTAAGTCACCCTCTGCCTCCTACAGTTAAAGTGATTCAGCATTTCCTTTGTCAAGAATATGAGTAGCTTCTCATTGATTGTAGAGTAAAATTCTGATTCCTCAGCATAATAGTCAAGGACCTACACAATGTGGTGCCTTGTCCACTGTTGGGGCCCAGCGCAGGCCACCCCCAAATATGCCTCAATGGCATATTGATTACTTTGAATTAAATTAACTTAAGAAATGGCCATAAAGCAGAAACGAACACATGATTGTAAAGCAATTATACTCCAATAAAGATGTTAAAAAAAAAAAAGGAAGGAAGAAAAGAAATGGCCAATACAAGAGGGACACTTGGACTTTCCTGTCTCCCTGAAAGCAGGAAATAAATCTCCCATGTGAAAGGTCTCTTCCCTGTACCAGGAGGTAGAAGGACATGCTTGTCTCCAGAGATAGAGAATTCAGAGCTGAGAGACCTATATAAACAAACCTTGTTACCTCTTTACCACCCAAGCCCAAACTCTGCTTAAATTTCTTATTAATTAAGCACCCAAACCTGAGTTTCTTTGTCCTGTCAATTCCTCTCAAATGTATTGTTTCACTGTCTAAAAAGTACAAAAACTGCCTGCTTTGGCCATTTCTTAGGTCCCATTTCTAGAGACCTCCGTGTGCACGAATTAATTTTTCTTCTCCTGCTAATCTGTATCAATTTTACTATTAGTCTACCTACAAGAACTCAAGAGGTATAGAGGGGGAAATGTCCCCTTCCCCCAAACCGCTGTCTTTCCAACATCACTGCCGACTAGATGTACCTCCCTGGCCCACCATCCTGACTCAGCAAGTAATTCACATCTCTCTTAACTTCCCCTCAAAGTCCTTCCACCATGACTCAGCTTGGAATGATCCATCTACATCCTAGTTTCTTTTCTTTTTCAGAGGTTTTTTTTCTTTTTTTTTTTAAAGAAGATGTTGGGGGTAGGAGTTTATGAATTTATTTATTTTTGCTGTGTTGGGTCTTTGTTTCTGTGCAAGGGCTTTCTCTAGTTGTGGCAAGCGGGGGCCACTCTTCATCGTGGTGTGCGGGCCTCTCCCTATCACGGCCTCTCTTGTTGCGGAACACAGGCTCCAGACGCGCAGGCTCAGTAGTTGTGGCTCACGGGTCTAGCTGCTCCGCGGCATGTGGGATCCTCCCAGACCAGGGCTCGAACCCATGTCCCCTGCATTAGCAGGCAGATTCTCAACCACTGCACCACCAGGGAAGCCCTCCTAGTTTCTTACACTGAGGAACTATTCTTCCCTGAGAATGTGGGAACAGAGGAGAAACCAGGGTACAACTTAAATTTGATCACAAAGATATGGGAGGGAAACTTTATTATTTGAATTTGAATGCAAAATTCAAATGAAACTTCAAGGAAATGATAAACCTGTTTCTAGCTGTTCTCTCCACCCCACTACTAGCAGCAGCAGCCACGCCACAAGTTTGTGGTCACTCCTTTTTGCCCTTAGGAGTCCGCCACTGGAAATTTTTGAGAAGCACTGCTCTAGGTGGAAAGTTTTTCAACCCTTCTTTCTGTTTGACAATTCTTGCCCATTATTAAGAGCCAGCTCTTAATAGAGAGCCAGCAGCTCTTCTACAAAACATCCTAAAATCCCTCCAAGTTAAAATAAAACAAAAAACTCCCTTCTTATACTCTCAAGGTATATAATGACTATTATAAACTCGTGCTAGTCTTAGGTGGGTTTGTTAACTCCCAGTTTCTACCTGTCCACAAACCAATACATCTCAGTAAAAGCCAGGGACAAGATGGCTCAGTGCCCACTCAATGCCAGGATACAGCCTTACCAAGGTGTAGGAAAATGACATTTCCCAGAATTTGTCAGTGAACCTGTAAAAAGCCTTAGCCTCTGAGATACGAAGAGATATATACCCTAAAGTAAAGGAAAACTTACTTTCACTTCTCCTAGAAACATTTCTACATGACATAAGATTAGATCTATAGCTTAAAATTTCTCCTGTTGACCAAAAGTCAAGTGGGTATGTCCCAGGATAGGTACCTAGATTCATTGAGAAGGTACATGGAAAAGGGAGCATTATCTCCCTAGGTCTTTCCGTCTCAAGGAGGAATGAACCTCTGACCTTGGGTACCTCTTTGTCACAAGAGGCTAGAGACAAGGGACTGTCAAACTCCTGGAGAGACTTTATTTGCGTACCAAAGGGCTGTAGTCCCTTCTTTCAGGAGAGATGGGAGATAGCTGCCTTCTTCTCCTCCGTATGGAGAGAAAAATTATTTTCCTCATCCCTCACCTATAGGGTATCCAGCTGCTTGCATTAGAGAGTTGACATGGTTCTCATCACATCATCCCAAGGGCCAAGACTAGGGCATAGAGGATGCTAGAGCACTTATTCACTATGAGGTATTTAATAAGCAAAATGTGTCTCTGATACAGAACACTTCTTGTGCACATTCAGCCTAAAATTAATAAACGTTAATATTATATTAATGTTAATTAATGTTAAATGAATATTAATGAAATGTTTATTAATATTAATGTTAATGAATATTAAAAACCTAACACAAAGCCTACAAGAATTTAAATGTAGCCATTACTTGTCTTCATTTGCGTCTTGTGCTCTTGTCATTATCTCTTCCTCATAGATGCCAGCTCTCAATAGATTCATCTCCCACAACAATCCTCTCCTCACTCTGGTCATCCATTTCTCCCTTCTAGAAGCCTCATTCGTGTTTACTCTTTTGTTTGTTGTCCCGATCATGGCGTATTGCTGCTTATTAAGTCATTATTTTCCAGAACGTATCTCTTTCCCATGATGATGCAAAACCTTTATAGTGTAGTTATAGAAAGTTGGGATAGGGAGTGAGCTAACCTGGAAGAGCTGTGAAAGAGGCATGAAGTCATAAATTCCCAATCACATCTTCTTGTGCTATCTCACAGCAGTGAAAAAAAAATACACTTGGTAGTAAATGAGCATGTAGGAGATGCAACTTAGTGAGCTGTGGCTGCCTAATCCATGCTCATCATTCTCCTACTTAATATATTCATGGAAATTCTCACACCTACTTAAAATATTCATGAAACTTGCTCATTTCAGTTCCACAGTGGTCACAAAAGTTATTACAAATAGACAAGGTGGGAAAGGTAATCTGAGGCCCGAGTGTGTCTTCCTTCCTCAGTAGTGTTAGCATCTGGTCAGGGGCAGAGACTTTCTCTAATGAATTTTGACTTCTCCAAACATCTGATACTATACTTCACACAGAATGAAGTTTTACAAGATTAAATATTTATTGGATTGAGTCATTTCTACTGGAAAAAAAATGAGACTAATAAAGGATGAATTATGAATTATGTCAATAAAAAATTACTCTTTGCACAAAAGAAAGTTATCACAGTGTTAGTTGGTAAGTCTGTGGGGAAATAATTACAAACACATAGTTAGTGGCCATATAAATTGGTTCATCCTCTTTGGAGAACAATTTGAGAATATTTATCAAAATTTTACTATACCCACCCTTTAACCCCAGTAATTCAACCTCTGAAAATCCATCCTACAAATGAATGTATGCATGTGCAAAAAAATAATGTGCACAGATGTTTGCTGCATTATTTTTAAAAACAAAGAAAAAACCTATATGTCTATTAATAGGAAACTAATTAAATAAACAATATTACTTCCATGTATTTGGAATATAATGCAGCCATTACCATGTCATTGACATGGACCAAATGTAGCAGATTTGTATATGCTGACATGGAAAGATCTTCAAGATAAACTGGTACTTGGGGAAAAATTGATTAAGATATAGAACAGGGGCTTCCCTGGTGGCGCAGTGGTTGAGAGTCCGCCTGCCGATGCAGGGAACACGGGTTCGTGCCCTGGTCTGGGAGGATCCCACATGCCGCGGAGCGGCTGGGCCCGTGAGCCATGGCCGCTGAGCCTGCGCGTCCAGAGCCTGTGCTTCACAATGGGAGAGGCCGCAACAGTGAGAGGCCCGCGTACCGCAAAAAAAAAAAAAAAAAAAAAAAAAAAGATATAGAACAGTAGGTTTAGTATAATATGTGTATTTTATAGTGTAAGTAAACACACACACACACACACAGAGCCCAGACACTTCCTGAAAGAATACACAAAAAACAGTTGATAGTAGTGAAGGATCTGGATGACAGAGACCAACATTTCATTTTCCACTCACTGTTTGAATTTTTATTCTTTGTATTGTCTTCTTTACCATAATTAAATACTTACAAACAGGAAAAGAAAGTTATAGAATTGCAAAGGTAGAAGGGGCATTAGCAGTCATTAGCTCAGAAAGGAGAAGTGACAAGTAAGTCGCTCAAGAGCACACAGCTATTTGGTGGTAGAACTTCGACTAGGACCCGGTCCTTGGACTCCTACTTCAGATCCCCACCCAAGTTTCTCTAACAGTATGCATACTGGCTACTATTTATTGAGAACCTACTTTATGCTGTGTGCAAGGCATTATACTAGGCACTTTATAAAGAGTAGCTTTAATTCTTTTCTTAAAAATTTATTTTATTAAAGTATAGTAGATTTACCATGTTGTGTTAATTTCTGGTGTACAGCAAAGTGATTCAGTTATACATATATATAATAGTTTGCATCTGCTAATCGCAAACTCCCAATCCATCCCTCCCCCACTGCCCCTCCCCCTTGGCAACCACAAGTCTGTTCTCTGAGTCTGTTTCTGTATTCATTTGTGTCATATTTTAGATTCCACATACAAGTGATATTATATGGTATTTTGTCTTTCTCTTTCTGACTTACTTCACTTAGTATGATAATCTCTAGGTCCATCCATGTTACTGCAAGTGGCATTATTTCATTCTTTTTGTGGCTGAGTAATAGTATTCCATTGAATATAGGTACCAGATCTTCTTTATCCATTCATCTGTCAGTGAACATTTAAGTTGTTTCCATGTCTTGGCAATTGTAAGTAGTGCTGCTATGAACATAGGGGTGCATGTATCTTTTCGAATTATAGTTTTGCCCGGATATATGCCCAGGAGTGGGATTGCTGGATTATAGGGCAACTCTATTTTTAGTTTTTTAAGGAACTTTCATACAACTCAATCAAAAAATGGGCCAAAAACCTAAATAGACATTTCTTCAAAGAAGACATGCAAATGGCCTTGTTGGAAAAATGCTCAACATTGCTAATTTGAGAAATGCAAATCAAAACTGCAACGAGGTACCACCTCACACCGGTCAGAATGGCCATCAATAAAAAGTCTTCAAATAACAAATGCTGGAGAGGGTGTAGAGAAAAGGGAACCCTCCTACGCTGTTGGTGGGAATGTAAAATGGTACAGATTTAGTTCTTATAAGAACCCTGCAAAGTAGAGTTTGAAAGTGTCATAAGTGTCATTCGCTATTCAGAACCTTTGACAGCATTGAGCAAATTCCCATGTTAGAGTAGGTGGCCTGGAGTACTAGGTACTTCATACACATCATCTGAGCTTTCTCTTTCACCTTATAAAAGTAGGCATTATCGGGCTTCCCTGGTGGCGCAGTGGTTGAGAGTCAGCCTGCCAATGCAGGGGACATGGGTTCGAGCCCTGGTCTGGGAAGATCCCACATGCCGCGGAGCAACTAGGCCCGTGAGCCACAACTACTGAGCCTGCGAGTCTGGAGCCTGTGCTCCGCAACAAGGGAGGCCGCGACAGTGAGAGGCCCGCACACCACAATGAAGAGTGGCCCCCACTTGCCGCAACTAGAGAAAGCCCTCGCACAGAAAAGAAGACCCAACACAGCCAAAAATAAATAAATAAATAAATAAATAAAATTCACCTCTTAAAAAAAAAAATGTAAGCATTATTTCCGTTTTATAGATAAGGAAACCAGGCATCTTGGTAATGATTATACAGGTGGTACCAGATGAATCTGGGATTCCAACCCATTTACCCAACTCCTAGATTCCTTTTATTGATACTACTTCTATTCTGCTCCTTAACACTATGAATATGAGAAGAGAACTTGATTTAAAGTTTTGGCTGGCCCCGCCTCCCAGCCGCTCCGTAAGGACAGTGAACTCCCTGCGACTAGGGGCCATATATCTTTGCGCCCTCAGCGGGACCAGCACAAGACTGGTACAAGGCACGCTTCAGCAAATGTTTGTTTAATGGTATTAAACAAGACTTCTAGTTCTGTGTTAAACAGTAGTTGGTGAGAGTGCAAAAAATCAAATTCCAGTCTGCCTGCCTCTAAGGCCTACATGTTTGACCACCATGCCACACTGCTCCAGTGAAGACTCACTCGCAGACTGGTGGAAGACTGCTGAACCAAGAAAAATGATCTTATCTCATGCTTCAGTGACAAAATAAAAGCCATCAGGCATGGGAGAATTGTTCCAGGACCTTCATCTTCCCACCACTGAATCTCTAAATCCGTATTCATCTTTTGTCTCATTCCTTCCTGTTACAGTGAAGGGCCTGAGGACCTCTCCTTCTCTCTGAGGCCCAGTGCCCTAGACCCCAGCCCCTCCTTTCCCTTCCATTATTCCCTTTCTCTTCTGTATTCCCATCCGGTCCCTCTCTATGGTCTCTGGGTCATTCCCAGCAGCAAACAAGCATAGTCTACTATTTCCCATCTTAGAAAAATCATTCTTTGCCCCTCCTCCTACCATCACCTTAGCTCTCTGGGCTCTGTTCCCATTCACAGCCATGTTTCACAAGGAAATCGCCTACACGCCTAGCTCCACTTCAGCAGGATTGGGGGCAGTGTTTTATTCCCTCTGACCTTGGAGGGTCAGTAACAAGCTACCCTCCCACCAGCACTCTATCCAATTATTCCTGTTTTTTTAATTTTATTTATTTTTCATGATAATACATTATAAATTTTATAGTATACATACCTGTACAGTTTGAATAAATTATAAAACAAATAACATATGTACCTGTACCCATCACCCAGCTTCTAAAACAAATCATTTCTGAATGACAAAACCCACCATGTAGCCCTCCTCAGTCACATCTCCTTCCCCTCCCTGAGGTAACCAGTGTCATTTTTCATACCTTGCTTTTTGTATGGTCTTACAACATATTACTGCATCCATATATTGTATAATTTTGCACGTTGTTCAACTTCATATAAACATATTCTTTCATGAAAAAAATAATGTTTTGCTAATTGTTATGATAACTTGTCAGTTAGCTATTACCAGCAAATCAGTAGTATTGTTCCTTTATGTGATGACATCCCACTCAAAAATCATACATTTCATTGCCCAACTGTATCATCTAGCTCTTTCACTACCACACACTGTTTCGTCTGTGATTCCTGAGCCAAAATCTTCTTTCACAGCACTGCTTGCCAACATTCAAGCCCTGGTTTGCTGCAGAAAAATAAATCCTAAAAACACTTCAGATTCCAAATCCAATTCTGCCTGTCCATAGCTACTTCTCCTCTTTTAGAAAGTATTGCAAAAATCACAGAGTAAAAGGCGTAATGCTACAAACTAATTACTGCACATCTGCCACCGTCTTACTATATTCCACAACTTACACTTACAATTCATTTATAATTGGGCTCCACATAGTTCCCAGTGATAGTTATTTTAGTTTCAAGACTTAAAATTCAACTCAACAATTATGTTCATCATTAACATTATGAAAATGCATGGCTCCAACAGAGAGCCAGTGGGAGTCAAGGTTTCAGCCTCTTGAACCTACATTTTTCTGTTTTCCATCTTTGGGGCTAGAATCATGCTGTATATATAACTTAGCTTTATTTCCATGAGGATATTTAAATGATAAAAATATTTCTACATGGTTAAGTTTATGTTTTGCCTAGCATATATATCGCTTATCCTAAGGAGAGATATAAATAATGAATTTCTCATGAAATTTGCATAATATCTATAGTTTCTTTAACTGTTTTATTAAGATATAATTAACATACAATAAACAATACATATTTGCAGAGTAAAATTTAATACATTTTGTCATATACATATATACCTGTGAAACCATCACCACAGTCAAAATAATAAGCATATTCATTACCCTCAGTGAACTCAATACATCTTTGTAATCTTACCACCTACCATTCTCCATTTCTGGCAATCACTGATCTGCCTTCTGTCACTAATGTTAGATTAGATTGCATTATTTAGAATTTATATAAATCGAATCACACATTATGTACTCTTTTTTTCACTCAGCTTAATTATTTTGGGATTCATCCATGTTGTGACATATAAATAATACAAATAACGCTTCTCTGAGTATTTGTGTATAAATCTGTGTATGGATGCATGCTTTTATTTCTCTTGAGTGGAATGGCTGAATTATGGTAATTCTATGTAGAACTTTTTGTTAAACATTTTACATCACCACCAGCAATGTATGAGAGTCCCAGTTACTCCATACCCCTGCCAACACTTGATATGGCCAGTCTTTTTTATTTTAACCATTCTAAGAGGTATGTAGTGTTAACTCACTATAGGTTTAATTTGGCTTTCCCTAAGTACCAACAGCACTGATGATCTTTTCACCTGCTTGTTTATCATCTGTTTATCTTCTTTGGTAAAGTGTCTGTTCAAAGCTTTTACCCATTTTTTATTGTATCATTTGTTTTATCATTATTGAGTGTTGAATATACTTTACATATTATGGATATAAATTATTTATTAGGTATATGATTTGCAAATATATTTTTTCAGTCTGTGGCTAGTCTTTTCATCCTCTTAACTGTATCTTGCAAAAAGCAAGGCTAGTTTAACTGGGAGAGAGAGACAAGAGAGAAATTATCTGCATCATTATAGATCCTATAGTCATAGAATAATGAGGATATATTATGAAAAATTTTATGCAAACTAATTTGACTGCTTAGATAAAATGGATAAATTTCTTAAAAACACAACTTGCCAAACTAAAACAAGAAGAAATAGAAAATCTTAATAACTATATTAATATACAAATACTTATACATTTTCAGAAAAAATCCTCTTCCCAACTCATTTTATAAGGCTAGTATAATCCCGATAACAAATCCTTGAGGATAGTTTTTAAAATCTCTCAGTAATATAGGCACAAAAATTCTAAACAAAATAATGGCAAATGAAATCTAGCAATATACAAGAAGGGTAACATTTCATGACCAAGTGAGACTTACCCTGCAAGTTTGGTACAACATTCATAAATCAATTGAATTACACTAAAACAGAATAAAGGAAAAAATATGATAGCAGTAATAAATGCAGAAAAACATTTGACAGAAATCAACACTCATTCATATTAAAAAATATCATTCAGCAAAGAAAAAATAGAGGAATTTTTTTTAAAGATTGATTCATTTTTTGGGCTGCGTTTGGTCTTCGCTGCTGCGCGTGGGCTTTCTCTAGTTGCGGTGAGCGGGGGCTACTCTTCGTTGCATTGCACGTGCTTCGCATTGCAGTGGCTTCTCTTGTTGTGGAGCATGGGCTCTAGGCACACAGGCTTCAGTAGTTGCAGCATGCAGGTTCAGTAGTTGTGGCGCACGGGCTTAGCTGCTCCACGGCATGTGGGATCTTCCCGGACGAGGGATCGAACCCATGTCCCCTGCATTGGCAGGTGGATTCTTAACCACTGCACCACCAAGGAAGTCCCATAGAGGAACTTTTTTTCAATTTGATAAAGAGTATCTACAGAAATCCACCATCACAATTAATGATGAAATGTTAAATGTCATTCCTCTACAGTTAGGAATAGGACATGTTGATTCATTTTCAGCATTACTACTCAATATTGTACCAGAGAGTCTAGCCAGTACAGTAAGTCAAGGTAAAAAGGTGAAAGGTATGAAGATTAGATTAGCATAAGTAAAACTGTCTGTCCTTATAACAGACAATATGTCTTATAAGACATATATAAGATAATCATTGTCTGTTATAAGACAATATGATTGCTTACATAGGAACTCCTACAACTACCCTACCCAAAAACCTACTGCTATCAATAAGAAAATTTAGCAAAGACACAGGATACAAGTTCAGTATCCAAAAATCAATTGCACTTATACATAGTAAGAAAAATAATTGAAAAAATGAAAATTTGAAAAGTAATACCACTTACAATAGCATCTAAAAATATAAAATACTTTGGAATATATTTAACAGAAATGTGCAAGATCTCTAAACTATAAAGTATAAAACATTACAGAAAGAAACTAAAGAAGACAGATAAATTTAGGAAAAATAAATTTTATGCATGAATTGGAAGATTCAATATTATAAAGTTGCCAACTCTGCCCAAATTCATCTAGTCAGTCTCAGCAGGTATGGCAAGCTGATTCTAAACTTTATTGAAAATACAAAGGACTTTGAATAGCCAAAACAATTTTGAAAATGAACAAAGATAGAAGAATTATACAACCTGATTTCAAGAATTATTAAAAAGCTAGAGTAATCAAGTCAGTGTGGTATACGTGAAGAGCACACAGGTAGATCAAAGGAAAGAAGACAGACCAAAGATAGACTCCCATATACACAATTTATTTTCAACAAAGCTTCCAAGGTATTTCCATAGAAAAATTACATTCTTTTAGCAAATATCAATATTACTGGAAAACCTTGATACCAACGTAATACAAATTGATCCTTGACTTTTAGCCCACACAATATGCAAAAATTCATTCAAGGTGGATCACAGACCTAAGCAGAAAAGCTAAGACTATAAAACTGCTAGAGGAAAATGATAGAAAACACCTCCATATCCTTAGTGTAAGGCAAGTTACCTAAGACATAAAACACATCAGCTATGAAAGAAAAAAATTGATAAATTGGATTTCATCCAATTTAAAACATCTGTTCTTCAAAATACACTACACTATTAAGAAAATGAAAGATAAGCCACAGATTGGAAAAAAATCATAATACGTATACTTAACAAAAAGTAGAATGCAGGATATGTAAAGAACTCCTGTAATTTGTATTTTGAAAGTCAGACAAATTAAATAGTGGGCAAAAGATTCAAGCAGGCATTTTTCAAAAGAAGGTATATAGCTCTCCAAGAAACACATGAAAAGATATTTAACATCATTAGTCATCAGAGAAATGCAAATCAAAACCACAATGAGGTACCACTGTACAGTCACTAGAATAGTTACAATTAAAAAGATCAACAATGCAGGGCTTCCCTGATGGTGCAGTGGTTAAGAATCCGCCTGCCAGTGCAGGGGACACGGGTTCGAGCCCTGATCCAGGAAGATCCCACATGCAGCAGAGCAACTAAGCCTGTGCTCTAGAGCCTGCGAGCCACAGTTACTGAGCCCATGTGCCACAACTACTGAAGCCTGTGCACCTAGAGCCTGTGCTCCGCAACAAGAGAAGCCACCGCGATGAGAAGCCCGCGCACGGTAACGAAGGCCCAATTCAGCCAAAAGTAAAATAAATAAATTAAAAAAAAAAAAACACGCAAAATGCTGTCAGGCATATAGCAACACCGTAACTCTACTAGACTGCTTGCTGGTGGGAATGCAAAAAAGATGCAACCACTTTAGAAAACAGTTTGGTTAATCATACACTTGCTGTATGACTCAGCATTTTGACTCCTAGGTATTTACTCAAAAGAAATGAAAACGTGTTCACACAAAGTATAAAAATGTTCACAGAAGTTTTTCATAATAGCCCCAAATTAGAAACAATCCAAAAAGCCATCAACACGTAAATGAATCTTAAAAGTATGGTAAATTCATGCAATGGACTCAGTAATAAAACGAAAGCAAAATAACCCCCACGACATCATGAATGAATCTTACAAACATTATGGTGAGTGAACAAAGCCAGACACAAAAGAGTGGCTACATGATTTCAATTATATGAAATTCTAGAACGGGCAAAATTAAGCTATGTTAATAGAAACCAGAAAAATCATTTGAGCAGAAAAAGAGTAGAGGGTGGGGTGATTGAGTGCACGGAGGACCTTCCTAGGTGATAAAAATATTCTTGCTTGGGGTGGTGGCTATACCAATGTATTCATTTGTGAAAACTCATCTAACTGAATACTTACGATCTGGGCATGTCACCTCATGTAAATCACACCTCAAAAGTATTTTTTTAAGGGTGCCAATCAATGGGTAGAGAGAAGGGCTTTTTAGGCAGGAAGACAGCTTTTGCAAAGGCTCAGAAGGAAAAAAAAGTGGTTTATAAATTACCTATTGGATGTGTAATGGCCAATTTTAAATCTCTCTAACCTACCTGTGTGTGTTAACTGAATTACACACTCAGCAAAAGGCTCCCAGCAGGTTCACCATATGTATATATGGTGTGGTACAGCATAAGAGTTTAGGGGTTGGGCTCTGGAACCATGAAGCCTGGATTCAAATCCCAGTAACATCTCCCCTCTTGTTAAGTAGCTGTGAAAGTCTGGGCAAATATTTGATTTCTCAATGTCTCTATTTTCATATCTCTAAACTGGAGATGATGATAGTACTTCCATTCTAAGCTTGTGAGGATTACATGAGTTAATACATGCAAAACATTTAATGCTCATCACATAATAAATATTAATTAATACTGAGGACAGAGTCTCTGTCTTATTCATCAGCACTTCCTGATATGTAATAGATTCTCTACTGATATTTATTGGTTGGCAATAAAAAGAAAAGAAGTCTGGTTGTTGGATCTAGAAAACAAAGAAGGGAGATCCAGCAACTACCCATGTCTCTTCTGCAGCCTCTGGGCTAGAAAATGATCTGTTTCCAGTTCTGGCATTTTCCCTACAGATGAAAGCTCCTCAACAACATCCCTAATAGCACACCCGCCAGAAGGTGGCCTTCTGTGCAGCTACAGAAGTAGAGCTAATTCATCCTAAGACCCATGCAGAATATAGAGGAACTAATTATTTTAATCTCAACACCTTTTCTTGCTTACCCAACAACATTTAATAATACTTGGGAATTAAACATTTTTGTGTACAATTCTCATTGACCATGAAAAAATTATTTTTTATTCACTTATTCCAAACAATATACTATAAATCACAAATTTAATATGGCCTCTACTTCTTCTTAGGTAATAGAGTTGATCATAAAAAATATTTTCCAAGAAAATCCCGCATGTGTGTAAGTTGCTCATCATAAGCCCTCTAATCATTGTGCTACCCTGCCTCTCAGAGCCTGATTCCATTGGAACCAACCCCCTGAATCAGAATCTCTACCAAAGTCTAAAAATCACTGACCTCGTCAAGCCACCTAGTCTGCAGGAATAAAAAACTGAAACCCAGAGGGAGGAAGAGTCTTGTCCAAGGCCACACAGGTTATTGTTCATTCAACCAACACAGACGTCAACTGAACGGATGTGTAGTGTGACAACTATATATGCCTTGTAATGGACACACTCTGGAGCTTCATGAAAATAAGAATTGGTCAGAGTCCAAGATGCCAGCCTTCCTCATTCTCACAGTGCCTCAAAGGAAGAGAAGTAGAAAGGGTGCCTCTGAGAGGAAGACCAGGAAGAACTTGGAGTGGGTAGAATTGAAGATAGCTTGATAAGTTCCCTAAGTCAGTTTTATAAGGAGCTGCCTGTGATTTACGAATCCCTGTGTGCCGTGGGACGGCTAGCAGCATGTCTGTCCTCCCACGGCTCAGTAAACAAAATAGAATTTTATATCCACATAAATGGAATGAAACTTGCAAAATATACAGATGGAATGGAAGGGGATGGGCTGAGTTGGGATGGGATAGGATGGAATGGGGGAGCCCAGGAAGGGATCTGATTACCTTGAATTGAATGAAATCAAATACAATCCCATCTGTGGGGAGTAGGCAGGAATCTATATGGTCATGCATCCACACTCTCACTTTTCCCCTTGCGGCATGAAATTCTGTGGCAAAAGATGGCATCATATATCATCTTGGCCTCTCAGCCTGAAGTAATAACCCACAGGGTCCACTAGTCCCAACCAGAAAGTCCAAGACCTCTAGTATGCCCGGACTAAGATGAAAGAGGGCACCTGAGATTAGGGAAAGAGAAACGCTGAGACTATTATAATGTCTCACCCACAGAAACACAAAATAGAATCAGAAAGGCATCAGATTTTCAGCCTGCTTTCCCCATGCCAAAAAAAAAAAAGTTTCTGACCACTTTCTGAAGGCAACGATTATGTGGATGAATACAATACTCCTTACTTGAAGAAAACAGACCGATCAATACTTCACATTGAAGAGAGAAGGCGTGGAAAAATGGGCTCAGGATGGAGTCTGGGACCTGGTCCACTCCCATCTTGAGCTAAGACTGAGGACAGTACCGCTGCCTGTATCTCTGCCAGGACCTTCATAAACCTGAAATCTAAGGCTGTGGTTCATCATTATCTCAATGAGCACCACACTCACCCACTCCCCTTTCAACCTCTATGTTCATGGGCCAGCTCATTCCCCATCCCGGTCTACCTTCTTTTTTTGGGACTCAGTACACTCTCAATAAATCTTGTGCCTACCCTGTTCTCCCTAATTTGCCTAACCACTATGCCCTAGTACATAATATATGGAGAATAAATGTTAATGTCCTTATCCTTCTTGTTCAGATAGCAAAAGAAAATCAGTCCCTGGCTTGTTGTAGCATCCCATGATGGAAAACTCTACCACGGAAGAGGATGATTCTGTTAATGGTTTGACTTTAGGTTGGTGATTTCCTGTGGGAATGAAGCAGGGCAGCAAATCGGGGGATTGGGCTTTTATTCACATCTGCACATTGACAACTTAGAGGCCATCGAGGCCATTCTCTGTAACCTGTCAAATTCTACATTGTCATTCAGTCATTGGCCAAAGCTGCTGAATGACACCTTCATGTAACAGGAACTGTGCTAGTCACTGGGGAGTGAGGTGATGTGGACATCCGGCACACAGAGTGGCACATAGGTGCTATTCCTCACTTCACAGAATCTTTTATGACTATTACATTCACTACTGTTACTGTCAGGTCTGCTCATGGCCTTCCCTATTCTTAGGCCAGGGATTATTCTCTGAGGCTGACAACAGTGGCCTTTATAACATTGAACATTAAGTTAGGTGGGATACTTCCTTCTAGATTCAGTGAATCATTTAGAGGATGGTTTTCAGGTCTTCCAGAGAGTCACAGAGAAACCATTTGGAGCATGACTGCAATCCATCAGAATCAAGCTAAGGAGACTTTATTAACACCTATGTAGGGCTTCCTCCCCTTGGATTTGCCAACTCCCCTGAGATTTGCAAATTATCTCTTCTATTGCTTCCCTGACATTTGACTCTAATAGACTGAGAAGCAACAGCATCTTAGAAAACAGAGTCTTTCTTATCAAAGTAAATCAGGTCAAGAAAGTACAAAAAGCAAAAGAATCCTGAAAGTAATGGGAAAGTATGAGTGCCTTTTATCATCTCTGCCAGTTTTCACCAACCCAATGTCCCCCTCCCACACATTAGACTTTTCTTCCAGATAACACAAAGACTCCACCTAGCTTTTTTCAGTTTCTGTTGGGACCTTTAATGGAGATTTCTAGCTCCTGCTGAGGCGCACCAGAGCGCAGAAGTCCTATCCACCTTGCCAACGCCTACAAAGACAGCAAGTCAGCTGGTCAATAATTCAGCCCTCAGATGAGGCCCAGCCTGTGGTCCCACCTGCTGCTTTGCTACTCAATACAGCTGGTCCTGAGCAATAGTGGGAAGCAAAATATTGATGCAAGTGATCTACCATCTTCTATCAAAGTAGACCCCACAGATATCCTATCAAACTTTAGGGAAATTAAAGAAAAATGGCTACAGGTCTTTTGACAATCCTGCCATCAGAGATGAGATCTTTTCCCCTCCCCTTGAATCTAGGCAGGTTTGTGACTTACCTGTAACCAATAGAATGTGATAGAATGGAGACTCTGAGACCTCTGAGGCTCAGTCAGAAGATGTAATACAGCTTCTGCCTTGTTCCCTGGGACACTCACTTTTGGATCCCTGGGATTTCATGTAAGATGTGCAACTTTGCTGAGGTTGCCATACCGTTAGAAAGTCCAGGCCAGTTGGAGAAGCCACACATATGTGTTCTGGTCAACAGCACAGCTGAGGTCCCAGATGATGGCCAACATCAACTACCAGACGTGGAAGTGAAGATGCCTTCATATGAGTCCAGTCCCAGCCATACACTCTCCCTGTCATACAGGGGTGAGACAAGCCATTCCCACTGTACCTTATCTGGAATTTCCGACCCACAGAATCAATCCATGGGCATGATAAAATGGTTGTTTTCAGCTATGGAGTTTTGCATTAATTTGTTAGCAGCAAGAGTAACTGGGACATACAAATGAACTTATTTACGAAACAGAAACAGACTCACAGATTTGGAAAACAAACCTATGATGACCAAAGGGGAAACCTGTGGGGGAGGGATAAATTAGGAGCTTGGGATTAACATATACACACTACTTTATATAAAATAGATAACCAGTAAGGACCTACTGTATTGTGCAGGGAACTCTACTTAATATTCTGTAATAACCTATATAGGTAAGAATCTGAAAAAGAATGAGTATGTGTATATGTATAACTGAATCACTTTACACCTGAAACTAACACAACGTTGTAAGTCATCTATACTCCAATAATTTTTTTTTAAAAAAAGGAGTAACTGGGACAAACAATGTGTGTAGGGTTTAAAGTCAAACAGGCTTGCATGTAAGTTCCAGCTCTACCTGCTATACAGAGTTAGCAAGCGACTCAAACCTCCCTGAGCCTGTTTCCAGTCTGTAAAGTAGTGATGATAAAACTCCTAAGGGAGTTTTTGTGAGGAATCAATGGAAGTATATGGAAATTGTACTCCACCCACGGGTGTGTTCCCATTTTCCCCTGCTACTCTTCCTTCCTCCTCAGATCTGACGTGCCAATTGGTTCATCAACCGTTGCTGTCGATGGTGCTAGTGAAACGAACGTATTATCTTTCATCTAAAATCTAATTCATTTATATAAATAAAAAGCAGCTGAAGGGTATGCTTGCTCAAAAAAGAGCTAAAAAGAAAAAGGGTTTTCCTCTTCCTGGCTGACTGACAGGAGGGACTTCAGTCAGTGCTGAGATTTTTATCATTATTCTAATTAGAAGCCAGCTAAAAGCCAGTTTCCTGTGGGCTCTGCTAGATTTCAGTGCTTCTCAAAGTTCAGTGAACAGAGGAATCAACTGGGGTCTTGTTAAAATGCAGACTTTGATTCAGTGGCTCCTAGGTGAAGCCTGTGATCTGTATTTCTAATGATCTCCCAGTTTACGTTCTACCAACAACACTTTGATCAGCAAGGTCCTAAAAGACCGTATGAAAGGATAGTATTGATGATTCCATAAATAACTCTGCCCCCCACTCTGCAATAATTCATTTTCAACTCCACTCCAATTAGCATGACTTGTGGTTGCCAAATCCGGAACCTGCCTCCTTACAAGGGCTGCTCCCCTGGCTTCAGCCTAACTAGTCACGGACGTCTTCAGCCATCCTTTGTGAGGGTCCTGCAATGCCCTAACCTTTCCTCCCCAGTCAATTTCTCATGCAATGTTTACAAGAAGCCAGTGATCAGGGATGATTCCGCCCTTTCACAGTTGGGAGAGGGTGAAGGAGAGGCTGTGTTGCATCACGGTAATCCAGTTCCTCTAACTTCAGGTGCAGTGGTTTCCCCCTCAGCTGTGGCACACCAGGGTAGTGACGTCAGCTTACCATGGGGGAGAACATGTCTAACACACCACAACTCACCCAAGTGTGAACAGGGCTATTGGCTGGCAGCTACTTGGGAAGACATACTTAAGTGAGAAAGTATGAGAGATTCATCTCTGCTCTCTTATGTAACCTTAGTTAGTGATATGGGGAAAGAAAAGAAACATATATTGAGCATTTACTATGTACTGAGGGTTCTGCTATGTGCTTCTCCTGCATTATGCATTGTAATACTCCGAAGACATTCCAGGGTAGATACTATTAACCTTGTTTTGCAGATGAGGAAATGCAGTCTCAAAAGCATTAAGTGAATTTGCTCAAACTCATGAAGGAAGAAGTGATGGAACAGGCTTCAAGGCAGGAGTGTCTGATTGTAGAGTTGTCCTGTTAGCATCTCTTGTTTCTAGGCATAATGTTTTATTGAAGAAGTGCTATGTCAGTCAATGAATTTGTGCAGATTTGATGGAATGGTTGATTTATTGACAGATTAATTGATATGGCTGGTAGTGGGGGGGTCAATGTATCTTTTGACCAAGTCAGCCCCATAGCTGACTTCCATGGGTTCAAGTCTGCTTATAATTGATGGGGCTCAGAGCTCTGGTGAGATGGTCTCACTTGTTGGGTTTGGCTCCTAAATTCAGGGATTCTCAGTAAAGGCAGCAAGTTTGTGGGCATTGTAAGCCTTACAATGCAAATTGATTTGAGTCTTTTATTCTGCACTTTCCTCAAATTTGAGTCTTGGTATATTCTGACCGAGGCTAAGATTCTCAATCTAGCAAAAGGGAGAGAGAACAACTTTAGCCCAGAATTAAATAGAAAACAAGTCAGGATTTATCAAAGTTGGATGCAAGATGGCAGCTTGCTGTGGGACCTCTCAATGGCAAGGAGAAATGGCGTAAGAGATGGCCTTATTTATCCCAAGATTTGTATGTGGGTCTTTCATTTGCTCACTGTCTTAGGTTTCAAGGGACAGATTCAAGCTAGCCTAAGACAAGGAGTGTTGGTTGTAAGGAATCGGGAGTACTTCACAGAAGGCAATGACTGGAAAGACAGCTGAGCCACATAAGAACTGGAAAATCTATGTGCTGCTAGTCTCTTTGTCCATCCAACTGTTGCTCTCTGGAGACACATGGCCTCTTTTTTTTTTTTTTTTTTTGCTGTACACGGGCCTCTCACTGTTGTGACCTCTCCCGTTGCGGAGCACAGGCTCCAGACACGCAGGCTCAGTGGCCATGGCTCACGGGCCCAGCCGCTCCACGGTATGTGGGATCTTCCCGGACCAGGGCACGAACCCGCGACCCCTGCATCGGCAGGTGGACTCTCAACCACTGCGCCACCAGGGAAGCCCCACATGGCCTCTTGTATCTGCTAGAAATTGACATTCTTTTTTTTTTCTTTCTCTCTCTGGACCATTTTCTCTACAAGGCTCTTCCTTCCTGAAACCTCATAATATCCGTCTGCATGGAGCTCTTCGTTGCCATAATACTGACTCTATTTGCACCTTGACCTGACATCTCCCTTGCCCATGGCCATCTGACAACATCTGGGTCTCTTCGTTCAAGTTCTGAAGACAGAATCTGATATTCATTCAGGGTCAGTTCTGACTGAGAGTGGAAGTCACCTCATACAAATATTATTCTATCCTTTCTGGACTCTAGGGTGGCAGCAGGGTTTGGGGAGGCACTTCCAAAGAAAGGAGAATGACCTTAGCAGACTCCCCAAATATATTTACTACATACCTGAGAGGATGAAGGTAGAAATAGCTTAGGTAGAATCTAGCCTAAAACCTCAAAGAATCATAAACAGAACAAATAAGGTTCTAGTACCCCCTCAAGTATTTATATTCTATGATTTTTTTTCCTCTCTTGTACAAACCATTTTCGTATGTGAATATACATCTCACGTACAACACTCAGACTGGGTTTGAATGCCAGTGGTGTGTCCCATAAGCTCTATATTTTTATCAGTAAAATGAGGGTCTTTTTCCCTGACTTCCTAGAATAGTGAGAACCTGCTATGTGCCAGGCATTGTGCTCAACCCAGGAGACATGATCTGTGCCCAAGAAGCCAGTATAATTGCAGGGGAAATAGATCAGTTCAAACAAATAATTATTCTACCGCAGAGTTTTCAAGGTGTGGTCAGATGACTCCCCATTTATGGTGGAGCAATGGGACTCCAATATTAGGATACACAAGAATCTCCTGGGGTTTTGCCTTAAATGCATATTCCCAGGCCTCACCCTAGATATACTCAGCCAGAAGTTCTGGTGTTGGAACCCAAGAACGTGTATTTTAAGCAAGCCCCCAGGAAATTCCAGAGTGCAATGTTTGAGAACCGCTGCTCTATCTCCGAAGAGTCACAGTTGAGGCCATGCTGTGGCCGTAGGGATGGGAGGCTCTCTGCATAAAGTATCTAGAGAAGGCTTCTCCAAAGGTGACATTTGAGTTGAGTCCCAAATGTGTTTGCCAGGAAGAGAATGGGAGTAAGAGAACCCCAGGCAGAGGGAAAGCAAAAGCCCAGAAGCGTGAAAATGTCGACAGGTTTTGAGGCGGCAGAGAGTAGATGTTCCATCTAATTGGAACATTAAACTTTTGTAGAAAGAGTGGCAGGATATGAGCCCAGAGCCAGACTGGGAAAGGCCAAGTATGCAAGGCTTAAAAATAAAAGGTTCAATGGGACGGGGGGGTGGGGGGGGGGTCTTCCCTGGGGGCGCACTGGTTGGGAGTCCGCCTGCCAATACAGGGGACACGGGTTCGTACCCCAGTCCGGGAAGATCCCACATGCCGCAGAGCGGCTGGGCCCGTGGGCCATGGCCGCTGAGCCTGCGCGTCCGAAGCCTGTGCTCCGCAACGGCAGAGGCCACAGCAGTGAGAGGCCCGTGTACCACCAAAAAAAGGTTCAAGGGGTCCTTTAAAAGAGTTTCTCTGTATTTTCCTCTAATATTGTAGGGAAGGAACAATCATTTCTCCTCTACCCTTCTAGGGTCTTGGGGGAGAACGCCTTATAATTAAAGACAGATTAACAAGAGAAAAAGGGAAGTTTAATAGCATGTACACCTCCTGTACGCATGGGAGAGATATAGGAAAACTGATTAACTCCCGAAATGGTCCAAACCACCACCTTAAGTACCATCTCCAGCTAAAGACAAAAGAAGATTGAGTGGGAGGCAAGTTTGGGGGGGTTGTCAGGCAAAACACAGTAAACAAAGGTAAGGTTTTTTTATGCAGATTTAAGTCCATTCCTTCTCCACTGATAAATTTCTAGAGACTCAGTCATTCTTATTTTCTGGGTACAAAGAGGAAGACACCCTTACAAATGGAAATTTCCCTTATAAATGTAAATATCTCTTATAAAAGGGTAACTTCTTTTTTCAGAGCTTCTCCTGTGTCTGCTATTTCTTAAAATAATCAACTTAAAATAATTCTTATGTCCAAGAGGTACATTTTGGGGTGGAAAACTCTGTTCCCCTTTCATATCACTTCTCTGAAATTTACTTTTCCTGCCATTGCCCTGGCCCACGAAAGGCCGCCAGAATCTCAAAGCAACTGCTCATCCAACACTACTGTTAAAACAATATAGAGACAGAGGGCCTGGAGCTGGTTACAGATAATGTCACTGACTGGAAGGAGAATTGAAATGCATCCCGAGGGACTTCCCTGGTGGTGCAGTGGTTAAGAATCCGCCTGCCAATGCAGGGAACACAGGTTCGAGCCCTGGTCCAGGAAGATCACACATGCCGCGAAGCAACTAAGCCCGTGCACCACAACTACTGAGCCTGCGCTCCAGAGCCGGCGAGCCACAACTACTGAAGCCTGTGCACCTAGAGCCCGTGCTCCGCAAGAAGCCCGCGCACCGCAACAAAGAGTAGCCGCCGCTCGCCGCCGCTAGAGAGAGCCCGCGTGCAGCAACGAAGACCCAAGGCACACAAAAATAACTAAATAAATTTATTTTTTAAAAAAAAGAAAGAAAGAAATGCATCCCAAGATCTGTCAGCTCAGGGAAAAAGGAATCCATTCCTCAACCTTCTCTGGAAAGCCTTAGCAGACTGGGATTGCTTTGGCTGGAGTAATCGGAGTAATCATTCCAAGAGCTGCTTTGTTTCCCTGCCAAACTGGAGAGGCTGGTATTCTCCAACAGCTTCCTCCCCAAGCAGGAATATCAATGACCTTGAGCCAAACTTCCCTACTGCCTGCTGCCCTCCAAGGACCTGGCATTTTCATTTCAAAGTCTTCCAGATAGCCACATATAGTTAGATTAAGGGCAAAAACCCACACCCAGAAATGTTCTTTCTTTTTTTCTTTTAATGTCAATAGGGACAATTTGCTTTTAAAATAGTCACCTAAGGTATGATTGATAGGAAATTACTACTTGTCATTTCCGGCTCTGTGGGAAATGTCATTCAGTCAAACTTAACTAAGCCTTTTATTTCCTGTACTTGCACCCCCATGAACTGGGGCCTGTCAGCCGCTCGTTCCAGAAACAGCAGAGAGCTTGAGTATCCCGCGGTATTTTTCATAGAGCAATTCGTCCAGCCTAACAGATCAAATTTCCAGGTCTCTTTGTTCTCTCTTCATAAACATATACCCCTCCCAGAGCCGCATGTCCAAGCCTATTTCGGTACCAGTTAGAACAAAGAGCAAGGGCGTAATTTTTTGCCTTTCCTTCTCTTCACCAACTCTATCCACCACCTCCACCTAGCAACACCCCAGGAACCCTAGGCTTCCTAAGGGAATCAAATAACTTTCTGAAGTTCCAACATTTCCTCTCTCACCCTTCCAGCATGTAAGATTTTCAGGAGCCTGCTTTTAGGGCCAGGAGAGATTTTCATACAGACAGTCTGGGTATGTACATGATCAAGAGCAAAATCCGGCCTGCCAGGGCTCACATGAAAGGCAAGGACGTTGGAATCAGAATGACCAGGTTTTAAATTCTAATTCTCCCAGATACTAGCTGTGTCACCTTGACCAGTATTATTTTCCTAATGAAACCCCAATTTCCTCACATAGAATATGGAAATGATATTAACATCTGTCCAGTTTTCGAGTGAGAAGTAAATAAAATAATTGTAACAGACACTGTTGGTTGCCTGTTAAATTCTCAATTTTATTATCCCCTGGCACTTATATTTTTGAGGCTGGAAGAACTTAATACTCATTTTACCTTTCTTCCTTTCAGTGAGGGATGACCAGGTAACAGAGTTCTAGGCAGTGGGATATAAGCAGAAGTCTGAGGGAAGGTTTCTGCTTTCCTAATAAAAGGGATAGATGAAGCTGACTCTTTCCCCCTTTCCTCTACTTCCTGCTTTGAACAAAGATGTGATGTCTGGAGCTGCAGGAGCGATCTTGTGACCAAGAGAATCTGAGTCATCATCCCTGACATCATCAAGACATTGAACCCATGCTGAAGTCATCAATTCCAGATTTCTCGTGATGTGTAAAATTGAGCCTCTTTATTTAAGCAACCACGAGTTGAGTTTTCTGTTTCTTATCACCAAATGCATTTTTTAATAGATATTTATTGGAGTATAATTGCTTCACAATACCCTGTTAGTTTCTGTTGCACAACAAAGCGAATCAGCCATAAGCATACACATGTCCCCATATCCCCTCCCTCTTGAGCCTCCCTCCCACCCTCCCTATCCCACCCCTCTAGGTCATCGCAAAGCATCGAGCCAATCTCCCTGTGCTACGCTGCTGCTTCCCACCAACCAACTATTTTACATTCGGTAGTGTATATATATCAGTGCTACTCTCACTTCGCCCCTGCTTTGCCCTCCCACCCCATGTCATCAAGTCCATTCTCTGTGTCTACCTCTTTATTCCTGCCCTGCAACTAGGTTCATCAGTAGCATTTTTTTTTTAGATTCCAAATGCATTCTTGATAGGAGTAAGTGATATATCTAAAGCAGCTACAGTAGTCACCAGAGTTTGATAAATATTAGTTCTATTCTCTCCTCACTCCCCATATGTCTTCTCCCCAAAATGTAAAATCCTCATCTATATCATTGGGTTATTCACATTTAGGGTGGGATTTGGGCCCAGAATCTGAATCCAGATTGCCTTTCAAGACCTCTGTAATCTCTTTCTTCCTTCCAAGGCCACCTGCACACTGCTGTCAGAATCCCAGTCAATGCCAATCAAGCCAGTTAGTTATCCGCTACATGAGTCATGCTTGTTCTGCCCCCAGTGTTCCACTCTCCATTCCCGCCTTCCCTCATTCTCTTCCCTGTCCTCTCCTTCAGCCTGCTTGAATCTTCTCCATCCTTCAATTTCCAGCTGCAGCCCACCATCTCCCTGAGATACCTTTTCTGACATGGCCACAGCCAGGAACAAGAAGAGTCGTGTGGTAAAACATGGTTGCCCATTTGGCAACAGCAATGGGCAGACAGGAAAACGTGGCTAGTCAAGGGAGCCCTTGGAAAAGAGGGATCCAGAGTCTTTATGTCAATTACAAAAGACAAAGTTCTACAGGGTAGTTGCAAAGCCTCTGTCAAGGCTTGACTTCTGCTCCTGTAGTCATGAAAATAGAAGAGCTGGAGAGCCAAGGTCAACCAGAGGCTGCCCTCAAGGTGGCAAGAAGAGGCATCCAGGGAGTGCAGGAAAGACAGGAAGCACAAAGCAGGCAGAAGCCCTGGGGCTCCACGAGGTCCTTGGCCAAAGAAAAGGGGGATTGAATTGCCAAAGCTTTGGAAGACTTCTTCCCCGCCTGCCACAATCCCTCAGTACAGGAAGGGTGGTGAATTACGGGGTGGTTAGCCAGATAAACAATGAAAGATAACAGGATAGCCCATATTGGCCCTTCAGGTAGAATTCCTGGGGCAGGTCAGCAGCTGCCTGCAGACCAGTTGTGCTCATCTTGAGTAAATTGTGACACCTACTGGTTTACAAGGGAGAAAATGCAGACTTCAGGGTTCAGTAAAAAGTTGCCTGGTGCTGACCTAGTGCAAATGACTCCCAAATGGACTAGGTTCTTTGCTAATGAGATAGTGTGTGTCCTAGAGCTACTATGGCCACAGGCAGATTCAGCTTTCTAGGGCCAGAGTTGTTTCCAAAGTTCTGGAAGAACAATAGAAGTGAGTGGGTGAGCCACTCTGACAGGAAGTTGTCACAGAGGTGGACTGAGCACAGAGAGACTTGATTTTAGATTCTACCATTACTTTTGCCTCTTCGCGGCCTGGGAATATTAAGCAAATCGCTTCTTTTGTTTTGTCGTTGTTATTTATCTTTTTATAGGTATTCATAATCTTTATTCCACCTACCTTACAGTTTTATGTGTAAGAAATCAAAAGAAATGTGCTTAGCAAAGCCACAAATGTGTTTGTTTTTCAAGTGTTATTTGAGCATCTAGCCCATGCTAACTACCACAGTACATATACACATATACGTACACATCCAAAAGGACAATTCGTTCAGAAGGAATACTAGGTGAGAGTGTGAACGCCGGGGAGCTGCAAAGCGTTGCATTGCTTTCAGGCTTTGGGTATACGGGCGGGAGTGGGCAGAGTGGAGCTGGAGAGGGGAGTTCGGAACCAGATAATGAAGAGCCTTACAGGCCACGCTAAGGAATCTGGATTTTATTCAGTACACGGTGGGAGTAGCTGAAATATTTCAAAAGGGGTAATATGATCGCAGTTGCCTTTTAGTTAGGTCATTCTAGAAGGACAGTTAGAGAGCAGCTGGGAGATCAGTGAAGAGACTTTTGGAAGAGTCCAGACAGGTAATGGTAAAGACCTGACTTAAGGAAAGAGAAGAGATGAGAGGCCTGAGTGAATTAAAAATATAATTAGGACGCACAATCAACAAGACTTATGGACCAATTTAACGAGGGGAGCAAAAAAGAGCAAATGATCCAGAATTTGATTTGGGTGATCGGGTAGATTATTGAGCCACGCACTGATTCAAAGAACAAGTTTCCAACAAGAAAAGACCCAGCAAGGTTCTGTACATATTTCATCCGTGGTTTCTACGCAGCCACGTTGACCCTGTTTCTTGATATTATGGAACACGTCATTTCCTCATGCACAGGCCACCTGAAGGTTTATACAGTCATCCCAAACCTTTGTTTTTCATTTCCGAACAACTCGCATATTGATCTGGCATTGCCATTGGTTCCCTCCAGCTTCCCAAGGATTTCATCACATGGTCAAGCTGCCTCCCTTCCCTAGCTTTTTCCTGGCCCACCAACCTCTCCAACAGGGTGACTCAGACCATCGAGCAAACAAGTCTGCAATCAGCAGCTTCACGAATGGAGCTGGAGCTCAGAGCAGAATCTCTGCCAGAAGTCTACATTTGAGAATAATCAGCACAGATTTTGTATAAGGGCAGCACTGAGAAGAGTTGAACTCACCCAGGGTAAGAAGACTACGGCAGAGACGAAACTCTGAGGAACAAGAACTATTAAGAGAAGAGCAAAAGGCAGAGGGAGAAGAGCTGGTGAAGGTCTGAGCAGGACCCAGAGATATGGGAGGAAAATCATGAGAAACTCAAGGGAGGAGGGAATTGAACAAGCTGTGCTCAGAGACATCAGGCACCACAGAGAAATCAGGACTGAAATCTGAGTTGGAGGGTGAGGGGTTGTGGGTGTCTGGTGGGTTTCTGTGGACTGTGGTGGGAGCGGTAGAAGATGAAGTGAGGAAGTGGAAATGAAGTTTTGTGAAGACAACTCTTTCCAAAAAATCGTGAAAGAGAGAAAGAGAGATGGGGCAGTAGCTAAAGGTAGAATGAAAGTATCTTGGGTTTTTCTTCTTGAACATTTGCGCATGTACTGAAGCAGCATGTAGTGAAGTGCACATATTGTAGTTCAAGTTCTAGAACCAGTCCCAGCTCCACACAAAAGCTGTGTGACCTTGGGTATATTCCTTAACTACTCGGGATCCCATTTTACGCATCTGTAAGGTGGAGATGATAACAATACTAACTATGCGAGGTTGTGAGTATTAAATAAGTTACAAGATGGCAAGTGCATAGATAATGCCTGACCCATTGTAAACAATAAATATTAGCTGGTTTCGTTGTTGATATTCCTACTTGATAATAAGAAAGAGCATTAAAAGTAGACACTGAATGGGCTTCCCTGGTGGCGCAGTGGTTGAGAGTCCGCCTGCCGATGCAGGGGACACGGGTTCGTGCCCCGGTCCGGGAAGATCCCACATGCCGCGGAGCGGCTGGGTCCGTGAGCCATGGCCGCTGAGCCTGCGCATCCGGAGCCTGTGCTCTGCAACGGGAGAGGCCACAACAGTGAGAGGCCCGCGTACCGCAAAAAAAAAAAAAAAAAGTAGACACTGAAGATACAGGAAAGATAATGAATTAGTGATGGAGCAAAGTTCCTGTGGAGGCAGAAGGAGATGGAGCAGAGCATGGAGAGGGGGGTCAGCATTAAACAGGAGGAGGGACCACCCTCTTCGCTTCCACTGGGAGAATCAGAGGAAAGCACCAGTGGGGCTCAGATTCAGATGTGTTTGTCTTAGGTTCCAGGGTACGGAAGGTTGAGAGAGCCTCTATTTCAATCTGTCAGGTACAAAACAAGTTCATCTGCTGAGAATGAAGAAGGAAGTGATGAGATGGGGAGATGGTTGGCAACAGAAGAGTGAGTTAGGAAGGTCTGATCTTCCTGCTACGAAGAGTGGAGAAAGAGCTGTGGAAAGTGTAGGGCTGAGGTGTGGATCTGGGGAAACGTCTGAGATTCTCCCAGAGCACCAACCTGTGAATTTTCTTGGTGCTCTCAACAGCCTGTGGAGAAGTGGAAATGACTATTGGTTGGATTGCTCCATGGTTGAGACTTTGCTAAGAGGCTGCGACAGAAAATTAAAGAGACAAGGACATTTAGAGTGGTGAAGTGGTAGACCAGAAAGTCCAGGCTGGAAGGCAAAAGCGGAGGATATAAATATAGGAGAGGAAGAAAATGGGACATCAAAGGAACTGAGGTCTCGACCACTGAAGTGAGATAATGACAGATGGGCGGAAAGGAGCTGGTGACCAGAGGAGTTGAAAATGGGTGTCATCAATTAAAGAAGACCACAAATTCTTTGCTGTTTCCCCCACTGAGAAGTGGAGTCTAATTTCCCTCCTCTTGGGCATAGTGATTAGTTTAACCAGTAGAATGTGGTATAAGTGGTGAGCTGGCTGTCACAGCCTGGGTCATGAGAAGCCTTGTAGCTTCCACGTGGACCTCTTGGAACACTTGCTCTTTGAGTCCTGAGCAACCTTATAAGTCCAGTTATTCTGAGGCCACCATGCTGGGACACCACATGGGGAGGCCACAAGAAGAGGTCCTGGGGCTACAAGAAGAGAGAGGTGTCTAGCCAGCCCTCTGCCATTCCAGGCCCAGCTGTTTGAATTACGCTGCTGAGGCCTCAGATGTCATGGAGCAAAGACTCAGTTGTCCTTACTGAGCTTTGACCACCTTGCAGATGCAGGAGAAAAACAAATGATTGTTGCTGTTTGGGGTGGTTTATTAAGCAGCACTAAATAACCAGAAAAATTGGAGTTAAGCTTTTGGAGGTGGTTCAGTCTAGGCTGAAGACAAGAGCCAGGGAATAGCCATGATGACATGGGTGGGAGAAGAAAATAAAAGTGAAACTTGGCAGGGTCAAGAAAGCCACACAGGAAAAAGAAACCCTCACTCAGGACACCGAGAACATCAGATCACAGAGGGGGGATGAAAAGAGACTTGTCAGATGTGCAAACCCAATAAGAGAATAGTTTCTTTCTCAAGTACCATAGAAACATCTATTTTTATTTGCACACACTTAATAGGTATCAATCTAACTGTTCATGAAAACTGGTCCCAAGGAACATACTTGGCAAGTATTTAAATTTAGAGTGTATGATGTTGCCCTAGGTGATCATTCTATAAATGTGAAATGATAAATTGCATTTCTTTAAAATGGTGTTCTTGAATACAGATGTTCTATTACTCAACTGATTCCACCACCACCCCCTCAACTCCCATGTATTGCCACATATAGTCCTGTTTCCCTTGTGATGAAAAATATTCAACAAGTTGGTGTGGAGCATCTGCTATGTGACAGACTCTGTTGTTAGGTATCGGACTTCGATTTGTGTTCATGGAATAATGTCCATCTTTGGGGACTGTAATGGAGGTGTTTATCAAACACTGACTGTATGCCAGGTCGTCTACTATGCACTTTACAAACCTTATCCCAATCAAACAGCGACAACGAGTAAGTTCTATTTCAGGCGGGGCTCAATCAGAGAAACAGAACCACTATAAATATAGAAAAGGATTTGTTACGTGCATTCAGCCTTATGAAATCATGAGAGCTGGTTGCATTCACATCTGATGCTGGAGCATGAAGTCCTTAGGGGAGGTAGTCAGGAAGGGAAGATGAATATAGACTGGGGGAGAGAAAGAATGAACTGAAACCCCACAAGAATGGACTGAAATCATATCAGGTTTTTTGCTTCTGATCTTGTCCTGCAGATGCCAGGGCCTTGTCCGGAAGCTAAACCAGACACACCTGGCCTGGGGTCAGAGAAGTGAAGGAGGATCTAGCAGAGGGGAGAGTCAGTGCAGGCCTGGTTACTACTTCCCACCAATCAGGTGAGCCAGCAGGTAAGTGACAACGTGTGTGAACTACAAAATGCCTGCTGCTTCACTTGCACTTGGCAAATCTCCCAGTGGAATCTCTGCCGGGGCCCACTGTAACCGGAAACATACAGGAAGGGGAATTCTGGGAAATGTAATTCAACCCCACCAAGTTGTACCATTATAAGCCACGACAGATACTATTCAAACAACAGCGCTGTAGTAGTGAGTAGACACTACCATCATCCAGGTTTTAACAAAGGCAGAAACTGAGGCTCTGTTCTCAGAAACTGATGCTCTGAGCATACAGACTTGGACCTGCTTGATGCCAAAGCCTATATGTTGAGCCATCACACAGGCATTCTTTGCTTCCACTTCAGGAAAGTTCAAAATGCTGGGCAGACAACAAAACACTTCCATCTCTTAAGCTCCCAGTTTGGCCCATAGGTAGGCAAAGGACTCAGGACCTATGAGCTCTTCAGAGGCCTAAATGAGAGGCGTAAGACCTGACAAAGAAAATATATTGGCTGCAAAATACAAAAAGAAAACTTAAATACAAACTAAATGCACCTAATTATATGTCAGCACATCTTCGACTCATCTACAACTTACCACTTGAAATTTTGAATAAATTTTATATCATGTAAGATTTAGGTGGATTAATGTGGATTATGTGACAAAATCTGAGATGAGAGTACTAAAACTAAGAGTGCCTAGGGCCTACCAGTTTCCTCTGGACAGAGGAAAATTTGTGGGGCAGGGTGGAGGGCTGATACTGGAAAACCTATTTTGGAGATCACATTTGGGGCAGACACTGCGGTCCTGTCTTCTTCAGCAATCTGAAGTTGCAGATGCGGCGAGACAAGCAAAAACGCTACCTGATATTCACTCGGGTTTTATATAAAATGAAGCAGAAACGTGCAACCTTGGACTTGGCACAATGCCCACCTTGCTGATATGTCTGGAGCGTTTTAAACATATCACTGCAGGTGGCTGAATGAGAAAGAAACCAGAAACACACAGATTAAATTTAGCAGCAGATTGAATTGCGCTCACCAAGACGTTTGCCTCCCTGTCTGTTCCCTCTTCATCTTAGCTCAGGCTGCAAGATGCCTAATCACAGAAGGCAGCCTTCTAGCAAATTCAGTTAGACAGGGAGAGCCTTGCGGGGGTTAATGGATATGAGAGATGGAAAGAGACATAACTTCTTCACAGAAATAGCCACGAGCATTGGGGGTAAGGTTCAGCTCTCCTCCAGACAAAGATCATCCTTCTCTGGGGGCCAGATATTCCCACAGGTGTGGCAGCTTCAGGTCCCAGGTGTTGGGGAAAGGGGACCAGTTCACTATGAGACAGAAATACACCCTTCCAGTTGGGTTTCTGCCTCTGCAGGACTTCTGCTCCATGCGATTGCACAAGCATTAGTGTCCTGATCTTTATGGATATATGACACTTGCTCTGAATGCTCAAAATGCTCTTACATGGTGGCAACGGATAACTGTCATGGACTGAGCATTTACCATGCATCAAGAGCTATCCTAAGTCAGTCTATCTTCTGTCTTCACAACGCTTGTTCTTAACCACTATGATAAACTGACCTCATGTAACCTGGGACTGTCACCCCACCACCACTACCACCTGCTAGGTGCTCACTGCTTACCCAACATAGAGGGCACCCCACTTGAGCTTGACCTTCTGCATTAAGGAGGAAGTTGGTACCTCCCCCTCCTCCCCTCCAGATGCTCACATTCTAAGACATGATGATACATGAATACTCGACCTGTCACAGGGCTGTGCCTGTCTCACCCGTGTTACCTTGTCGAAAATGACCTGGGTCTCTTTCTCTCTTTTTTTTTTTTTTTTTTTTTTTTTTTTTGCGGTACGCAGCCCTCTCACTGTTGTGGCCTCTCCCGTTGCGCAGCACAGGCTCTGGACGCGCAGGCTCAGTGGCCATGGCTCACGGGCCCAGCCGCTCTGCGGCATGTGGGATCTTCCCAGACCGGGGCACGAACCCGTGTCCCCTGCATCGGCAGGCGGACTCTCAACCACTGTGCCACCAGGGATGCCCGTCTCTTTCTCTTGAGACCTCAGACAGGGATTACTTGTTAATCTCAAATTTAATTGAATTGAAACATCTATCAAGAGGTAGTATTGGTTAAGAGTGTGGTCTTTGTTGCAGTACAGCCTGAGTTTGAACTCCTGCCTTACCATTTATGGTCTCTCATGTGTGGTCTTTGGCAACTACTTAAAATCCCTGTTACCCTCAGTTTTCTCAACTTTAAAATAGATATTATAATAATAGTGCCTCACATAGGCTGCTGTGAGGAATAACAGATGTAAAATACTTCGTGTAATATGTGCCGCATACTCTGCTCTCAATACATATTAGCAATGTCTCTTATAATTAGGTGTTAATAAATATGCTAGGCAATGAATAAGACATTATCCCCAACTTTCAGTAGCTCACAGTTCAATGGAGGAAGCAGTTACTAAAACCTGTAACTATAATACAATAGGGTGAGTACTAGATTTATGATGGTTCAAAACCTTCTTTCTGCCCCCAAACTCCTGAGGTATAAGATGAACTCCCATGAGGAGCAGTGGCTCATTACAGGACAGGCATGGGTGATGCTTAAGGATAAAGGAAATGGGAGGTCATCCTACGTCCCATTTCCCACTTTCCAATCAGCCCAAACTACCTGTGCAACTCTGATGACATGATATAGATTAGAGCCCACTTCCTCTTTCAACAAAAGTTTGATAAACACACATGTGCAAGATCCTGTTTTAGGCACTGCATAGTGTTTGCAAGCTAGCCAGAAAGACAACATTGAACAAAAACTTGCAAGGGCGCTGAACGTCAGAAAGTAGAGACGTTGGTGCCAAGAAGTTTAAAACTTCCTGAAGGACATGAGACCAAGGTTTGAGTAGGAGTTAGTTCAGAAAGGGACCGAGAAACCTTAAAAGCATGTTTATCAAAATAAAAGAAACCTCACCCCAAATTATAACCCATACTATCCTTAAAATGCTGATGTATAAACAGGTGCAGAATCCTTTAAGATGCAGGTCGGGGATAGAATTCTAGCTCATCCGTAAGAGTTTGAAAAACTATCTCATGAATGAAACTGACACTAAAATCCTAAGGGATACTATTATAATTTGTAGCCTTAATATGGAAAAGGAAATAGTAAATAGTTATAATATATAATAGTACAGCTATAAACACAGTTTGGTGTAATGTGAGTCATCGATATGAATATAAAAATACATGTAAGCATATATACACAATATATCTTGGATTTCTTCCTCTCTGCCCCTGGAATTTCTCTTAGGGTTGGCAATGACCACTCTTATCTCATGAATTATTAAATCAAAGACCATTGTATATTCACTCTTGATATAATGAGCCAATAAGCTAATTAAATAAAGCTGCCCCCTTGATTGTCCTCCTAGACCTACCAAACCTTCCTGCCCTGAACAGGCCACTGCCATTTCAATTCTAGTCATGTCCTTCTGGCTGTCTCTACTGTCTCCTAAGAAATGTCATCTGGGGAAGTCACATCCTCCCTCACATCTGGGAGATTAATGGACCCATCACAGCCTGGGTCAGAGGCAGCCTGGGAGGAGGCTCTTCGTGGGCCCTGAGTTACTTAGAAAGGGAGTGAGGAAGAGTTCAAATAGAAAAGTCTACAAATATATTTGTATTAGATAAAAGAGGAAGCTGACTATACAAAGGAACAGTCTTGATACTGTGAAGACAGAGTGACAAAGTGCCCAAGAAAAGGACAGCACCTCCCCATCCCCATAGACTGGCATTTGGGAAGGTCAAGGCCTTGAGCAGGTATCAGGGCCACATGTCAACAGAAGTAATGGAAGTAATCAAGGCAGTAAGGGTTTTAGAATCAGGCAGACCTGAATTTGAAACCCTGCTTTACCACTCAGTAGCTGTGTATTTTTGTACAGGTAACCTCTCTGGGGTGTTTCCCTGGTGGCGCAGTGGTTAAGAATCCACCTGCCAATGCAGGGAACACAGGTTCGAGCCCTGGTCTGGGAAGATCCCACTTGCCACGGAGCAACTAAGCATGTGCGCCACAACTACTGAGCCTGCTCTCTAGAGCCCACGAGCCACAACTACTGAGCCCACGTGCCACAACTACTGAAGCCCACACACCTAGGGCCCGTGCTCCGCAACAAGAGAAGCCACCGCAATGAGAAGCCCGCGCACTGCAACAAAGAGTAGCCCCCGCTCGCCACAACTAGAGAAAGCCCGTGAGCAGCAGCAAAGACCCAATGCAGCCAAAAAATAGATTATTTATTTATTTATTTTTAAACTCTCTGATTTTATATCTAAAAAGAAGAGAGGAATAATATTTAATTTATAGGGAGGTGGTAGTGAGGATTACAAACAATTTATTGAAGCCAATGGATCTTGAATCAGAAAACTCAACTCAAACTATTTTAAGCTTAAAGGAAATGAATGCAACATCCTACTAGGAAGTCAAGGGAAGAAGAGGCCTAGGGACTCCAGGGACTCCACAACATTGTCAAGACTGTTTTCTTCTGTGTGTTGACCCCATTCACATCTACTGCAGACGGCTTTGCTCCATGCAGCAGGGAGGGGAAAGGAGGAGAAATGGCTGATAATCTGCTAGGAGGGAGATAGAGCCTCTCTTGCCCAGGCTCTGTATATGACAGAGGGCTTTGAGAAGAGGGCTTTGATGGGTCCAGCTTGGGTCCGTGCTCAACCCTGTAACAACCACTGTGGCCAGGGATGTGGGGTATGAGAATAAGCCAGGCCAAGTCTCAAGCACACCCTGAAGCTGGTGGGTGCGATTCCTGGGTTCCAATCAGCACATTCCGTGAAGCACTTTAACCTCTTGGTCTTTCCGCATTTGAAAAGTGCAACTATCGTCATACAGAGATGGGAAGAATGTGTTACTGAAATACGATATCCCCCTTGGCACTTCAAACTGCTGGATAAATGTGGAGACATTAATCTGTCATGATTTCCACTGTGAGATAATCACCATCCAGTAACAAAACAGATTAAAAGGTAGATGCCTTTTGTCTTGGGCCATTCTTTTATGCATATGTTTTATTATTTCATTCATTTATTGAGCATTTACTATGTGCCAGACCTGGGTTATGCACTTCATGGGCATTATATTGTTTAGTCTTCACAATAACCTTATGAGGCACTATTATTAATCCCACTGCGTGGTAAGAAAACTGAGGCTCAGGGTGGTTAAGTAACTTGCCTAATACTTCACAGAAGTGGTCTTGAATACGGGTCAAGTCAAAGGCCATGCTCTTATCCACTAGGCTACCACTTGGTAGAGGTACGAATAAAACAGAAGAGCATAGGAAAATAGTGATTAATTTCGTCCAGGGCAAGTCTTCAAGGATAAGTTAGGATTTGCCCAGCAGGGAATATGGTAAAGGGCACTCGAGGCAGAGGAAAGACGGTGTGAAAAGACCATATGTGCAACTAATGCTGTTGTTCAATGTTTCGCATCCAAGTGCAGAGTCCCAGTAACTCAAACTATGAGAGGGGGCAGTCTGAGTTAGTGAAAGATCTGAACTATGTTCATTTGTAAACAAAACTACATGCAGTTTTATTACATTTAGTATGTTCACAAGCAAAATTCTCGAAAAAAGAAAAAATTGTCAAGTGATCTACCTGTTTAATTTTAGTGCAAACTATTTTGGGCCCTACTGACATCAGTGGATGGACCCCCAACCTTTCCTGAATTGTCTTACTAGGCATTATACACCCTTTCTCTCTTTGAATTCTTACAGCTATGTTTCCCAGCCTACATCTGTTAATCTGCTTATGAAGACCTACATAAGTCCGAAAGCACCCGTTTCAGTAATATAAATGAAGTTTAATTTTCATTAAATGAGTTTTTAAATCAGAGATGACAATTACTGCCTTTGACAAAAACAGAGAAAAATTTAAATAATGATGGGAAGTAAAAGAGAAAAATTGAATTTCTTCTTTCCGGTGATAAGCTGCTTCTCCCCTATACCTCAGTACATAGTGCTCCCATCTACCCAGTGGATCAAGTAGGAAGCTGAGGCAACATCCTACACCCTCCATACCTTCATTCTCTGTCCCTGCCCCTTCATGCAGTCCCCACGCTCTGTGAATTCTGCCTCTTCATAGTTTGTACCCTGCCGCTCCATACCCTTCCCTCTGTCACCGCATCAGTTCAGGATTCAGCATCCTTCTCCTCCCTGCTCCTGGTCTTGCTACTGTCCTCTCCATCCTCTGGAGTGAGTTCTTTAATACGCAATGCTGTCAAGTATCTCACATCACTAGCGAGAGTAATTGGTCCAGGCAAGGCTAAGCAGAACTTCGCTAGAACCTTCGCTAGAACTGTGACACAGGCTGAAAAATTAAATACCCTCTCACTTCTTCTGCCAGTTGGGGAAGGCTGTATGCAAAAGGTGAGGCTAAGGTCAACACTCAAAAAGCAGATGAGAAACGGAGCATCCTGGCTACGCCAAAGCCTTGGTTCTCATCCCTAATCTGATTTCTTACAGTTACCACTATATCTTTGTCAACTGCAGAAGCCGGTAAATTACTCTTTTGCTTAAAGACAAATGAACAAAAAATAATGATGATTGTGTCCATGCCTGGATCCTCACTAAGTCCCCATTATTTTGAGGATGAAGTTCAAGCTTGTAAGACTGGCAAGCTAAGCCCTTTTTGGCATGTCTTCTTTCTCCCATCTCAGTCTGATCTCACCATGCTCACCTTACCGCAACCAAAGTTTAAAGCTGCCTCCCTACTGAGCTGTGTTTTATTGTTGTTATTGGTGTCGTAATTATTGTTTCTGTTGTTGACGCACTGGCTTCACCAGACTCTCTTCTGGTGCTAGACCTTTGTACTCCACATAACCATACTTTTATCTGCTGAGCTAAGCCTTCCAAAGGCGCCTTCCTGACCAAAACCTCTTCCCTATGTGTCCTTAGCCTCTAAACTCAGCTCTATCACAGCAAAATAAACACACCATTTTGTAGATCTCTTTACTTTTCTCTCCTCTGTTTACCTTCTCCCGTTCAATGAAAGCAGAGAAGGACTGTATCCTTCTTCTCCGTAACTGACATAGTGTTGGTTCATAAACTGGCCCCCATATGCAGAGGGCAAGGAGAGACAAGAGAAAGAGGCAGACCACTCCAGATGGGTAGGTGGCAGGTTAATAAGCAGGGGAACTTAACATATGAGCCTTGTCTTGGGGGCTGCAAGATGAGTAGATCTCTGCACCTGCCCACCAGAATCTTAAACACTTATACAGAGTCCTTAACGAGGTTCAGTCATTTACACCCTCCAGATGGTCTCAACCACACATTGCTCTCTCAAGTCTGCATCCTTGAAAGCAGCTCCCACTGTGGGAACGTTAGGCAGAAAGTATATTCCAAGACAGGGGAGGGGTGATGAGCCTCTGATTGTTCAGGTCTAGCTCTCAAGTCAGTCAGTGGTCACATCCTCTCGATTACCTCCTCCAACATTCCACCCCTAGCGACTGGCTCTTCCATGTTGTATGCCCCCGTCTTACTCAGTGTGCCCTGAGCAGTCAGCGGGGGGCTCTACTAGCATGGAGCTGGCTGTTTTGGTGGCTTTCTGGTTGTAGCATTAGGGGCAAACTCCAGCAATGATGGGGCTTGGTGTTCTCAGCAGCCCAGCACATGGCTCCACGGTGAGAGTGGGGGCAGTGTCTGTTTCCAGGGACTGCCATACCTTTATGGTGCTGAGTGTTTCGGCAGGGGTCCCCAGTCTGACATATGGGGCAACTGGCCCTACTGGTCGATCATTTAAATGTGTTAAAGCCTGGGACAGTACTTTAGTCCACCTAGCCAAGGTGGTTTCACTTTTTAGGAATTTAATCTGCTGCTTTAAAATATATATATGTGTGTATATATATTACGTATGTACGTATACATGTATACGTATATATATTGGGTCAGCCAAAAAGTTCCTTCGGCTTTTAAGTAAAGATAAAAGACACATTTTTCATTTTTACTGAGAACTTTATTGTACAACATATTCACCCTTTTGTTCCACTACCTCTGCCATTTTTCAGGCAACTTCATAATTCCATCTTCCCAGAACTTAATTTTTTTGAGCAAAGAACTGTTCCAGGTGCCTTTTATGGTCTTCCAGGGAATTGAAATTTTTTCCATTAAGAGAATTTTGTAAAGACCAGAATAAATGGAAATCTGAAGTCGCAATGTCTGGTGAATACGGTGGATGAATCAGAACTTCCCAGCCAAGCTGAAACAGTTTTTGCCTGGTCATCAAAGAAACATGCGGTCTTGCGTTATCCTGATGGAAGATTATGTGTTTTCTGTTGACTAATTCTGGACGCTTTTTGTCAAGTGCTGCTTAAGTTGGTCTAATTGGGAGCAGTCAAGTTGGTCTAATTGGGAGCAGTACTTGTTGGAATCAATCGTTTTGTTTTCTGGAAGGAGCTCATAATAGAGGACTCCCTTCCAATCCCATCATATACACAACATCACCTTCTCTGGATGAAGACCGGCATTTGGTGTAGTTGGTGATGGTTCATTTCACTTGCCCCACGATCTCTTCCATTCCACATTACTTTACAGTGTCCACTTTTCATCGCCCGTCACAATTTGTTTTAAAAACAGAACTTTTTCGTTATGTCAGCAGAGAATTGCATGAGGAAATAATGGTCAAGAAAGTTTTTTTCACTTCTGTGGAACTCACACATCAACGTGATGAATATAACCAAGCTGATGCAAATGGCTTTCAACACTTGATTCGGATATTTTGAGTATGTCTGCTATCTCCCACGTGGTATTGTTCTCAGTTAATGTCTCCATTTGATGGCTGTCAACTTCACCTGGCCTACCCGACCGTGCATGGAGCATTGTCCGGCAAGAAATCTCCAGCATGTATACAGATGGCCAACAAACACACGAAAGGATGCTCAACATCACTCGTCATTAGAGAAATGCAAATCAAAACTGCAATGAGGTATCACCTCGCACCAATCAGAATGGCCATCATCAAAGAATCTACAAACAATAAATGCTGGAGAGGGTGTGGAGAAAAGGGAACCCTCTTGCACTGCTGGTGGGAATGTGACTTGATACAGCCACTATGGAGAACAGTATGGAGGTTCCTTAAAAAACTAAAAACAGAGCTACCATACGACTCAGCAATCCCAGTACTGGGCATATACCCTGAGAAAACCATAATTCAAAAAGAGTCATGTACCACAATGTTCACTGCAGCTCTATTTACAATAGCCAGGACATGGAAGCAGCCTAAGTGTCCATTGACAGATGAATGGATAAAGAAGATGTGGCACATGTATACAATGGAATATTACTCAGCCATAAAAAGAAACAAAATTGAGTTATTTGTAGTGAGGTGGATGGACTAGAGTCCGCCATACAGAGTGAAGTAAGTCAGAAAGAGAAAAACAAATACCGTACGCTAACACATATATATGGAATCTAAAAAAAAAAGAAAATGGTCATGAAGAACCTAGGGGCAAGATGGGAATAAAGACACAGACCTACTAGAGAATGGACTTGAGGATATGGGGAGGGGGAAGGGTAAGCTGTGACAAAGTGAGAGAGTGGCATGGACATATATACACTACCAAACATAAAATAGATAGCTAGTGGGAAGCAACTGCATAGCACAGGGAGATCAGCTCCGTGGTTTGTGACCACCTAGAGGGGTGGGATAGGGAGTATGGGAGGGAGGGAGATGCAAGAGGGAAGAGATATGGGGACATAGGTATACGTATAACTGATTCACTTTGTTATAAAACAGAAATTAACACACCATTGTAAAGCAGTTATATTCCAATGAAGATGTTAAAAAAAAAAGTCATGTACCACAATAGTACCCAAAGCAATAGTCATGGAGGCTGAGGGCCTTTTTCATGCTGCTTCCCCTCACTTCCCGTGCAGCATATACCCACCGCCTCTCCTCCCGTTGAAATGGTAACCTTTCAGAGCTCATTCCAGAAACCACCTCTTCCATGAAGCCTGCACAGATTTACCTCGTGTTGGTCTTTACCTATCAAAACATCCTCACTCTGGTGTCCTAAAGCATGACTTTCGGGGTAATTTAACCCAGCTCATGACCTCTGTGAAATGAATAGATCTTTGTGATTCACCTCCCTGAGCTAAGAGCTCTGGACTTGAAGCCTGAGAAACCTGTGTGAGAACCCTAGGTCTGCTGAATACTTGTGTAAGTTACAGCGTCTCTCTGGGCCTTCGTTTGTGCACCTGTGAAATGGAAACAATACAGGTGGTAGAGAGGATTCAATGGTCTAACATATGTGAAAGTTCATCACCTCATGACTGGCATGGGGTTCAAACCACTGTTCAAACCACTCCTTACAGCCATGATGTGTGGGATTAAAACAGCTGTCTGATAATCACATGGAGAGGACATCTGAAAATCACATTTGATTCTCCTTCGACCAGATTCCTCACCCAGTGGTTCTCAACCAGGCTCTGCATGCAAATCAATGAGCAAACGGTTTTGCAAAATACAAACTGTGGGCCCTGCTGAATCAGAATCTCAAGGTCTGAGCTGTCAAACGCAGACCAATATTAATGGCTCATTTGTTCCATTGATACTGATAAGAAGCCAGTATTGAGAACTTCCAAACAACCCAAAACAGAAGCACCTCTTCCGCTGGACAGATGACCAGACAGGAGGAGGCTTCATAACCACAAGTTCCCAGCCCACAGTCATGGAGAAGTGAGCAATTAGGGAAGTAATTGGTTCAAGAGGAGGAAACTCCCCAAACGGCAGGCAGCTGGTGAATCAGCTCATCCAGGTGCGGTGGAAAAAAAGAAGGAACGCTCTTGCCTTTCTGACCGAAAGCAATTACTTCAGCTGGGGCATGATCAAAAAGACAGGTGTGTTTGGTGCACAAACCCAAGAGGGGGCTCTACTCCAAGCTCACAGCATCTGGTTGGAAAGGGGGCATCTGAGGTATGGCAGTAAGGCTGGCAGGTCCTTGCTTGCTTCCAGTGTAGAGTCCTAATACTTGCCAATTCTCTTAAACTACCATCTCTCTGAACCTTCTCAACAGCCCTGTCACATAAGCATTGTTGTCCCTATTTTACAGAGGAGGAAACTGAGGCACAGAAAGGTTATATGACTTTGCTAGTATGCAGCAAGGCTGGACTCCAAACTCTGTCCTTAAGAGTTTGGGGATTGTAAGTCGTTATTTCAATTCTATGAGCCTCCCTTTCTTCACCTCAGATAATGGAAATTTTACTATTGTGAAGAGTGAGGTAAGGGATTAGGAAGGACACACGGCTATCAGGAAGTGGCAGCCAGTGTTGCTGTTCAGTGTTGCTAAAGGATCCCTCTGAGATCTACCACGTGAGGGAATGTGGCCTGAGGAGTAGGTGCTAGCCATTTGCAAAGGAGATTTGGAAGCCAGATTTAACTCTGTAAGATGATGGCCTGGTTAAGATTGGTTACTTACTGACAACACACTTTATTGTACTCTTCTTTGTCATTTTTAGTTACTCTTGGAAAGTGATTTAAAATGTGTTCCTAAGTGGAAAAGACCCCCAAATTAGAGAGGAATCAGTATTTAAGGTTGAAAAGGCAGATACTGTTGTGATGTGATGATACACGCATTAAAAACAAAAACAAAAAACACAGTCTCCCAACTGAAACGCAATTCCAGGCCTCTGCTCATACTGCAGCCCGCACACCTTCCGGGGTCCTCAGTCATGGAGTGCCCTGGAGAACAGAAGGCACCCTTGCACAGGGTGCCTTCTGCTAAATGCCTGGGCAGCTACCCTGGGCCTCCCTGCTTCCCTTCTCCTTTTGTTCTTCTTGCTTTGCCCAGCTAGTCCTTCAAGAAGGCAAACAGTCCATTTGGTTTACTTCACGTCACACGATTTTCCAGTATCCCCAACTTTGGTTTTGCTGTTTGACCGTTTCAAGCCCACTTCTGTGTCTAAAACAGCAAGCAACACCCTGAAGTGAGTTAGCGCTGTAAGTCCTGTGTGTGTGTTTGTAAACTGTGAACAGCTGAGCAAATGTTGGTCACGTCATGCATGGGTACCCTGTGTCTTGTGCTTCTCTGCATCACCAATGAATGCACGACAGCAACCGCCTGGTAGGTTTTAAATAAATGCTTATTCAATGAATAAATCAGAAACAATAGAATCTATTGAGGTAAATAAAGGCCTAGGAGAATAAAGGCTCAAATGCAGTCCCTAAGAATTGCCGAAAGCTCTCGTTTACTGAGGACTTCACTGTTCGCTAGCAACTGTGCTAAGGATATTATGCAGGTCACGGAGGCCCCTTGGTGTGAGTGTCATTATTACCAGCTTCATTCTCCAGATGAGGAAATGAAAACAAATAGAGGTTAAGAGATTACCCCAGGCAGAGTTGAGATTGGAATCAAGATGCTCCAGCTCTGGAGCCCACCGCCTTCATCACCATGCCTTGCTGTTCTCTGACGAAAGAGCTCAGCAAACAAATTTCAGATTTGGAAGAAAATGTCAACATTTATAGAATCAAACACACATATTTTACTGATGGTGAATATGAAACATAAGGCAATTCCAAACTATATCTACAACTCTGAGTGGTGGAACAAGCTTGGGCTTTTATCGTCAGACCATAATGGGTTGGAATTCCAACTGTCACTTGAGAGCTGTGTGGCTTTGAGCTTATCACTGGGCCTCTCTGAGCAACAAGTTGTTGTCTCAGTGGATGTTCCCTTTGGAATCCTGGGAAAGGGGTCCATCACTGTAAGTCTGTTGCCAGACTTAGAGATGTTGTACGTAAGCACCCACAAGAGCATCACAAAGTATGTGCTCAATAAATGGTAAATTCGTTATTTTTAATATTTTGTTTCATGCTTCTGTCTCTATATACTTTTTCCTATTACTTCATGTGCCTGACACATTCCTACTCATCTAAGACACCAGCTCTAGCCCAAGCCCTCTGGGAACTCTTTCCTGGCCCTCTCTCCAGCTCTCTTTCCTTAGAGGTTCTCATTCCTTCCTTGAAGCCATGAAGGTATCTGGAAGTAGCAGCAAGGCTCAATCAGAGACAGGGGCCATGGCTCTGGGGCCAGGCCAGGAGATTGTAGAACAAATTCAATAGTTATTGAGTTTCTGCCATGTGCCAGGCATGGTTCCAGGTGCTGAGAAAAGAGTGTTGAATTCTGTGTGGTCTCTGTCTTGGTGCAATTAAATGCTAACATGGAGGAAAAAGACAAAGGAACTCGCCCATTAACGTTCAGGCTGATAAGGGTGAAATCACTGTGTGGATCAGAGAAGTCTGAGGCAGAACTCTCGGACTGCACTTTGGAAGACCGGCAAGAGTTTGCCCTGAAAAGGAAGGCAGGAGGGGCAGCTGAAAGTGCAGATCAATCGGGGTGGCTCCCACAAAGTGTGGGTATGGAAAACCAAGCACCTTTATCCTAAAAGATGTGAGTGTCCCCGAAGGAATAGAAGCAGAAGGGTAACGGGTGAAATTTACTTTCTAGATAAGTGCCAAATCTCTCCTTCCATCGGGGATCATTCTATATCTTCCCACACGTTCCTTAAGACAACATTCCTCTCAACATCCGCTTTGAGGTTTCTGTTACTTTCAGCCTCTCAGATGTCGATGAGGACTCAGCCTTGCCTTACAGAGCAGAGATTAATGTAGCCCAACCCCCGTCTTCCATTACATGAAGAAATGTGATAAAGTGGTGACAAAAGCTGTGAACTTTTTTGGGGGGGGGGGGCGAAGAGAAATACCAAGACACTGGGCAGAACGCATTTTATCATCCTGTGTTATAATCAGAGAGAGACAGCCTGGCTCCCTGCCCTCTAGGCCTTTTCTACCACTGTCTCAGTGAGTAGTTTGCAATCCATCAAGGAGATGGTGCTTGAATTCTAGATGGCATGTCTCCGTCTGTCTCCTCGCAACACGAGTAAGAAAGACTCTTTGCATGACAGGGCCATTTATTAAGAGCAAGGTTTCAGTACTCCTTTCTGTGATAAAGCAGCCCGAGTCAGCTTTGGGCCTCTTCTGGGATCAAGATATCCTACCTCTTCAAAGCTCAGCCCAATGACTTATATCAACAAAGCTATTGATCTAAGAGAAGAGGAATTCTCCCAAAAGTCCCTCATCTGGATATCATCATTTTTTAACACCTGCTTTCTTCTTTACCTCCTCGACTTGGTATTTGTCTTCCTAGTTCACAGACTTTGTTATTTCTGCAGCTAACACTGAATTCATTTGCTGGAATTGAGTAGTATTTCAATCATAATGTCTTATCATTACATACCTCCTTACTATTTACAAAACCCTTTTCACTTGCATTACCTGGTACCCAAACCAAATGGCCTCTCAGTTATTATATTTCTTGATTTTATTTTTTTTACTATATTTGACCATCCTAGTAACCTTGAAAATCTCTCCTCTCTTGAAATGTTTTCTAATTCCTGATCTTGGGTCCCAAGTCTATGTCCTACCCACCTATTGGCCAGCCTAGTGTGTCAGTCAGGTTTCACAAGGTAATACTGTGGTAACAATCCTTCTATCTCAGTGACTGATAACAAAAGTTAATTTGTCAGTCACATGTCAGCTGCAGGTTGGCTGTAGCTCTACTCCATATGTCCTCTTCTTTCTTGGACCTAGCCTGAAGGAGAAAACCTATTTTGGACATGCCATTTTTGTGCAGTGGGGAAAGGAGCAGTGACAGTGATGTTTCTTAATGCATCTGCTCATTACAAGTGACTTCTACTCACATTTTATTGGCCAAAGTAACTCACAAAGCTCAGCCTAATATCCATGGGACACAGAAGTATAATCTTCTTATAGGAAAGGCAGCAAGTAAGCGTAAACAGTATTATAACCTACTATACTTGGAATGCCTTGCTGATATTCACTGCTGAGGAGTCCATGGTGCTCTCCAGAGACAATGTCCCATTTTCCTTCCTATATGAGTTCTCAACACTCTAAACTGTGTCCTTCTCCATAGGTGCCCCAACTCGGAAGCCCACCCAGTGCTGTGTCTTGGTCTCTTCCTTCCACTGTAGAATCTGGGAGTGATGATCTAAAAATGGAATTAATGATCACCAGCACCTGCAAAGCTAATCATGGCAGAAAGTACCTTACTTATTTTATGAAGAGTTATTGGGTTGGAAGAGCAGGATACATTTTTTTTAATTTTATAAATTGAGGGATTTTTAAAAAATAGTCTTGACTTAATTTTGTAAACTTAAAAAAAGCAAACCCTAAGGCCCAGAGAGGTATATTTATTTGCCAGTGCTCATAAGGCTAGAGAATGATAAAGCAAAGACCATAACAGATTTTGGTTTTGTTTTGTTTTTTTCCAGTAAGCGGGCCTCTCACTGCTGTGGCCTCTCCCGTTGCGGAGCACAGGCTCTGGACGCTCAGGCTCAGCCGCTCCGTGGCATGTGGGATCCTCCTGGACCGGGGCATGAACCCGTGTCCCCTGCATCGGCAGGCAGACTCTCAACCACTGCACCACCGGGGAAGCCCACAGATTTCGTTTTTAATCAAGGCTCTTTCCACCACCCAAAGACATGTAACCTGCTACAGACAAACTTCAGCAAGGGCTTTGCTTTCCTTTTTCATAATACACTGTGAGGAAGATTAAAAACGTGATTCAGAAGTCTGTACATTCAAGTGAAATTGTACTATGTTGAAAGAGAGTACTCAAAGAGTTCTGATTAATGCATCCATACCATCTTAAAGGAGATCTCTAGGAGTATACTATAGGGATATTCTCTAGGTCTTATCCTAGCCAACATTTTTATTAATTACTGTGTCAAGAACATAGAGATCACGCTGTGATAGTCATTGGCACTGTTCATTAACTATCTCTAAGCACTTGATAGAATTGCAATTTCTGACCTCCGTGCGGTTGATGAGGTCATGAAACTAATTCCAGCTAATGAGAAAAAGTAATGAGTATTACTTCCAGGCTGGGGCATCTAATTTCTGATGTGAAATCTTCAGTCTTTTTCCTTCGCCACGTTAACCAGCAGCATTTGAGGTGGAGGTTTCTCTCAGCCTCGCTCCTGGATTGAGGAGACATGCAGCAGAGTCTCAGCCAATTCATCATGGACTATAACATAAGCAAAATACAAGATTCGGGATTTTATTGGCTACTGGGGATTTAGGACTTGTTTATCCTTCAATATAACTGAGCATATTCTGATTGACTCTCATATTAGCAAAGTCTATTAATATAAAACAAATCTGAGAGAGATAGCCAATATAACAGTTGGCTAATTCAGGGTGGAAAAGCATTGCAGTAGGTTGGGATTAAGGGCTAAATGTATCAAACAAGATAAATTTTAAGAGTACTAATGTAATTTCCTGCACTTAAGTTTTAGAAATCAATAGAGCTTCATAAAAGGAAAGGTTTGTAACCTATAAGCTCATTAGGAACCAATATTATACTTGGCTGCCAAACTCATTGGTTGTTTCTATTTATAAAAAATATAGTGTCTAGGGCTTCCCTGGTGGCGCAGTGGTTGGGAGTCCGCCTGCCAATGCAGGGGGCGCGGGTTCGTGCCCCGGTCCGGGAGGATCCCACGTGCCGCGGAGCGGCTGGGCCCGTGGGCCATGGCCGCTGGGCCTGCGCGTCCGGAGCCTGTGCACTGCAATGGGAGACCCCACAACAGTGAGAGGCCCGCATACCCCAAAAAAAAAAAAAAAAAATATAGTGTCTAGAGAGCAAGGAAATTAATAGTCCTATATGCCAAAGAGAACACATCAAATGCACCAGGCTTCGATGAATAAAAAGTGTAGCCAATGGAGAATGACTAAGATGCTGAAGGGACTTGAAACTATGCCAGATAAGGAGTTGTTAAAGGATCTGAGATGTGTAACCCAGAGGAGTCTTATTAGGAGACACATGATCTCTTTCTTTGAAAATCTGGAGAGCTGTATGGAGTGAGAAAGTCGTATTCTGTTTTGTATCAAGGCCCGAAACAGGGAATAACAGGGGAAAGCTGTTAAGAAAGAAGAAGCAGCTGCAGGGATGTCTCCTCTGACCTTCACAGAAATGTCTGTCAGCAACTCCCTTAGACCCATAGATAAGCTTGACCTTTGTTGAGACAATGATCACACCGAATTTGTCTATATAAAGATGCCTGAAAATTGTGAGATTCTTCAGGGAAAAGAAAGTACGTTCGCTATCTATATTCTAATGTTCAGGCCCCATTCCATATTTATAGGATGGAATTTAATCAGAAGGAATGTTCTAACAATCAAAATCCCCCAGCAGGGAACAAATGCCCACTTTTGGGGAAATTAATCCAGTAACGTAAGGGCTAGAAGAGAAGACCCTTTAATATTTGTTCCAACGCTGCTTCCACCCTTTTGCAATTCAGTTAAGTCTTCCCTGGGGTCTGGCATAGATTCATACTTAAAGCCCACCACCAACTCCCGTGTTTATGGATAATCTGTGCTGCCTTCTTAAAGAAAAAGAGAAGCCTGGTGTTCACAATGGTAGACCATATTGGATGCTTAGTCCCTTTGACTATATTCCAACGTCTAAATTTCATTAGATGAATTTGTAAGTAAATTAGTGCTAGCCTTCCTCTCAGACACACATTTGACTTTCAAAGCAGCTTGTGTGTGTGTGTGTGTGTGTGTGTGTGTGTGTGTGTGTTTAACTTAAATATAAGATCTTGAGGAATTATGCAGCATGTCTGGTATAGAGACCAATATGAAATCTAAATGAGAAAATAAAAGTGCATTCACTTAGTCAAGAAACAGGTATTAAGTATCTACTGGGTACCTCACACTGTACCAGGCTCTGATCATATAACGATTAGATAGGTCAAGCCCCACTTAAAAGGAACATACAGTGTAGGAGGAATATAGGCAATGTTAGCACAATATATGAGAAAATGTGCACAAAAACTCTGTGTGGAATGAGGTTGATTGTAGTACATTTGATTGCAATAAAAAATAAGAGAAAAAGCATAAATATCCAGCAATTGTGGACTGTTTTAATATTACATACATTCAAAAGAATGCTACATTTTTTTATAATTGACTTCTCTGGTAAATAGGTATGAAGTAAAAAGAAGGATTTTTTTAAGTTAATAGACTTTATTTCTTAGAACAAACAAGTTCACAGCAAAATCAAAACGAAGGTACAGAGTTCCCATATACGCCCTCCCTCTACACATGCATGGCCTCTCCCACTATCAACATTCTGAACCAGTGTTACATTTGTTACAATAGATGAACCTACACTGACATGCTACTATCACCCAAAGTCCATAGTTTACAGTAGGATTCACACTTAGTGTTGTACATTCTATGGGTTTTGACAAATGAATAATGACATGTATCCATCATTATAGTTTCGTACAGAATAGTTTCTCTGCCTTAAAAATCCTCTGTGCTCTGCCTAGTAATCCCTCCCTTCCCCCAACTCCTGGCAGCCACTGATTTTTTTTTTATTGTCTCCATAGTTTTGACGTTCCCAGAATGTCATATAGTTGGAATATATGTAACCTTTTTCAGATTGGCTTCTTTCACTTTGTAACATGCATCTAAGATCTATGTCTTTTCATGGCCTGATAGGTCATTTCTTTTCTTCACTGAAAATATGCCATTGTTTGGACGTATCACAGTGTATTTATCCATTCACCTACTGAAGGACATCTTGGTTGCTTCCATGTTTTGGCAATTATGAATAAAGCTGCTATAAACATCTATGTGCAGCAATTTTTGTATGGACGTGAGTTTTCAACTCATCTGGAAGTACCAAGGAGTATGATTTCTGGCTTGTATGGTAGAACTATGTTTAGTTTTGTTAGAAACTGGCAAACTATCTTCCAAAGTAACTATACCGTTTTTCATTTCCACCACCAATGAATAAGAAGAAGTCCCATTGCTCCACATCCTTGCTAGCATTTGGTGGTGTCAGTGTTTTGGATTTTAGCCTTTCTAAAAGGTGTGTAATAGTATCTTATTGTTGTTTTAATTTGCAATTCCCCTATCATATGATGTTGAACATCTTTTAATACTCTTATTTGCCATCTGTGTATTTTCTTTGGTCAGGTGTCTGTCTATTCAGATATCCTGCCGATTTTTTAATTAGGTTGTTTGTTTCCTTATTGTTGAGTGTTAAAAAGTTGGTTGTATATTTTGGATACAAGTCCATTATCAGATATGTGTTTTGCAAGTATTTTTCCCAGTATATGGCTTATATTTCATTATGTTAAAGTCATTTGCAAAGCAGAAATTTTTTAATCTTAATAAAGTCCAACTTGTCAATTTTTTCTTTAATGATTGTGCTTTGGTGTTCTATCTTAAACCTCATTATCAAACCCAAGGCCACCTAGATTTTCTCCTTTACTACCTTTTAGGAGTTCTATAGTTTCATTGTTTTCGGTCTATCATCCATTATGAGTAAATGTCTTTAAAGTTGTATGGGCTGTGTCTAGACTCATTGTTTTCCTGTTTGTTTGCTTTTTCTTTTTATGAGGATGGGCATGACTTCCAAGTTCTTTCACATGTCAGAACTGAAGCCAGAAGTCGTATTTTTTAAGGAATAAATGCTTCAAAGTCATACAAAAAATCTGGTCTAAAAGAATAATGACAGGAAAATGTTTCATATAATGTCAAATTTTAAAAAAGCAATATTACAAAAGAGTATGTCCAGAAAGAGATGAATTTTGTTTTTTTTTTAAAAAAAACTCTATTTATAGACATACATGAGAAAAAATTGGTTATCTCAGAGTCGTACGTTAAGTGTTTTTGGGTTTTGCGTGTGATTTTTTTGCATTTTTTTCAAATATGTTACAATGAATGTCTATGAATTTTATAATTGGAGTAGAGCAATGAATGCTGTTTGGGGAAAGTAAAAGGTAATTTTCAAAGGTGGAAAGTGTCAAATACTGCAATAAAAGATGTGCCAGATGCTCTGGCGTCACAACAAGAAGGCACTGCTCTGTGCCGAGGGATGAGTGGTCTCAGGACCACTCTAGTTCAGCCCCAAGATACATCCATCTCATATGATGCCTCAGGTAATGGCACCAAGCACAGAGGACACAGCCTCTTCGAACTTCATCTCAGTGGTTTGGGAAGCACACTAACATCCCAGTTTCCCTTGGGAATGGAGCATGCGTAAGGGTCCCTAAACCAGGCATCTTTTTTCAGTTAAAAGCCTGAAGGTAAACGACTGCCTGGGTCACTGCCTGTTGCATAGAGTAGTCGTTTCTTTTATTTTTCCTTATATTGCCTCTTTTATTATGCGAGGGCTGTCTCTTCATTTTTTTTCCAAACTCATATTTGGTGTGCAGTCACTTACTGTAATGGGACTTCCTAAGTCATCTGTGATGGGACACAGGATTAAAACAAACAGCAGGAACAAAGCAGGCAACAGTATGCAGGCCAATGCGGAGCTGGCCCATCTCAAAAGATGTTTGCGGGTCAAAGAAAATTTCAGTTCACAGTGGACTAGAGTAGCGACAGACTCCTAGAATCAAAAAAATATGCTTGGCTCAGCCAGATTTTAGCACCTCGAATTGAACCAGCTGGAACTCTATTTCCAATTCAAGATTTGCCTTTTATTGGGAAATCTGCAGAGAGAGAGAGAGAGAGAGAAATATCGAGGAAATAGTTCTATTTTAGCATCATGATTTTAGATTGTAGTGAAGTGACACATCGTAGAAAATAACTCAGGCATGACAGAATAAAATCACTTTAATAAAAAGTCCATCTGGGTTTCTGGTTTAAAATGATGGATTGAAGCCATATGTTGATCATTGTTCTCTCCCTCTGTACCCTTCTAAAATGATATTATGGGAATTGAAAAAGTATAAACTACAAGGGCAATGAATGGGAGAGAGACAGGTGTCAACAAATTTTTGGAAAATGGAAAGTGGAAGAAGGCGTTAGTGGACCTGAGAAAGCTGAATGCCCGGTACTGTAGGAAAGGACGTCGGTAAGACATGGCCCGTTCATGCTGCACAGCTCCAGAGAGGCTGGGTGCGTGGGGGTGCCAGCTCCCACCATAGGGGAGTGTAAAGCAAGGGGGTTAGGGAAAGTCTCCTTAACCAGCAGAATCCCAGGTCCTCACCCTTATTTTTTGAAGCCAGAAAACTCTCTCTCCCACTCAGGCAGGAAACTGGGGGATTATTATGTGAGAAACTGACATGAAGCAATTCCTAATTTGGGGTTAGCAGGCATAGCAGAAGAGGGCTATACTGAAAACAGGGGAATGAAGTGGGAGTCTACAAGTTGAAATATGGGATTTCCCATTCCGCTAGTACAACCTGACTCCTGGAGTGATGTTAGTCATGTGTGTTCTTCCCAGGCAAGAGACTAGTTTCCCAGAAAAATCAAATGGCTCACTGGAAAGGTCTGTAGACCTATAGGTGTTTGGGAATCTCCCAACAGAAAGACCTGGTCCCCACCAAATCAGCCCACAGTGAAATTGATACACCAGCTGTCAAACCCCTCCAGAGATAGTTAGGATTTCAGATCACCTGTTACAGTGTCACTTTTAACTGTGAATGAACTAAGGGTCCCAGGCATTTGTGTAAAGTCTTTGATATGAAAGACGGAAACCACAATAAACATTTTTAAAGTAACTCGACTCAGTGGAAACAGAGAAAAATACAGGGAAGAAATTTACAAGAAATTGTAACAGAAACTTTATAGAAAATGAAACTTGCAAATTAAAAGCATAATAGGAGAAATACAAATTCAATAGAATGACTGAAAGAGAAAAGAGAGGATAGCTCTGGGAAAGTAGCCCAAGTGGTGGATTATATGGAAAAAAGTATTAAAATAAAATAAAATGGAGACCAGGTTTGATGATCCTCTGATCAGACAAACCCACTTAAGCCACACATGCAAACATAATCTAGTTTATTTCATTTATGTAAGTGAAACTTATTTCTTGTAAATACTTCTAATAATCATAATCAAAACATATCCTCCTAAAATGATGTAAGATAATCATTTTTTACCCATCCCCTCTGTCCCCACTGTAATAACCAATCAACGTAAAGGTCAAACAGCGTCCTCATTCTGGCTTTAGAAGTCATCCTATAATGTTATGCCACTGAGCTTCATACCAGTCCCATGTTTGAAGTCTCCCAGTTCACACTTTGTTTCTCGATCAACAAAATTTTCACATCAAGTGAAGCTCTCTAAATTTTCTTTTGGCAAAAGGTAAGGCAATTAGAGGATCAGTGTAGGAGGTCCAACATGTAGTATTTCAGAATCAGGAAAGAAGAAAGGGATAGAAGGAGATTATATAAGAAACAATACTAGGAATTTTTCCCAAACAGAAGGATATGAGTTTCTGAATTGAGTGTTCCCACTCACTGCTTGGAAAAGTTGATAGAAAAAGGCATATATTGTTGTCAAATTTCAGAACTTGGGAGACAAAGACCCTAAGACCTACAGAGAAAAAAAAAAAACAACAAACAGAAGTGATCTTCTAAAGACTAGGAATTGGTATTTTATTATTTACAGCAACACTGGAAGCCACAAATCAATGCAGCAAAGCCTTCCCAATTCTGAGGTTTCTAACCCAGTGTCATAACCAGACATACTCTCATTAAAGTGTGAGTATGGAAAAAAGATGCATTTTCCTATATACAACTTTTCAAAAAAAAGAAACTTTCCTTAATCTCTTTTCTGGGAGCTACTAGTTGATGGTCTCCATCAGAGTGAGGAAATAAATCAAAAACTTAAAAAAAAAAAAAAAAGAAAGAAAAAGATCCAGGACATAGGATCCACATAATTTATAAATTAGCAAACTGAAGCTCTGAAATGTTGAGACTTGCCCAGATTCAAGAGAAGATCAAAACCAAATCTTAAAAATTTAAAAAGCTCGCTCCACATTTCTTCCCCGCCCCATCACATTTTCAAAGGATCTTTTTGTTTAAAGGAATGTGTTCTTTTCCTTGTTTAGATAGAGGAGAAAAATATTGGGGGTGGAAATAAATCTCATGTAAGGAATATATTCATCCATGAGCTAGTCAGTGATGAATTTGTGGGTACCAGGGAATCACTCCAGTCTGGCCATGGGAAGATACCAATCCTGCACTTGGCAGGAAAAAAAGGATGATGATGGCAGATAAAGGCCCAAGAGCCTTTATGACAAAATGAAGATTTTGTCATTGCCTTCTGTGAAACAATATCTGCAAAGATTAATGGAAACTTTTTGTACAGTGATACTTAATCTCTGAGTTTGGGGAGTTAAATTTAAACATTCAAACTGTGGACAAAATTTCTCATCAAAAATGAGATCTCAGGTCACAGATCCTGGTTCACAGAGAATGTGCCGATGGGAGAAATTTGGACAGCACAGCAAGGTATTTGGACAACCACACCTCAGCTTACCCAACCACTGATTCTGGAAGGGCTTTCTCTCAGGAAGGATGGGCCAGTTTAAACGCCCTGTGCAATATTCTCACCCTGGAAGATGATGAAACCATGGACTGAATGGCTCCAATCTGGGGTTTTGAGTTAGGTGGGAACAATGTTTTCTTCTGCTGGGGAAGGGATACTTTCAGGTGTCATCACAACTTTGCTCATTTTCGTACAAAAGAAATGTAACACTGCTTGGGAACTGTGAGTCTATCAGAAAGTATGGGAGACTCAAAACTCCCATCAGGTTAGCAACAAAGAGCCTTTAAGAACTGGGGGCCCTGCCTCTTTCAAAGTGTCAGCAAACTTACGTTAGAGATGCTGTGCACCCTCTACCTTCACAGTAGAAGTTCACGAAGACTTGCAGGCTGGTCCCTGAGACCTTCCTCAGCTCTTCCCTCCTCCAAACTCAGCATCGATCAAACAGTATATTGCATCAGTATATTGGTTCCCTTCTCTTCATTCTCAAGGCTATAGCCCAGGTTTTTACTTCAGGCTTTTTTGGTGGGGGGAGGGTTACCAACCTCCTGAATAGTTTTCCTCCTTTTAGGTTTTTCTCTTTCTGTTTCTCCTCCCTCTTACCTGAGTCATCCTTCTTTTTGTTTGTCTGTTCGTTGTTTGTTTTGAGGGATTTTTCCTAATTTATTTTTTTACTGAAGTATAGTTGCTGTACTGAGTCATCCTTCTAAAGCAGATGTGACCAAGTTGCTTCTCTGCCTCAAATCCATCAAAAGCCTGGAGCCTGAAACTGAATCTGGCCTTTGTACCCCAACACTGAATTAAATCTCAGACACAGAGTTTTGGGTGAGGTAGAAAAGAATAGCTGTATAATGCTTTGCCAGGCAAAGGGGGCCACAGTGGGGTAATGCCCTCAAAAATGTATGTCCTGACCTGGAGGGGGTAGTAAGGAGTTTTATAGAAATGGTTCAAAGAAGGCATGACATTCTTCTGGTTGCTTGGTGGTGGGGTAAGTGGGCGTCAGCATCATCAACCTTCTGGTTCCAACCGGTCTGGGGTCTATGTGCCTGTGGGTAGCATACAGTTAACTTCTCCCACCTGGTGGGGTTTCAGTATCCTCAAAACAGCTCAAAGATATTATTGTGTGTGTGTCCCTTGACGGGGAACCAGGACCCTGCCCCAAGGCTGCACTATTGTTTCCTGACTGCTCCTCGCTTGCCTCGCATCCCCTCCCTTCCCTGATGAGCAACTGTTTGAATCTTCCCGTTGGAACTCAGGGAAGGTCATGGAGGCTGAATGAAGACTATTGCCTGTAATCAAGAGATGAGGGCCACAGAAAGGCCTGTGTACCCAGGAGCCCCACAGGATCCAGCTAGGTTTCAAGCCCTCTGTTATGAAGATAGAGAGAGAGAGAGAATCCCAAATTGCTTGCCTGCCTTTCACATCCTTCATAATCTGAGCCCAGCCTGCCTGGGTAACCTTCCCCTCCCCCTGCCCTCCTGCACCCTCTCCTCCAAACATGCCCAGGGCCCCCCAGGCCCTGTTGTCCATTCACCATCCCTCCTGTCCACATCGCCCTTGTCCACGCCCCAGATCTTTATTCCTGGTGCTCTTTTTGCCAGTTCTGCCTTTTCATTCTCTCCACTCCAGCCCCACCTATCAAAGTCCTCTTCATTTTGAGGCTGAAATCTCAGCCTCTGTCTACTGGTGCTGAATCGAATTTCAGAGACAGAGTTTTGGGTGAAGAAGAAAAGAATAGCTTTATTGCTTTGCCAGGCAAACAGGGGCACAGTGGGCTCCTGCCACAAAATGTTATGTGTCCCAACCCAGGGGAGTCTGGTGAGGAGTTTTATGGCAACGGTTCAAGGTTGGGGTTGCTGATAAGATTAGGGTGTGTGTAGGGCCTGCCCTCCTTTAATCTCATCTCAGATAATCTTCCTGATGAGCTTCTCTCTGGTAGAAAGAGATGAGAAGGACCTCCCTGACAGAACAAAACATAAAGACCCAGACTATGAGAGAGGGTGGTGCATGATGGAACCTGCAACTACCTTAGAAGCTCTTTTACGGACTTTTGTTTAACCAAATAGTTGGTTTAGCTGGTGCTCTCCATTTCCTGTAAAATATGACTGATACCCATAGTATGCAGAAGCCCACAGCTAGTAGGCTGCTCTCAGTATATCTGCTCACTCTTCATCCTTCAGTTGAGTTGTGTGATACCAAGAATCAGTTTGTCCATACCTACATCTGTTCATCCCGGTTGTATTTATTATTGTAATTAAATCACTTCATTAAATCCTGTTTAAAATTATGAACTTCCAGTATGAAAAGGAAGAGAGTTGTTGTTTCTATGGAAACTAAGTTAAAGACTTAGGGAAAACTTGAAAAAGGTGTGGGAGAGACAGCTGTAAAAGATGCAGCAAGAAATCGTAAAAATCCAGAAGGATGATAAGCTTTGATTGATTTTCAAGTGTCCTTAGGATCTTACTCTAAAGGAATCAGTACGGGAAATTGTAGACAATGCTGTATAGCTGTGGCTTCTGCCAGAAAGATAACATGTAACTTCAGTCTTGTAGGGCAGAGTTCATCATCCCCACTTTGCAGGTGAGGAAACTGAAGCTCAGACCAGATGATGTTGACACATCTTTCCAGCTGTAATTGTTCTCTGTAAATGAGCAGTGTGTTCAAGGTGCATTGCTCATCCTTAAAGAACTTTCAAAACTGTCAGCCTATTACAACGCTAGGCACAAAATGGGATTAATAAATAATCATTATTATTATAAAATTCGCTAACATTTCTTGAACGCTTGTTGGGTGCCAAAGTGAGTGCTAAAATCTGCATTACTTTACTGAATCTCACAATAATCCTCGAGGAATGTGTTATAACCCCCAATTTATAGATCAGAAAGCTGAGGCTTAGAGAGGTTAATAACCCAGGTGGATCTGTGTCCAAACCCAGGCTCCCCAGCCGCAGGTAATACTGCTCCTTCCCTGACTCCTCCCAATGTCTGCCCGAGGATGCCTCTCTTAATTTACGTGGTGATCATTCTCTGTTCTTTGTTTCTTGCGTCTCCAAAACTCACTCCATACTGGAGTGTCCTGGTGGGTTATAATTAGGCCCTGCAGCTTGCCAACTGGGCCAAAAGTGACTTTCATCCTCCCCCACCGACCTCCAGCATCAAGGGCTTCACCGTCTGCCACACTGCCAGGGAGCCTGAGATCACTCTTGCTCGAGGCGTGAGCCTACAGGAGCCCGCCACAAAGAAACCCTGCTCAGAGAAGATTCAGGCCACATCACTGGCCTCAATAACTCCCGGCCCCTTGGCATCTACCTGCCAGCCTCTGGAAGCTTCATTTACCTCCAAGAAGACAATGAAACATGATCTTCAAGACTCCAGCTCACCAAGTGAGGGCAAACCATCCAGTGTTGAGGGTGTGGAGAGCCCAGTATCCATCCAGGCTGAGAGTCACCAAAAAACCCCTGGCAGAGATGCTTCCTCAGCCAGGATGATCATGCCAGGGAGATGCAGAGCAGCAAAATCATGACCTCCATTATGTTCTCCCCGGGACCCAGACCTGTTACTGGGATGACAGAGTTTAAGACCAGAGGTGGAAATCATGAAATAAAGTCGGAGGCTACGGGATATGGGAGGGAACTTGATCATTATCAAGTCCAAGCCCATTGTCTGCAGATGGGCTAGCTCTCACTTCCTGTTACCTGCTGGACCCATATCCAATGTTTAGGTCTCAGATTAGATGTTGTCAACTTCCTTCAAGAAGCCTTCCCTGACTCTGCACATTAGCATAGGCTCTCCTGATTTGCATGCCCATAGTCCCTACACTCTCCCTAACACTGTCTTTTATCTTTTTGTCTACATGCTGACCTCTCCTTAGACTTGAAATTAGACCTGCTCACGAGCTGCAGCCTAGCATCTAGGACAGTGCCAATAAATACTTGTCAAATAATCAGGAAGCAACCTGCTCAGTTCGCCCAGGGGACCTGGGACTTGGGACTCGGTCGGTGAAATTGAGTCACAGCTTCCATCTTCCATCCAACCTCAAGGCTCCTGACTCTTCTCCCAGCACAGCCAAAGTCCTTTCAGGACCCTCTGTCTTCCCAGAGACCCAAGGTGTCCTACACTGGCAGGCCTTTCCTGGGGTGACAGTCACTTCCCCAGGTCCCTCTCCCTACCCACATCCTCCCAGAATGCCCTCAGTCCCTATCTCACATCATCATGGAGAGTAGTCCAAAAGAGGAATCCTCAGAGGGTTCAAATAACTGATGACGAGAAAAATGCTGCCTTCCAGGAGTGTTTCCAATGGAAACGGAAAAGTTGTGGAAATATATGATGCTTTCATCAATCTCTATGCTCCGTTCTCCAGTCTACTGTCTTTCATGACCTTGACAGTTTGAAAGTTATTTTGCAGAATGTCCTTCATTTCAGGTTTGCCTCTTGTTTCCTCATGACTGTGTTTAGAACGTACCTTTATTGCCAGAAATACCACAGAAGTGATGTTTCTCCTTCTCAGCGGATCATTGCAAGAGACATGCAATGTTGGCAATTTTGTAACCTTTTGTTCTTATCTTGGTGGACGTGTTTTCACCAGGGTAGGATGATAGGTGTCACCCTGTGGGGCAGCTCCAGCACAGCGTGGTGACTGCTCAGAGCAGATCAATGAGAAGGACTGTGGGCTTTGTCGGTACTGGGTGGGGAAAGAGGTCATCATGGCCAGTACTGTCTGGCTTGAGTGCAAATCACTAGAAAGATGTACCAGCATCATGAATACACTTCCCTGCTTGAGTTCAGTTGGTCTTTTTTTATTATTATTTTTATTTTATATGGGAGTACAGTTGATAATAATTTTGTCTTAGTTTCAGGTATACAGCAAAGTGATTCAGTTATACATATACACATATCTATTCTTTTTCAAATTCTTTTCCCATTTAGCTTATTACAGAATATTGAGCAGAGTTCCCTGTGCTATGCAGTAGGTCTTTGTTGGTTATCTATTATAAATATAGCAGTGTGTACATGTCAATCCCAAACTCCCAATCTATCCTTCCCCCTCCCCATTCCCCCTGGTAACCATAAGTTCATTCTCTAAGTCTGTGAGTCTGTTTCTGTTTTGTAAGTAAGTTCACTTGTATAATTTTTTAAAATATTTATTTATTCATTTATTTATCTTTGGCTGCATAGGGTCTTCGTTGCTATGCGCAGGCTTTCTCTAGTTGTGGTGAGCAGGGGCTACTCTTCGTGGCAGTGCGAGGGCTTTTCATTGCAGTGACTTGTTGCGGAGCACGGGCTCTAGGCACGCAGACTTCAGTAGTTGTGGCACACAGGCTCAGTAGCTGTGGCTTGCAGGCTGTAGAGCACAGGCTCAGTAGTTGTGGCACACAGGCTTAGTTGCTCCGCAACATGTGGGATCTTCCCAGACCAGGCCTCGAACCCGTGTCCCCTGCATTGGCAGGCGGATTCTTAACCACTGCACCACCAGGGAAGCCTCTATCATTTTTTTTTTTTAGATTCTGCATATAAGCCATATCATATTATATTTGTCTTATTCTGACTTACTTCATTTAACATGATAATCTCCAGGTCCACCCATGTTGCTGCAAATGGCATTATGTCATTCTTTTTAAAACCGAGGTGTAGGCAGGTCAGGAATCTGTATCTACTCTTCACACGCTTTACCTGAGGAAGCAAAAGGCAGAGACCCATACTGGGTTAACTGTAGGTGAGCAGAAAGCAGTGACAGATTTATGCCCTTAACAAAGAGGGTACCCTTGTGTGGGGGAATGTTTTTGAACTTCACATTCACCAAAGCCTTTTTTCAAGAGGTGGATTTCATCAACGAGGATAAATAACCTTCCATATCGCTGCTTTGAAAAGGCTTTTAAGGAAATGCATGATTTCAATTAAAATGAGAAAATTTGGGTGAGTTGCTAAGAAACAAGACCCTATCTGTGGCCATAGGAGATTGTGCCAATAACTTCTGGTTATAGATGGGTTTCCTTGGAAACAATTCCTAGAAATTCTTAAGTATTAACACTGAGCAAAAATAAAGTCATCATAATAGATGAAGATGAGGGCAGTAAAAAAAGAACTGCTAATTGAGCAAATTGGCCAACTATAAAGGTAATATGTGCCTGTAAAAAATGATATGCAAATACAATAACCTTAATATGTTCTCTGTTCTGTTTTATTCTGTTGTTGTTTTTTTTTTCCTTAGATAAAAGTAATACATGTTCACGGAAAAATAATTCTAACGATAAGGAAGAGAATGATGTGAAAAGTAGAGCTGTCCTCCCCCCACCCCCCCACCCCCCCCACCCCCCCCACCCCCCCCCCACCCCACCCCCGGCCCCGGCTACTCTGAGGCTTTTTCCCCTTTTGCCCTGGGGCTCTTCCTCAGAATTAGCCACTAGCTTCTAAGGTGTCCTTTGAGATATTTTCTATGTAGGCACCAGCATGGATATCTATGTCTTTATTTCATACAAATGAAAATTGTATATCTCATTCACAGACTTGTGATTTTTTTTCTCTCATAAGATGTCTCAGAGATCTTTTCATGTCAGGACACAGAGATCTGCTTCCATCTCCTTGACACCTGTGCTCCAGTCTGGACAACACTGAAAGAAAATGTACTTAACGCATTCTTTAATATTGAGTTACAGTGTTTTATTGTTTGGCTGTCACAAACAATGTTGCAATAAACATATTTGCAGACTCAGGAACATTTAGCTTTAGGGTAAATTCCTAAAATAAAATAGTTAAGTCAAATTTCATATGCATATTTTTAATACTATTGCCAAAATTACCCTCCAAATATATTACACTAATTCATTCTCCCACCAACAGCACAAAAGGATTCTTGTTTCTGGCCCCACTCCTGTCCCTAAGCAGCACTGGTTATTATGCAACCTGAAGATCAATGTCAATCCAACAGGAGAAAATGATATCTCACTTTTTATATTTGGCATTTCCTTTATTTTGAATGATATTATTCATCTTTTCAAATGTTTATTGTCCATTGACATTTCCCTGTATATAGATTGTCTGTTTGTGGCCTTTTCCTCACTTTTCTATTTAATTATCTTTTTCTTATTGATACCTAAGACCCTTTGCTTTCTGAGAAAATTAACCCTTTATGCTTCCAAATACTTATTTGCCTTCTTTTCTTTGAACAAAAATATCAGTTCTTCCAGCCTCAGGGAGTTGTTCTAAGCCTCAGTTAAGATGATATATATGAAAGTGTTTTCCACAATGCAAGGTCTTAACTAAAGTATATTGGTTTTCTTGATTTTGTTCGTATTATCAAAGCAGGAGAGTCTAATAGAAAAGGCACACACTCTGAAGAATCCAACTCAAACCCTAGCTTTGCTGAGGTAGACTGAGTGATCAATGGCCCTAATAGCCTTATGACCTTCAGTCCCCTCCCACTCTGACTCTGGCCTTGGCAGCGTGACTTGCACTGTCAATGCAGCAGTAGCAAATGAAGCAAAGACTTGAAAAAGTGCCCGCACATTTTTTGCTTCCTCTATGGCTTCTCTGCTATTGCTGTGAGATCATGCTCAGTTTACTCTAAGAAGAAAGACATGTGGAATAGAGCTGAGTTATTCTCACCCAAGTCTTCAGACGTGTGAGAGAGCCCAGCCAAGATCAGCAGAGTCATTCAGCTACCCATAAACTCATGAGCAGTAGTAAGCCACTGATGGGGCGGGGGGGGGGTGGGGTGGGGGATTTTGTTATGCAGCAAGAGCTAACTGATATACTGTGTAATTAAACTTTGAATCTCAGTCTTCAAATTTATAAATTGGGGATCCTTATCAACTTCATAGGGATATTGTGGGAAATAAAATCTCATTTATTCTAATAATAATGACAGCCCAGTTCTTACTAGTGGGGAAGAAACTCAACCACAGGTAGTGTTTGGGGAAGAGCTGCAAGGGCCTTTCAGCAGTTGTTTGTGCAGCCCTATGTTATAAAGCAATTGTTACTTATACATTTACCTTTAAGATCTGCTAAAATTTCCATGTCTACCAAAGTTGCTTAAAAATACATCCTTGGGCTTCCCTGGTGGCACTGTGGTTGAGAGTCCACCTGCCGATGCAGGGGACACGGGTTCGTGCCCCGGTCTGGGAAGATCCCACATGCCGCGGAGCAGCTAGGCCCGTGAGCCATGGCCGTTGAGCCTGCGAGTCTGGAGCCTGTGCTCCACAACGGGAGAGGTCACAACAGTGAGAGGCCCGCGTGCTGCAAAAAAAAAAAAAAATCCTTAAGCAGGTGGCTTAACCTGTCTGGGTTTCCCACAGTCTCCTCCAGCTCCCCACAGCTTTCCTACCTGGCACACTCTCTCAGCTCTTGGCCATATTATGGGTTTGAAAAGGTTTGTCTTTATCTCTTTGTTCAGAGACCTGAGTTCTCCCTGCTCCCCCAACCCACCTTCTCCTTTTATCCCTCAAACTTACATCAGAGTAATAATTCTAAACTGCAGGCCTACTTTTGCAATTGACCACTTAGCCCTCAGAGGCTTGCCCTAGCCTTAAGGAAGACATCCACTCTGCAGTGTGAGGAATCCAAGTCCCACTTATCCTGTCTGGCCTCTTCCCTCACTGCCTGTGCCAGCTTGCATGTTGTCACACAGCTCCCAAGACATGCCTCTCTGGACTTCAGACACACTGTTTCCTGTGCTCTGCATTACCCCATCCATCACCAACTCCCCGCCTTGGGTGCCTTATCAATTTCAACCTCTTGAAGCTTTCCCTGACCCAGAATTTCTGAAGCTCAGCACTGTTGACACTTAGGGCCAGATAAGTCTTTGCTATGGGGTGCTTTCCTGCATCTCAGGATGTTTAGGAGCATCCTTCTCTGGCACCCATCCACTAAATTCCAGCATCACATCACCCCCTCCCAACTTCTGACAACAACAATGTCTCCAGACATTACCAAATATCTCTTGGGGACAAAATCGCCCCTAGGTGAAAACCAGTCTTCTAACCCCACTCTTACCCCCACCCCCCAAAGAAGATTTAATGCTCTCAGCCTTCCTGGATCTAATTCTACTCAAGCAATTATATCACTATGTGGTAAATGTTTGTTACCAGTCTGTCTTTCCCATTAAACTGTGGAATACCTGAGAACAAAAACTGCATCTTTGATCCCTTTATCCCTAAGTCTTTGATCAGTTTCTGGAACAGGGAAAGTGCTCAGTGAACATCTGTTAAAGATATAAGATAGAGGGCTTCCCTGGTAGCGCAGTGGTTAAGAATCCGCCTGCCAATGCAGGGGACAGGGGTTCGAGCCCTGGTCCAGGAAGATCCCACATGCCATGGAGCAACTAAGCCCGTGCACCACAATTACTGAGCCTGCGCCCTAGAGCCCACAAGCCACGACTACTGAGCTGGCGTGCCACATCTATTGAAGCCTGTGTGCCTAGAGCCTGTGCTCCGCAACAAGAGAAGCCACCACAATGAGGAGCCTGCGCACCACAACGAAGAGTAGCCCCTGCTCGACCGCAACTAGAGAAAGCCCATGCGCAGCAACGAAGACCCAACACAGCCAAAAGTAAAAATAAATAAAATAAATTTATTTTTTTAAAAAAGATATAAGATAGAATAGCAATGTAGAAATGAAGAATTGAGTTTCCCAAACCTGGTTGCACATTACAGTCACCTGAGGATATTTTAAAAATACAAATTCCTAGATATAAGCCCAGACTCCTGAATCAGTATCTCAGGGAATAAAAACCCAGGAATATTTACTGTTTAAACTCTAAGGTGATTCTAATGCAGGTGGTCTACAGGAAGAGATGATCTAGAAGACAAATGGCAGTGACCAAACTTTAATATCTCTCCAGACCACCTGACAGTGCTCACCTCCATCACTGAAAAAAGGTAGAGTATTCCTCTGTAGAAATCCTTCTTCCTGAAATGGTAAATGGTTGTTTTATGAATAAAGAAGTTGTCAAAGAAGAACAGAGCTGGAGGTATAATGCTCCCTGATTTCAAACTATACTACAAACCTACAGTCATCAAAACAGTATGGTACTGGCACAAAAACAGAAGCATAGATCCATGGAACAGAGTAGAGAGCCCAGAAACGAACCCACATTTATATGGGCAATTAATCTACAACAAAGGAGGCAAGATTATACAATGGGGAAAAGACAGCCTCTTCAATAATTGGTGTTGGGAAAACTGGACAGCTACATGCAAAAAAATCAAACTGGACTAGTCTCTCACACCATGCACAAAAATAACTTCAAAATTAATTAAAGACTTAAACATAAGACCTGAAACCATAAAACTTCTAGAAGAAAACATAGGCAGTATGCTCTTTGACAATGGCCTTAGTAATATTTTGGGGGAGATATATCTCCTCAGGCAAGGGAAGCAAAAGCAAAAATAAACCAATGGGGCTACATCAAACTAAAAAGCTTTTGCACAGTGAAGGAATCAAAAAAACCAAAAAGCTACCTACTGAATGGGAGAAGATATTTGCAAATAATATCACGTGATAAGGGGTTAATATGCAAAATATACAAAGAACTCATACAACTCAACATCAAAAAAACAACCTGGTTTAAAAAATGGGCAGAAGATCTGAATAGACATTTTTCCAAGGATGACATAGAGATAGCCAACAGGTACAGGAGAAGATGCTCAAAATCATTAATCATCAAGGAAATGCAAATGGAAACCACAATAAGATATCCACCTCACACCTGTCAGGATGGCTATTATCAAAAAGACAACAAATAACAAGTGTTGGCAAGAATGTGGAGAAAGGGGAACTTTTGTGCACTGTTGGTAAGAATGTAAATTGGTCCAGCCACTACGGAAAACAGTATGGAGATTCCTCGAAAAATTAAAAATAGAACTACCATACGATCCTGCAATTCCACTCCTGGGTATTTATCCAAAGTAAACAAAACACCAATTAGAAAGGATTTATTCACCCTATGTTCACTGCAGCATTCTTTACAATAGCCAAGATATGGAAGCAACCTAAGTGTCCATCAATAGATGAATGGATAAAGAAGACATGAGCTATATATATGGAATATTACTCAGCCATAAAAAAAAAGAATGAAATCTTGTCGTTTTTGGCAACAAGATGGACTTAGAGGGTATTGTGCTAAGTGAAATAAGTCAGACAGAGAAAGAAAAATACTGTATGAATTCACTTACATGTGGAATCTAAAAAAAAGAACAAACATAACAAAACAGAAACAGAATTATAGATACAGAGAACAAACAGCTGGTTGCCAGAGGAGAGGGATGTGGGGGCGGGAGGAAAGAAACAGGTGAGATTAAGAGGTACAAACTTCCAGTTGCAAAATAAATGAATCATGGGTATGAAATATACAGTGTGGGGAATATAGTCAATAACTATGTAATATCTTTGCATGGTGACATATTGTTCCTAGACTTACTGGGTGGTGATCATTTTGAAATGTATAAAAATATCTAATCACTATGTTGTATAACAGGAACTACCATAGTGTTGTTGTAAGTCAATCATACTTCAAAAACAAACAAACTCACAGAAAAAGAGATCAGACTTGTGGTTCCCAGAGGTGTGGGTGGGGAGAGGGGGAGTTGGAAGAAGGTGGTCAAAACGTACAACTTCCAGTTATAAGATAAATAAGTACTAGGGAAGTAATGTACAACATGATAAAGATAATAACTGCTGTATGTTATACATGAAAAATGTTAGGAAAGTAAACCCTAAGAGATCTCATCACAAGAAAAAGAATTTTTAAAAATTCTTTAATTTATATCTATATGAGATGAGGGATGTTCACTAAACTTGTGGTAATCATTTCATGATGTATGTAAGTCAAATCATAATGTTGTACACCTTAAACTTATACAGTGCTGGATGTCAATTATATCTTGATAAAACTGGAAGAAAAAAGTCTTTTTTTGTTTCCAGGAAGCTTCCAGAAAAGGCTTGGAAGGACTCTACATGTAGTCAGGGGGACCCTTCAGCCAGAATGGCATGTAGAATTTATAAAAATATTCCCTTCCGAGGCAGAACATCTAGTCAGCCTTGGTTTCCTATTCCCACGGCCCACCTGTGACCAGTGGAGCCCTGCCCCTCAAACTCCATGGGCCACAGGTGGCTCCTTCTCAGTAGCCTTTCCTTCCAGCAGAGCTCAGAAGAATTTTGTGGTGGAGGATAGAGCATCAGCTCCCTCCTGCAGAAGTAGATGAGGGCTGGGGGTTAAAATGGTGCCATTTGTTTAGAAAGGTATGCACCATACAAAGCAATGCTTAAAATACATTTAAGACGAATAGAGTTGTGGCTGATGAAAAGTCTCTTTGTAAGAGGGCGACGGAGGTCGGGCCTGAAAGAATGACTGATGGCCAGAAATTCATCAGGAGGCAGGGCAGTGGGGGTGGAACTAGATTAGGAAGTTGACAGGCTTGAAGAGAACATCGTCCTTCACTCTGCCCTGACAGGCCATGAGCAAATGTTAACGGAGTGGGGCGCTGTCAGCAACCTGAGCAGGCATGAGGTCCCCCCCTCTCTGCCACAGCGGGAACCAGCCATCTCTGGCGCCTTTAATGGTGTTGTTACATTCTGAAAGCTAGGGCTCCGTCAGAACGCTTTTTAGTCCAGGATGTCTGCATTAGTTAGCTGGGGCTGCCGTTACAAAGTACCACAGACTGTATGTTTTCAACAACAGAAATGCGTTGTCTCGCAGTTCTGGAGGCTGGAAGTCTGAGATCAACGTGTCCACAGGGTTTGTTCCTTCTGACGGCTGTTTTCTTCTTGGTTGTAGATGGGCCACCTTCTCCCTACGGCTCTTTACATCGTTTTCCTCTGTATGGGTCTGTCTCCAAATTTCTCCTTTTTTATAAGTGAGGCATCCTAATGACCTTATTTTAATTTGATTACCTCTGAAAAGACCCTATATCAAAATAAAGTCACACTGTGAGGCACTGGGAATTAGAACTGCAACATAAGAATTTCAGGAAGGGGGACGTATAGTCAACCCGTAACAATTATGTCTCCCTCTATCGACTTATCCTCACTTCTCACCTCCTGAGTGTTCCTGATTGCCCTTCTCTTTTTCTCCCCTCCAGACCCCTCAACTCTATCTGTGTGGTGCCTTGAGGAAGCTGGGGAATCTGCCTTATTTCACCAGAATAACTTATTGTGGTAAATTTAGGAAGATCATGTGCTCTTGGAGAAAACAGACCTGGGTTTAAATCTTGGTTCTAAGCTGTAAGAGCTGTATGCCTAGGACAAGTTACTTAACCTCTCTGAGCCCCAGTTTCCTCATTTTATGGTAAAGAGGTACCTGGTGAGCCACATCTTTAAACATTACCAGTTATTTCTGCATCTGGAAGTGAAAACCAGGAGTCACTATGGAGCACATTTTGTTCTTGAGGAAACAATTATTAAAACAGCCTTCGTGGGTTTGCGAATGAAAAGTAGTTAACATCTACTTCCCTGGGAAGAGTGTATGGGACCTTTTGTGGCCAAAATCAGGTCCTTCACCTTACCTCAGGGTGTGGTCTCTGAGAAAAAGTGAGCATATTTTCATAGCTCCAGGAAGGATCCTCGGCATAAAAGACTAGAAACTCCATCCCTCCTTTTCAAGTATAAAGCAGGACTTCTCAAACTACCAGCAGTAAACGACTTTTTCTTTTTAGTTTCCAATCCACCACAGGTGTGTGGTTTTGCAAAACACAATCAAAATGTATTTTAAAATATTAAATAAAAAAGACAAAATGCAAGCCACCATTTTTTAGTATTAGATTCGACAGACATAAAACTAACTCTGTAAAGTTGCTATACAATGTTTCTAGATGCTTACTGTCAATTTCTAAACCTATGTTTTTCAGCCAGTAACAAAAAGTCATGGACAGGTCCCTAGCAAAAGACCATACTTTGACTAATACCAGTTTAAGGTATAAAAGGGGAGTCTTCAGCCTTCATGATGGACAACCCAAGGCAACCATCCATGGGGGGCAGGGGGTGATTAGGGTTATAATATTACGAATGCAATACATAGCTTCAGACATTCACAATAAGTGGGCTTCCCTGGTGGCGCAGTGGTTGGGGGTCCGCCTGCCGATGCGGGGGGCGCGGGTTCGGGGCCCGGTCCGGGAGGATCCCGCGTGCCGCGGAGCGGCTGGGCCCGTGAGCCATGGCCGCTGAGCCTGCAAGTCCGGAGCCTGTGCTCCGCAGCAGGAGAGGCCGCAGCAGTGAGAGGCCCGCGTACCGCAAAAAAAAAAAAAAAAAAAAAAAATGCTTTCTCATCCGGAGCAAGAAAATAGACTTGAAAGTCAAACTTCGTCAAGCGAAGAATAGAGTAGCTTGAAATTGTCTCTTTCCACCTTTAAAATATCAAGATACAGGCATGGAATATGAAATCCGTTTTGCTTTATGCCCGGAGTGAGGAGAAGGTAGTCCACCTCTCAGGTAGGTATGGACATTATTATTAATATTTAAAATCGGAGTAATAACTCATTAAAAAGTTAATAACACCTTTCATATGTTTAATGATTAACAACTCATAAAGGAATTTCACATCTGATGCACATTTATGTCTCACTTTCCCTAAAGTCATATTTTTATTCTTATTTTACAGATAAGGAAACTGAGGCAAGAACAGAATCATCTTTCCCAGACATGGAGGGAAGGTGAGGTATATTCCAAAGAGTCACAACAGGAGGACTCTTGTCCAGTTTACACCTGGGGACAGAGTAAAGGAGTAAATGGTGTAAGGGAGACCTCCCATCTTAGTCAGAAGTCATTGTTGGTCGTCACCACCTTCACCATCATCATTAATCATCATTGGCCCTATTATGTACCAGACAAATGGGACAGCAGGAAATAATGCAAGGTTCCTGCCCTCAAGAACCTTACAACCTGTATGTGATTTTAGGCAAGTAGCTGAGACTCTTTTCTTGACTACAAACTGGGATAATAAAATTGTCTACCTCTGAGTATTTCTGCAGATTGAATGATAAAATGCACATTAAGTATTTAGCACAGTGCAAGGCACAGAGTAAGTGTCCCTTAATTATTTTGTACTTAGTCTTATATGAATTAGCCAAATATACACCTGTTTGCTAATTAGAATGGCTAACAAGTCATTGTCTATACACGTCTTCATGTCTTTGAAATGCTTATATTTTCATGCATATTAGAAAACATCACTAAATAAAGTAAGAATTCTATCTACTGAAAGAAAGAATAACCAGACATCAACCCAAAAGGAGGACTCTAGAGAAACAGCAAGAACATATCCCTGGAACATCTTAATAGTATGTCTTTCCACCACTTTCAGCAAGTTTAGCGCAAGCTCTGTTTTCCGCTCTGTGTTTGCAGTGACAAGTTTTGCTGGAAGCAAGAGATAGCTGCTCCCTACTTGTTCCCACCGTGGATCCTGGGACAGGCTGTGGGGGAGGAATTGCTAGGGGATGATGAGAGAATTTGTGTTTCAGGGAGAAGCCAATGCAAAAGCCAAGCAGACAGACACCTCGGCTGAGATGGAAATACGCATGTGTAGCAGAAAAGCAGAAATTGTGGGAAGTTGAAGTTAGAGGAGCCATAGGGACTTTCCAGGAGCCTGGACACCATGCCAGGAAGTCAGGAGGCCACTGAAGACACCGCTGCTGGGACAGCTTCACTGGCAGCAGAGCAGAACAGGCTCTCCTGGCCAGAGCCCTTGGTCAGGAGTCCCTGTGTGAATTTTCTCCCAGCCCCTAGCCCAGGCTCCTCTCACGTTACACAGGTCCCCTTCCTTCCATTGTAGCAATCTTCGCAGCCAGGGGCATGACAACTTCCTGTAAGTGGCTAAGCCCCTCAGGTGATTCTAATGCTTTCCAGGCTTCCCACCACTGCCCTTTACAAAGAATCATTTGTAACATCTCCTTGGTATGAACTGTCAAATTGTCCTTCATGGAGGGAACAGACAACGGATCTTGGCTCTGAGCAGTCAGGGGGAAGGATGCAGCTGCTGGGTGTGTACAGAGGAGAAGAGTCTTCTCCAGTGGGCTTGATCCCATCCCTACTTCCATTCTTAAGGCAGAGAAAGTGTGACTCCCCTTGGACACATCCTCAAGTATCCCTCCTTGTTGTTTTGTTCTCCAAGGTTGCCTTGGTTTCATGGTAACATAATCCCACCTATTGAAGTCGGTTTGTCCTGCCATCAGGAGATGAAGAATTATGGAGAGGAAAGACTTCTTTCTGAGCATCAGAAAACCTGGATTCAAGGTCTGGCTCTGGGGCTAATTTGCTCTGTGTCTTTCAGCTGGTCCTATTCACTCTCTGGGCTCAAGGCGGGTTGAATAGGGGGATTCTATGGTCATCTAGTCTGGCCCTGCCACAGAATTAGACGTGTGTGTGTGTGTGTGTGTGTGTGTGTGTGTGTGTGTGTGTGTGCGTGCGCTATCATAGTAAGAACATTTAACAAATGTTTAAGTGTACAATACTATAGGCACAATATTTGTGGCTTTGACAGTCAGCCCATCCATTCTACCTTAGAGACCAGTGGTCCTGTCAGAGCCGGGGCTAACACACATGCTGCTGCAGGTGCCCACTGGTGCCCGGCTGGAGTCCTCACAGAATCCCAACCCGCCTGGAAACAGGTCAGTGATGAGCTGCACGTGGAGCCTGAATCTGGGTGGTCCTTCTTGCACCACTAGGTGTCACTGTCCTACCTTAAACACCCCTCCTTAAAGTCTCAGCCTGATTTATTGGAAACTCTTCCACAGTTTTTTGGTTCTTGGCATTTGGATCCAGTTTGCATCTATCTTTCTGGACACTTCCCCCCAAAGACTCAACACAACTATTTACAGGTATCTGCACACCTTACCTCCCTGCCTGCCAGGTTTTTGGACTTGACCAGTGACATGGAATATGAGGGGCACATCTGCCCAAGCTAATGGGTCTAGCCCCTTTATTCATTCAATCATGAATTTAATGAGCACATGCTATGTGCCAGGTCCTGTGATGGGAGCTGAAGACTCAGAGAAGAAAGGCACCTCCTCCTCCAGAGCTCACAGTAGACATGGCAGTGTTACTATAACCTGATGAGACAATGTTGACATGAAGGACCCCATGCCATGAGCACAGGGCAGAAGGAGCCCTCAGGCCCGCCTTGCTTAGGTAGGGAAGCTTCATAAGGTTTGTCACAGCATTTAGGCTGACACTTGAACTCGGCACAGGTCTTGTGCAAACCGTTGGGATAGACTATGCCAGGCTGATGGAATGGCATCGGCAAACAGGCCGGTTCCATTAAGATTAAAGAAAGCTTTTCCTATAAGGACTAAACCATATTGAAATCAATTTGGACTCAATTACCTTGCATGGGAGGAAGACCAGGCTTCTGCCCCATTCTTTGTTTACGTACAGTCACAACAGTCTGAATTACCCTTGAGAGCAGGGATGTGGCCTTTCATTTTTCTGACCACAGTGGAGGTGAACAGTAAATCTTAATGGATGAATGAATGAACAATTCACTTTACCAGCTAAGTTAAGCTACTACAAAGGCCGTTAGATTTTGAAGAGTCCTTTTTCCTGCATTAGCTCATCCTCTTTCTCTGGGTGAGCGATTCTGCAGGCTGACCAGGCTCAGACCACTGGCTGCACTTTTTTACATCAAGAGTCTCTCTACTCCTTCAGGAACGTTCCCTGGGGCAGGTGGCCTAAGGAACTAATAATACAATGAAAGCTTGGAAGCATGTGTGCTCACCCAAGTTGGGTCAAAAAGCAGAGAGTGACGTGTATCTGTTAATCCCATACGAACTAACACATAAACACCACTATCTATAAAATAGACAAACAACAAGGACCTCCAGGGAACTATATTCAATATCTTGTAATAACCTATAATGGAAAAAAATCCGAAACAAACACAATATTGTAAATCAGCTATAGTTAAATTTTTTTCGAAAAAGAGAGTGAGGTCCTGTCTGTGCTAATCTCACAATCTAGACCCCTTGGCCTTTAGCAAAAGAAGTGAAACAGCTCAACAACTCACTCTCTGTGGTGGTTTTTCACTCCCAGAACTCCCAAGTGTGTGTTTCTGCCAAAACTCATTAGGAGCTTTGACACCTGGAAGAGTTCACACTAGATGGAAGGTGGGGAATGGAATGAACAAGATATGGAAGGAGAAAGGGGCACAGGAACGATCCTGGCTCTGACCGGGCCGCTGTGAAGGTAGGCGGTGCAGAGCATGGTTGAGGGTTTGGGAGGGAAGAGGGCCAAAGTAAGCAGAAATAAACTCTGAGTCTTTTTCTGCCAAAATCCTTCCACAGAGAGCCCTATTTCCACACTCCTTGGCCCAGTATTCATGGCCACCACGGCCTGGCCCTGACCTCCATTTCCAAACTTTGCCCCTTTCCATTCCTCACCCACACACCAGCAGAATGGGCCACCCACACTCACCAGAAGGGCCCACTGGTAGCCAGCTGTCCCTCAAGCTCAGCTCCTGGGGTCTCCCCGTAGATACGCTTCATCCCACATCTACCCCTCTGGATAGACCATGCTCTCTCTTACCATATTATTTTCCCCCTTTGGCAAGTTTTTGTTTAACCTAGTTAACCTTCAACGTCACTCCTCTTGGAAAGTCTTCCCTGATCACCCCCTGGTTGAACTTTAGGACCCTCGTCTTGCACACCTGGTACCTGCTGTTATCATAGCTCTTTTTACCCTGCTAAGAAATTATTAGTTTGTGTGTCTCTGAATTCTTGAGCATCTTAATGACAGGTGTCATGTCTCTCATTGCTACAGCACCAGCTCCAGCATAAAGCTTAACACATAACAGGTATTTAATTAACATTTAACCATAAAGTACTCAAAGGCAGAGACTAGATGCTATTCACCCTTGTATCTCTAATCTCTAGACCATTGCTGGGCATGGAGAAAGACTCCAACATGTGTTTGTTGAACTAATGCAGCTGCAAGCTGGGACGGTTGGACATCCACATTAAAAGAGTTATTATGGTTGGGTGACCAACTCATCCCAAGGCAAATACTGAAAGTCCCAAATCCCAGGAAATTCTTCAGTCCTGGGCGAAGACCAAGATAGCTGGTTACCCTACACTATAGCCACAACCCACTGCCAGGAGGGACCAGTAGAAGCTCAGTACATAAATTCATGATATTTAATCATATTCATTTATTTGTCCAATCAACCAATATTTCCTGTATATATACACAGATAACTAGATCCTGAAAAAGTAGTAATTTGCAAACATTTGGATACATGTTCTTGCTTTGCTCAGTTCATTACTTGGAGAGGCAAAGCTAACAAAAACCAGAGTCTGTGCTTCAGTTGGTCAGCCTTAGCTGAATGAATAAAACTATCCCTCTAACTTGGCAGAAGATGATAAAGGATTTCATTGAAAGGACCAATCATGGTTTGTGTTGGAGGCCAGGGACCTGGTCCTAGTCCAAACAGTGGTGCCCTGAGCAGTTGGTGTATCTATAAAAGAGGGGCTCATAATGGTACTGGTGCCTCTCTGTAGAGTTTTTGTGGAAAGCAAAAGAAACCAAGGCTTTGCAAGTTGAAAAGTAAGCAGCACGTATTAGCATCGTCAGCTTCACCAGCCTGTCAGTTAATCATAAAGTTGGTAACTTTATTACAAATTCCTGACAGTGGGTAAGTTCTGCTGCCAGTTGGATTACAGGAAGTCAACGTTTTCCAAAATCCTACTTCCCAAATATTTGTGGGGAATTCCAAGAAATGAGTTTGGTCACTCCCTGCAGCAGCCAGCACTGCCCCAGGTCCTAACAGTGCCACAGAGGATCTGTGCCAGCTCTGAATCTGTGTCCCAAATGCCACTGCTGATATGGGACAAGCCACTGCCCCTCGAAGCCAGGAGGAAATAGCTCTTTTTGTGTTTTGTGCAGATGGCAGGGAGGGTTCCCACAGCAAGAATGCTTGAGCCCAAAACGTTATAATCACCAGGGACCCAATGCTTGCCTTTGGGGATTTATACAAGTCAACAGAGTGGATGGAATAAGTGCTGACATTAGCTACCTCCATGCATTCTTCTTTCTGGCATCTCTTGGGATCTGTTCACTGCGTCATTTCTTCTCTTAGGGTAGTTGTTCTCAAATGGGGGCAATTTTACATCCCCTCCCCAGGGTACAGGCCATGTCTAGAGATATTTTTGGTTCTCAAACTAGGAATGAGGGCTGCTAATGGAGTTAAGTGGGTAGAGGCAAGGGGTGCTGCAAAGCGTCCTATGATGCATAGACAAAGCCCTCCACATCAAAGAATTATCCACCCAAAATGTCAGTAGTACTGATGTTGAGAAACTGTCTCTGGGTGATTTTTTTCTCAGGAATCCTGTTACTCTCCCTTCTGATGTGGCCTCCATGGAATCTATTGTTTCTCAGGCATGTTTCTTTATGTCTAAAGTCTAAGGTGGATAGGACTTAAATCTTAGTCCAGGTCCCTGGTACTCCTGTAAATTAGCAGTGAAACATAATTGTGTATCTAGGCTTTCTCAGAACTATTCAGCTCGTGGCATATAAGCTCTAACCCCTGCCCACTTATATTATTATATTGAAAGTAAGTTGCAGATCCTTCCATTCAATAAATATTTGATGAGCACCTACTCTGTACTAGGCATGGTATCAGACACTAGATATGCAATAATTAATCAACCAGACATCGCCCCTGCCTTCATGGAGAATACGGCATGGCTGAATTACAAATTTTAACACATACCACGAGGAAAAGCGGAGGGTACTATAAGGGCATAGGATGGGAAGGACAGCTTTTAGGTCGGCGAGGGGGAGAACATCTCCCTAAAGAAGTAATGTTTGGATCGAGACCTGAGGGAGGCAAAGAAGTGAGTCCAGTGAAAAGCGGGGGCGGGGTGGTGGTGGAAAGAATAAGCACAGAGGGCTCTTGAGTGGGGAAGAGATGGAGCCCTCAAGGAACAGAACAAAGAATATGTGGCCGAGTGTGCTGTGATCTAATCTGCACCTTTTCAAGGTTGCTCCAGCTGCCATGTGGGTGATGGGTTGAGGGTCACCAGTGGAAGTGAGAGACCCCTGGGAAGGCAAATGCCGTGGTCTGGGAGGTGGATGGGGGTGGCCTGAGCCACAGGATGACAGTGAGGACAGAGCCAGACATCTGAGGCCGTGGGAGTCTATATCCAGGGATGGGCAGTGGCTGGGCACACGGGAGACCAGCTATCACTGCGTGAACAGCTTCAGAGAGTGAGGACTCATCGGAAATCAGCCCTCCCCTGTCCTGCTCAGCATTTCTACTGGGAAGGAGCCACACACATCAGGCGCTGGTATCTTTTCCTACGTTGCACTTGCCTTTTTTGCTGTTTCTTCAATTGGTTGAAATATTGAGTGGTTTTTATTTATTTATTTGTGGCTGTGGGGATGGAGGGAGGGTGATAATAAATGGCTTGTCATAAAACCTAATTTCCTACGCTTTCAAGAGCCATTCATCCTCCTCTCGGCTTGATGCCATTTCTTTCTGGAGTCAGGCTGACCAAGAGCAGCCCATAGCCAGGGGCTTGGGAACTTCTCCCGGGAAAACCTTACTGTTGGCCTGGGCAAGGCTTCCTGAGAGTTAGACTTCCTTAACCTCAAGTCAAACCCCAGCGTGACAACTAGTTGGGCAACAGACGAGATCACTCCTTCCAGGGAGATCCTGGCAGGCGGGCCCACTCTAAGAGGGTAGCTGGCACCAAAGTGCCTGAACTCAGCTCCTCTGCCTTCGTTGCCATGGGCAGTGACCATCATCTCTGCAGAGGACTCTGTCCAACGTGTCAGGACCACTGCCATCCAGACCAGAAGGTGTCAGCAGGCCTGGGCCTTGATTTGGGAGACTGGAGAGATTGTGTCTACAGCAGGGATGACCTGCTTGGGAATAGCTGAGCCCCTAGGGCAGAGTGCAGAGGACACCAACAACACAGCTGTTTTCAGGTAAGTGCCAGGAGCCCACTCTAGGGGAAGTCCAGGTGGGAGGTTTTCCTGAGCACCTACCGGTAGTAAGGCCTGAAACATGATAAAAACCATAGTTCCTGCCCTCAAGGAACTAGCACTTGGTTCAGGAAGCACACAAATAGGTTAATAATACTAACAGGATGAGTCTTACGATGGAAGTGAACACATAGCATTATGGGGGTGGGAGGAGAGAAAGGAAGAAGCTCCTAACTCTGCCAGGGGAATCAAGGGAGACTTTCAGGAGGAGGTGATAATTCTCTGGTGGTTCCAGACAGCCCACTGGAACCACCAGGGTTTAATTAACTGAACTTAGAAAAACAAACAGAAACACCACCACACATTTTTAAGGGTACACCTCATCCCTTATTCATTTAAAAAGAACCACCAAGTGAAATTAATTTCCCTCATGGATTTTTTTTTCCCCTATAAAATTACTCTGAAGGGTGAGTTTTCAAATAGAAAAATTCTCCTTTAAAAGTAAATCGCTTTTACACTTGGCATTTAAATCCAAGTGCCAGAAGTATCTATGCTGTACAGGAAACCCATCGTCCTTCAGGTGTACTTGACAAGACTTCCGGGAACTGGACCTTTGCTGGGGGGAGATAACAGATAAAATGTGGGGTGAGCCACACGTGCCCAGCCCTGGTCTTCTACCGGGGATACACTTCCAGGATGAATGAATGGGGGTGGGGGTGGGTGATGGGGAGGCACTAGTAACCTCCATTTGATGCCTGTGGCCCAGGCTGCAGAAACAGGATAAACTTCTGAAGCCCTGATCAAAGACTCCTTGTTAGAAAGAAGAAAATTCTGGGATTATTTTTTCTAAAAGCTAACTTTCAAGGAACATTTGTATCACACTTCATCCTGTTTGTCCTAGAGAGAAACCATGATGCAAGTTGACAGTGACAAATAAGAATTAATACTCCACTTCCAACCTCTTCCCTCCTCCCAGTTTTTAGAAAGGGAACCAGTAAATCAGCTTATAGGTCTTCACTGGGCAGTCACTGTGTGAGGCCCTGAAACTCCACAAGGCCAGGGGGTGTGAGGGGCAAGTGGTGGCGGGAGTTGGGGAAGAGGAGAGAAATATGTTAATTTATAAGAACATAACATTTTGCCATTCACAAAGCCTCTTCACTTATATCACCTGATGTAAATCTCTCCAGTAACTCGCTGAGGTTGTAGGATCAGAGCAGATCACCAATTTACTAAAGAACTGAGAGGAGATTCAGATAAATTCATATCTGAGCTATAAAATCAACAGAAATTGTTGTGACATTGAAATGCTCTTGTAATAAAAAAGAAAATTCAGATAACAAACAAATGTAGTTCATCTTGAAAGAGAAGAGATAAATTCCAAATAGAAGCAATAAATAGGTTCTTGCATTATTTGATAATCCAGTTAATGAAGAGGAGGGAATCATATAAATGCATTGAAACATTTTTGCTGGTTGACACATTGACAAGGACAAACTGATTAAAGAACAGTCTCATTTCACAGAGTTTAATATAAGTACTATACAAGAACACTTAAATACAACTTATGTACAATATCTTTTTAAACTTGATAGGATTTCTCCCAAATTGACAACTCTAAAAATTTATACAATATAGGTGGAACTAAAGAAAACTCTTAGTACTCTTAGCAGTGAAATAAAAATTTTGATCAACATGCCAAAGGAAAGAATACAGTATCTTTCTATCCTCTCTATAGACAAAGATATTAGAAAATCATTGTTCTATAGAAAGGTAATCAGACAGTAATTAGCCAACAAGGTAAGCAAAAAGAGTATTATTGAAGTATGCCATGTAGTTAAATAATAATAAATATTAGCTTTCTAAATTATATAATGTTTACGGTATTTTTTACTTTTTTAAAATAAATTTATTTATTTTAATTAATTTATTTTTGGCTGTGTTGGGTCTTCGTTGCTGAGCACAGGCTTTAGGCTTTAGAGCACACGCTTCACTGCAGTGCGCGGGCTTCTCATTGTGGTGGCTTCTCTTGTTGCGGAGCACGGGCTCTAGGCACACGGGCTTCAGTAGTTGTGGCATGCGGGCTCAGTAGTTGTGGCTTGCAAGCTCTAGAGAGCAGGCTCAGTGGTTGTGGTGCACGGGCTTAGCTGCTCCACAGAAGCCCTTTACTTTTTGTGGTTTATGGTGATTTCTTTCCTCATGGTGAATATAAGTTTTATAACTAATTTTGTATTCACAGTTTTGTGTTCTTTTTCTTAAACATGGCCCCCAAACTGTATAAGTTTTAGCCTCCACAAAACCTGGACCTTCCCCTGATTTATGCCCATTTTGCAGGTGAGAAAACAAACTCAGGCAAAGTCTTACCCTTACCCAGGGTCACGCTGTGAGAAAGTGACAGAGCCAGACATAGAGCCAGCTCTTTTCCTTCACGATGTTGTCTCTGCCCTCAAAGAGCCTGAATGCATTATATAAATCCCCACACATTTCCTTTGCAGAGGCAGAAAGAAAGTAAGGTAGAACATTTAAGAAACCCAGACGACTCACCCAAGTTTCTAAAGAGAGGTTCAGTGTGGCCTATAGTGCACATCGCATCTCCCTTCGGGCCCGGTGTCTGGACAGAAGAATTCAATTTACAGTCAGCACCAGCATCACTATTCTAGGCTCAAAGCAAGCCCAGAATCAAGTACGCCCATGGGAAGCAAAGACAGGTCACATCAAATGCATTCAGGGACTTCAGGCTAACTAATTCTTCCTGAGCCCCTACTGTTTGCCAGGCACTCACACCTGCATTTGTCTTAATCTACATGAACAATTTTTTTAAGGATGAGAGAATAGAAACTCAGAATAACATGCCCAATATCACAGATCTAGTAAAAACCAGACACAAGCTGCAAAGCCAGATCTGCTCCAAAGCCCATCTCCAGTTCTCCAGGGGGTTGTGGAATTCAGAAAAATAATCACCTACTTATGCCTGAAGGCCAAACCAGAGAATCATTAGTGAAAAGCAGAGAGATGGGTAAGTAGTAAACATCCTTCCCATTCTCTCTGGTTCTCATTTAAAGTCTGGGGCAAACCTGACAGCAGCCATGGCATTCAAAGGGTTCCAGGAGCCAAACAGACTATGAGAGGTCTTAACCAGGAACCATCCCACGCCCAGAACCCAGTGGGATAATCTGAGTTGTAGCTAAGGTTAAGACAAGCATCAGTATTTGAAAGGGAGTACTAAGGATTAAATCCACACACAGAGCAAGAGAGCTTGTGCTAACATGAGAAATAGGTTGAAAGCAGGTTGGAAAGAAATATCAAAAGTTTCAGAAAACAGATTGTGAAACAGTCACAGCCAATAGCTTTCTGTTGATTTTTTTTGTAATCAACATATTAAATATCATGCTTCCGTAAATAATGGGAAGGGAAAAAAATGCTTTGCCTTACAATAAATATTGGCTATCCATCGTCCTAAGGATGATCATGTGGGGCATCAGTGAGAGTGTTCTACATGGGCTTTAGCTGAGTAGGGTCCAGTAAACATATACACAGGGAGGGTCAACTCCAGACAAGGTCATGGAATCCCTTATCTCTAGAGAATGCCAAGGCAAGAATCATGGAATTTTATGCTCAGTTCATAATAAAAATTGACTGAAAGCTCATGGTTGTTTTTATTTTGTTTTGTCTAGTTCTTAGCCACGTTTCTATGGTCTTATGAATAATGAAAATCCCAATGGACCTTGTGGTCATAACAACCATGGCCTGGATTGAACCTAACGCAAGAGTTAGAGGTGGTAGGGAGACAACTGACTGTGACTTCCAAGTGCTTTCATTGACATGTGGCCCCTGGAATTCAGACAAGCAGGCCTACAGGGAGGCTTTGTTCTGTAGGGGAACTGGTGAGAGGCCTGGAGCCTTTCCAAGCCTGGAGGAACTTGGCTGGATCCAGAGGAGCATGAAAGGCCCAGCCCCAAGGCAGCCTGGGGACCTTGGAAGCCAAGGCCAGCAAAGGAACGGCTTGTCCCCCTGACAAAGATAAGTAGGGCCTGGGGGGCTGTTTCATTTACATGGTGTTTTCCAACCTTTACGCACAAATTCAGAGTGAACTCTGCTTCTCACCATCAGCAGCCTTGTTGGGCAAAAGTCCTGATCCTTGGCCTGATAGCCCCAAACCCTCCTGGAGGAAAGAAAAAACTACCAGGTATCCTGGAGGTATCTGAGGTTGAAAAGAAAGAGCACTGCCTATAGAATCCAAACTCCTGGCTACGTACAATAACACAATAATTTAACCCACTGCACACTCAAATCTTATGCCTTTGCCTTTTGCATATTCCTCGCTTTACGTCAAGAAAACAAGACAAATTTTCAGTACCTGTTTTTTCCAATTCATGATAAGTATTACTGATAGAATTACCACAAAACAGCAATGAAACTGACAACCATGGAAACTCTACAGGCTACAATCTGTTATAGGCAAAAACTAACTGAAGAATCATGTATTATTGGGCATGCTATAAAATGCAAAAAGAAAACAAATGACCTGAGGGGGAAAAAAATCTGTTTTGAAGAAATAATCAACAACAACAAAAAGTAAAACTGTCAAAAGGTAAAACTGCACTCAGTAAAACTAGCAAAAGGATCCAATCTTCTTGCTAATTTCACATCTAAAAAATTTTATCTGGGAAAATTGAATTTAATAACTATAAGGGCCAAAGAGGGAAAAAAGTGGAAGCAACAATAATGAATACATTTTTTCAAGAGCAAAACAAATGACAATAACAAAAACTAACAGCTACTTCAAAGTTTATTATAAAATATACACAGGAAGAATTAATCCAGATCAACATCAATAAAATAAAAGTAAAACCGGGGCTTCCCTGGTGGTGCAGTGGTTGAGAGTCCGCCTGCCAATGCAGGGGACACGGGTTCGTGCCCCGGTCTGGGAAGATCCCACATGCCACGGAGCGGCTGGGCCCGTGAGCCATGGCCACTGAGCCTGCGCGTCCGGAGCCTGTGCTCCGCAACGGGAGAAGCCACAACAGTGAGAGGCCATATACCGCAAAAAAAAAAAAAAAAAAAACCTTCTCAAGTACTGCATTTTTGGCTTCTTGCCTGGTGTCAGCCCAGGGAGACTTCTTTTTTTTTTTTAACTTTTATTTATTTAGTTAGTTATTTATTTTGGCTGCACCGGGTCTTAGTTGTGGCACGAGGGATCCTCGTTGCAGCATGTAGACTCTTGGTTGTGGCATACATGCAGGATCTAGTTCCCCAACCAGAGATGGAACCCAGGCCCCCTGCATTGGGAGTGCAGAGTCTTTTCCACTGGACCACCAGGGAAGTCGCCCAGGGAGGCTTTTTAAGGCCAACCTACCTGATGCATACTCTATCCCCAGACTCAGCCCTGAATAATTCCATGAGTAGCTCTTGACATCACTAACTTTATTGCTCATTTTCCTACACAATGCACACCTGCTCATTGCCTCCTTCAGTTTGACACAATCAGCTACTCTTGCCACCTTGACCTTGCCTCCTCTCAAGGCCAAGTTCATTTCTCTACCTAGGTTGAGCTCCTCAAGACAGCCCTTCCAATACCTAAGGCATAGGTAGCCCTGCCACCAGTTTCATCATGTCATCCAACAACAAAGCTCATGTACTTTCAAAATGCCTTCTTCCTGTCTGTCTTTTACCCCTGGCCATCTACTATCCAGCCTAGCTAGTATCAGGGCTTTTAAGTCATCCCTCTGGTGTCTCACCCCCTTTCAGCTGACAGTTTGCTTCCATTTTGCAATATATTTGCCTAGACTTTACAAAAATCAATGAGTTCAGGATAACAAGTACAATAGCCTCAGGTGGCCTCCCAAAGATTGATACCATGTGTTTGTTGACCTAGTTATTGTATTTCACTGTTACCAGAAATCAACTGACTAGGCAATTTTGAAACTATTTTGCATCTATTTATTTCATTTTCTCTAAGTAGAATGACCCTGTGTCAAATAAATAAATAAACTAAACAAATGAAACTCAATTGTTTATTTCCAAAAGTAGGCTTAACGCCTGGCAATCTTAATACTTACATAATTTGCAAGAATGCTGGATCCACATTCTCTTTGAAGTCAATAATGCAAGCCTCCAATTTTCCACCGCTACCATTCCAATTAGGCCAAAAGATTTAGAATAATTTAGCATCCAAACAGGATATATATTCAGCATGGAAAGAACAAAGAGATTATCATTAAGTCTTTGATTAAATCACATCTTCTATTCTAGGCCTCAGTTCAGTTTCATCACCAGTAAGAAGAGCATTTTTTTTAACTTTTATCTATCCTCTAAAAGTCTGAGAGTCCTTTGGGTTAGGGATTGTATTTCATTTTTCTCTGCATCCCCAATGCAAAACACAGTTCTGTCAAATAAAAACATTAGATTAATCTTGAAAGAATGAATATCCGTGATCTATGAAATTGTAACTTCCACGGAAATATCCAAAACCCCTGACATCATTAACAGTTCTGTAGGGCAGTAACAGCCAACGATTTATGATGAAAAAGAGCCCCAGGCACATTAAAAGCCTGTCCCAAGTTATGAAATTCAGTTCTAGGCCAGGATCCTAGAGGGACAAAATGGAAAGTATGTCAGACTCTGCTTTAATTCAATGCAGCACTTGAATCTGTGCTCTTTTGGGCAAACCACTGGACATGAAGAAACCACAAATCTGAAGATCAGAGAGACCTGAATGTGAATTGGATTCCATCAGTCCCTTTAAAAGGTTTTGGTTTTAAGAAACAGAACTTCCCTGAACAACGCCAAGCAAAAGGTGAGTTTTTTGGAGGAAGAGATATATCAACATGAATTCACAGGCAGGAAGTGCTGACAGGTCCCGGGAAGACTTGGTTCCAGGAACTGGACCCACAGCCTCCAAACCAGGCGACAGACCCACCCATCATTGAGACCCCTCTCTTTGGGGCCATTCCCTCTTCCCTCTGCACATCTCTCTACAGAGCAATTTTCCTCTTCCACTCAAAAACAGGCTAAACGTGGCTGCCCAGATTCTGTTTTCTGCTGTGTGCCCATCACCACACACTTCTTCTCTGAGTGAGGATAAAGGAAGATGGATTACCTTTTTTTTTTTGAATCAACATATAGTTTATTATTTTTTTATGGTAACAGATTTTTTTTCAAATTGAGCTTTTAAAAAGCACATTTAACTACAAAGGTAAGATTAAATAGGTACTAATAAAATATATTTGCCCTGAAATGGTTAAGAAAATACAATGTTGATGCCCACATCAACAGTACATTATACATTACACGCATTACTTAAAGGTCATTTTCTTTTCAGTAATAATGTCGATAAAACCACAATATTTATTGCTTATATCAAGTGCAGGTTAAAATCCAGATAGCCTCCAAAAACAAATCCTTGTGATAAAGGACTTCTCAGTCTGGTCAGGTGAAATCTTACACTTAACATGTATGAATACAGCTGAAAATGTACCAGATCTTAAGAAGTTTTCAAGTCTTGATTTTAGGGAGTGGGTACAGTGTGAGCAGCGCCCTGGGGTGCCGGGGGTACTGGACACCCCACTTCTCTGTGGGTGTCTAGTCAACCACACCTTCTGGGGTCTGAGGAATTTGCTAAAAACCCCGTGATTCACCCAACACTGTCAGCTACCAGTGCCGAAACTTGCAGGGCAAAATTAGTTATTTATAGGGTGTTTTGCTGAGAAAACAGTGTCCAGCCAACAAAAGCACCAACCAAAATGACTGACACAAACCCCGTCTTAGTGAGAATAGGTTGCCAATAAAACCGTCTTTGCCTTTTTTCGTTCGGTCTCGTTCAGCCTCTGCTTCATCTGCTACACCTTCTGAGCTGTGCTCTTTCCTGTCCCCCAGAAGGCGCTTGCGCAGAGCACTCTCACTGTTTTCCTCCGGAGTATCTTGCATTTTTAGGACAGTCCTGTATATCTGTCACCTGTCAGTTTTTCTTCTAGGCCTATCCTGTTGCCATTGTATTTTTCACTCATTATTTTGGATGGTGACTGATCAAAAACAGGACATAACGTCTTCGTTAGAAAGTCCTTTCCACCATTTCTGTACACTTGAATCTCCCTTTAGAAACTTTGCTCCTTCTATTAGAGTCATGTATGAAAATCTGAGTTGATCTGGTGTCCGAGTCAGCACCATTCAGCATTTTCTCATACTCAGTAACAGTTGTTTAATGTTAATATTGTCTCCTTTGTCCATCAGAACAAGACAAGTGTCCACCAGAGAAAAGGTGCCTGACCACCCGATGCCGGCACTACGGCGGATCACCGCAGGCCCGTGTTCAGAATTCAAGGAGCCAGATTCTCGCACTTTAATAAGAAATTGAGAAATGAAACTGGTGATTCAGGCACTCCGAAATCTGACCAGGTAGTATAATGAAAGTGAGATACTGTTCTGTAATTTATTTTTTTAATCTTTTTTTTTATACAGCAAGTTCTTATTAGTCATCAATTTTATACACATCAGTGTATACATGTCAATCCCAATTGCCCAATTCATCACACCACCATCCCCACCCCACCGCCACTTTTCCCCCTTGGTGTCCATACGTTTGTTCTCTACATCTGTGTCTCAATTTCTGTCCTGCAAACCGGTTCATCTGTACCATTTTTCTAGGTTCCACATATATGCGCTAATATACGATATTTGTTTTTCTCTTTCTGACTTACCTAACTCTGTATGACTGTCTCTAGATCCATCCATGTCTCAACAAATGACCCAATTTCATTCCTTTTTATGGCTGAGTAATATTCCATTGTATATACGTACCACATCTTCTTTATCCATTCGTCTGTCGATGGACATTTAGGTTGCTTCCATGACATGGATATTGTAAATAGTGCTGCAATGAACATTGGGGTGCATGTGTCTTTTTGAATTATGGTTTTCTCTGGGTATATGCCCAGTAGAGGGATTACGGGGTCGTATGTTAATTCTTAGTTTTCAAGTTTAGTTTTTAATTTTTAGTTTTTTAAGGAACCTCCATACTGTTCTCCATAGTGGCTATATCAATTTACATTTCCACGAACAGTGTAAGAGGGTTCCCTTTTCTCCATGCGCTCTCCAGCATTTGTTGCTTGTAGATTTTCTGATGATGCCCATTCGAACTGGGGTGAGGTGATATCTCATTGTAGTTTTGATTTGCATTTCTCTAATAATTAATGATGCTGAGCAGCTTTTCATGTGCTTCTTGGCCATCTGTATGTTTTCTTTGGAGATATGTCTATTCAGGTCTTCTGCCCATTTTTGGATTGCGTTGTTTGTTTTTTTAATATTGAACTGAATGAGCTGTTTATATATTTTGGAGATTAATCCTTTGTCCGTTGATTTGTTTGCAAATATTTACTCCCATTCTGAGGGTTGTCTTTTTGCCTTGTTTAAGGTTTCCTTTGCTGTGCAAAAACTTTGACGTTTCACTAGGTCCCATTTGTTTATTTTTGTTTTTATTTCCATTACTCTAGAAGGTGGATCAAAAAAGATCTTGCTGTGATTTATGTCAAAGGGTGCTCTTCCTATGTTTTCCTCTAAGAGTTTTACAGTGTCCGGTCTTACATTTAAGTCTCTAATCCATTTTGAGTTTATTTTTGTGTATGGTGTTAGGGAGTGTTCTAATTTCATTCTTCTACATGTAGCTGTCCAGTTTTCCCAGCACCACTTATTGAAGAGATTGTCTTTTCTCCATTGTATATCCTTGCCTCCTTTGTCATAGATTAGTTGACCGTAGATGCATGGGTTTATCTCTGGGCTTTCTATGTTGTTCCATTGATCTATGTTTCTGTTTTTGTGCCAGTACCATATTGTCCTGATTACTGTAGCTTTGTAGTATACTCTGAAGTCACAGAGTCTGATTCCTCCAGCTCCGTTTTTTTCCCCCAAGACTGCTTTCGCTATTTGGGGTCTTTTTTGTCTCCATACAAATTTTAAGATGTTTTGCTCTAGTTCCGTAAAAAATGCCATTGGTAATTTGATAGGGATTACATTGAATCTGTAGATTGCATTGGGTAGTATAGTCATTTTCACAATATTGATTCTTTAAATCCAAGAACATGGTATATCTCTCCATCTGTTGGTATCATCTTTAATTTCTTTCATCAGTGTCTTATAGTTTTCTGCATAAAGGTCTTTTGTCTCCCTAGGTAGGTTTATTCCTAGGTATTTTATTCTTTTTGTTGCAGTGCTAAATGAGAGTGTTTCCTTAATTTCTCTTTCAGAGTTTTCATCATTAGTGTATAGGAATTCAAGAGATTTCTGTGCACTAATTTTGTATCCTGCACTTTTACGAAATTCATTGATTAGCTCTAGTAGTTTTCTGGTGGCATCTTTAGGATTCTCTATGTATAGTCTCATGTCATCTGCAAACAGTGACAGTTTTACATCTTCTTTTCCAATTTGTATTCCTTTTATTTCTTTTTCTTCTCTGATTATCGTGGCTAAGACTTCCAAAACTATGTTGAATAATAGTGGTGAGAGTGGACATCTGTGTCTTGCTCCTGATCTCAGAGGAAATGTTTTCAGTCTTTCACCACTGAGAATGATGTTTGCTGTGGGTTGTCGTATATGGCCTTTATTATGTTGACATAGGTTCCCTCTATACCCACTTTCTGGAGAGTTTTTATCATAAATCGGTGTTGAATTTTGTGAAAAGCTTTTTCTGCATCTATTTAGCTGATCATATGGTTTTTATTCTTCAATTTGTTAATATGGTGTATCACATTGATTGATGTGCATATATTGAAGAATCGTTGCATCCCTGTGATAAATCCCACTTGATCGTGGTGTATGATCCTTTTAATATGTTGTTGAATTCTGTTTGCTAGTATTTTGTTGAGGATTTTTGCATCTATATTCATCAGTGATATTGGTCTGTAACTTTCTTTTCTTGTAGTATCTTTGTCTGGTTTTGGTATCAGGGTGATGGTGGCCTCATATAATGAGTTTGGGAGTGTTCCTTCCTCTGCAATTTTTTGGAAGAGTTTGAGAAGGATGGGTGTTAGCTCTTCTCTAAATGTTTGATAGAATTCACCTGTGAAGCCATCTGGTCCTGGACTTTTGTTTGTTGGAAGATTTTTAATCACAGTTTCCATTTCATTACTTGTGATTGGTCTGTTCATATTTTCTATTTCTTCCTGGTTCAGTCTTGGAAGGTTTTACCTTTCTAAGAATGTGTCCATTTCTTCCAAGTTGTCCATTTTATTGGCATAGAGTTGCTTGTAGTAGTCTCTTAGGATGCTTTGTATTTCTGTGGTGTCTGTTGTAACTTTTCCTTTTTCATTTCTAATTTTATTGATTTGAGTCATCTCCCTCTTTTTCTTGATGAGTCTGGCTAACGGTTTATCAATTTTTTTTATCTTCTCAAAGAACCAGCTTTTAGTTTTATTGATCTTTGCTATTGTTTTCTTTGTTTCTATTTCATTTATTTCTGCTCTGATCTTTATGATTTCTTTCCTTATGCTAATTTTGGGTTTTGTTTGTTCTTCTTTCCTAGTACCTTTAGGTGTAAGGTTAGATTGTTTGAGATTTTTCTTGTTTCCTGAGGTAGGCTTGTATAGCTATAAACTTTCCTCTTAGAACTGCTTTTGCTGCGTCCCATAGGTTTTGGATCATCGTGTTTTCATTGTCAATTGTATCTAGGTATTTTTTTATTTCCTCTTTGATTTCCTCAGTGATCTCTTGGTTATTTAGTAATGTATTTTTTAGCCTCCATGTGTTTGTGTTTTTCACATTTTTTCCCTGTAATTCAATTCTAATCTTATAGAGTTGTGGTCAGAAAAGATGCTTGATATGATTTCAATTTTCTTAAATTTACTGAGGCTTGATTTGTGACCCAAGATGTGATCTATCCTGGAGAATGTTCCATGCGCACTTGAGAAGAAAGTGTAATCTGCTATTTTGGGATGGAATGTCCTATAAATATTAGTTAAACCTTTCTGGTCTATTGTGTCATTTAAAGCTTCTGTTTCCTTATTTATTTTCATTTTGGATGATCTGTCCATTGGTGTAAGTGAGGTGTTAAAGTCCCCAACTATTTTTGTGTTACTGTCGATTTCCTCTTTTAGAGCTGTTAGCAGTTGCCTTATGTATTGAGGTGCTGCTATGTTGGGTTCATATAGATTTATAATTGTTATATCTTCTTCTTGGATTGATCCCTTGATCATTATGTAGTGTCCTTCCTTGTCTCTTGTAATATTCTTTATTTTAAAGTCTATTTTGGGGAGGGGGAAAGGTAAGCTGTGACAAAGCGAGAGAGAGGCATGGACATATATACACTACCAAACGTAAGGTAGATAACTAGTTGGAAGCAGCCGCATAGCACAGAGAGATCAGCTTGGTGCTTTGTGACCGCCTGGAGGGGTGGGATTGGGAGGGTGGGAGGGAGGGAGATGCAAGAGGGAAGAGATATGGGAACATATGTATATGTATAACTGATTCAGTTTGTTACAAAGCAGATACTAACACACCATTGTAAAGCAATTATACTCCAATAAAGATGTAAAAAAAAAAAAAGAAAAGTCTATTTTATCTGATATGAGTATTGCTACTCCAGCTTTCTTTTGATTTCCATTTGCATGGAATATTGTTTTCCATCCCTTCACTTTCAGTCTGAATGTGTCCCTAGGTCTGAAGTGGGTCTCTTGTAGACAGCATATATATGGGTCTTGTTTTTGTATCCATTCAGCAAGCCTGTGTCTTTTGTTTGGAGCATTTAATCCATTTACATTTAAGGTAATTATCGATATGTATGTTCCTATGACCATTTTCTTAATTGTTTTGGGTTTGTTTCTGTGGGTCCTTTTCTTCTCTTGTGTTTCCCACTTAGAGAAGTTCCTTTAGCATTTGTTGTAGAGCTGGTTTGGTTTTGCTGAATTCTCTTAGTTTTTCCTTGTCTGTAAAGTTTTTGATTTCTCCATTGAATCTGAATGAGATCCTTGCCGGGTAGAGTAATCTTGGCTGTAGGTCCTTCCCTTTCATCACTTTAAGTATATCATGCCACTCCTTTCTGGCTTGTAGTGTTTCTGCTGAGAAATCAGCTGTTAACCTTAGGGAGTTCCCTTGTATGTTATTTGTCATTTTTCCCTTGTTGCTTTCAATAATTTTTCTTTGTCTTTAATTTTTGCCAATTTGATTACTATGTGTCTCGTCGTGTTTCTCCTTGGGTTTATCTTCTATGGGGCTCTCTGCACTTCCTGGACTTGGGTGGCTTTCCCATGTTAGGGAAATTTTCAACTATAATCTCTTTTCCTTTCCCATGTTAGGGAAATTTTCAACTATAATCTCTTCAAATATTTTCTCGGGTCCTTTCTCTCTCTCTTCTCCTTCTGAGACCCCTATGATGCGAATGTTGTTGCATTTAATGTTGTCCCAGAAGTCTCTTAGGCTGTCTTCATTTATTTTCATTCTTTTCTCTTTATTCTGTTCCACAGCAGTGAATTCCACCATCTGTCTTCCAGGTCACTTATCCGTTCTTCTGCCTCAGTTATTCTGCTATTGATTCCTTCTAGTGTAGTTTTCATTTCAGTTATTGTATTGTTCATCTCTGTTTGTTTGTTCTTTAATTCTTCTAGGTCTTTGTTAATCATTTCTTGCATCTTCTCGATCTTTTCCTCCATTCTTTTTCCGAGGTCCTGGATCATCTTCACTATCATTATTCTGAATTCTTTTTCTGGAAGGTTGCCTACCTCCACTTCATTTAGTTGTTTTTCTGGGGTTTTAACTTGTTCCTTCCTCTGGTACATAGCCCTCTGCCTTTTCATCTTGTCTATCTTTTTGTGAATATGGTTTTTGTTCCACAGCCTGCAGGATTGCAGTTCTTCTTGCTTCTGAGATACTGTTCTGGCTTCACCATTATTGGTAGTTCCTAACTACAACAGATGGACTGTGTAATAGGACTTCACGTCTTCTGACAGGAACTTCACACTGAATCCCGTTTCCTTAAGTAGCATCTCTCCTTCGCATTTTGTTGGCCAGTACTGTGCACACTTAACCTATTATTTCTCCACAATTCGGTTTAGTGTGACAACTGCTTTAGTCTTTTGCTGCCAAACCATGAGCCAGAAATGACAACCTGAATTAGGAAGTGGACACTCTCTTAAGATGTAACTCCTCTGCTCCTCTTCTATGTCAACTAAGCTGGCATTAATAAATCATTTTCAGCATTTTGCAGTTTAACACGACTGTCATCATATGGGCTTACGTCTCTGTATATGTGTTGATTTCTGTTTTCTGGAAACTTGGCCACTCTGAGGCTAGTCATGTGACTCACTGCGAATTTCCGAGCTCCTTCCAAGACGCTCTGAGGGGATGCTCGGGATGCCATGCTCTGGCCGCCCCGCCACGGCCTAGCCACCCTCCCCAGAAGCTGGATCCCTGTTTCAGCCTTTGCATCAACAGGGGAACACCATGGCCTTGGAATTAAAGGAGCCATTGGCTTTACATAATTGTGCAGGGGAAAGAGGATAGACTTGTTTTAAGTAAATTAAAACATGTTCAGAGAGGAACTGAGCCTACATGAGCTGCAAATAAATAAGGAAGAAAATAAAATGGGATTCCTTAAAATTCACAGTGGGGTGAAGAAAAAACTTTGCCTCATAGGCTTTAGATGTACAACTTTAGGATTGGATGATGTGCCCAAGCACACTTCTTATTTTGTCTCAAGCCAGACTGCGATGAGGTAGAGAGAATGAGAGGTGAAGAAGCAGAGAAAGTGAGACAACCTGCTCTCTCAAGAACTTGAAACTAGGTATAAGGACTATGAGATGGAAGCCCAAAGCAGAGTGGGGTGAAGTTGGTGTGTGTGTGTGTTTGTGTGTGTTTGTAAGAAAGATAAGAACTGCACCTCTCTGTGAGCTGAAAGATAAGATACCAAAGAAAAGGAGAACTCAGAAGCAAGATGCTGGAGAAGGGAGTGGTGCCAGGAGCACAGATGAGGGAAGACACTTCTTCCCCCCAGATGATGGAGCTCCTACCAGCTTTTCCATCTCCTCTCCCAACACGGCTCCAACATGTCCTGTTTTCTAGGCCCTCTCTCACTCTGTCTATGATCATGTCACACTATCTCATGCCTTCATGGTCTTGTACACATTGTTCCCTCCACCTGGAGTGCTGGTCACCCAATTGTCTCCTATTGAACTCTGACTCGCCCTCTCAGACATGACTCACAGATCACTTTCTCTGGGGAACTTTCCTGATTCTTCCATACAAGCAAAGTAAATGCTTCCCTTTTGGTGTTCAAAGACTTGTAAGATACACTACACCCCCCACCAGAGTGGAAGTACCTCGAGGGGGAACGCCTATGCCCAATTCATATCAATTGAACATTCAAGAGATTTTGAATGAATGAATGAATGAATGAGGAAAGGAAAATCACTGTGTGCTTTAAGAGCTTTGAGATGGAGAAGAAAAGTACTGCCTCTTGCTCGGCTGAGAAGGATGGGACGGGGTGAAGCTTGAGGAGAAAACAGAACTGTTGGGACAGTCTCTGATGGGAATTCACTGGAAAGTCAGAGATGATGGAAGGATTTGGAAGCAGAGTGATAGCCTAGCCAAATTTTGCATGCCAGTGGCATCAACTAATAAATAGAAATCCACAAAATTGAAGTTGGTGACCTTCCTGTAAAGGAAAAAGCAACTCTCCCACACCCAATAGCTTTATCTGAGAAATAAATTAAGAGTGATCAAGTCAGATTTGTGAGACCACAGGGACAGAGTCTCTCAGACAGCTGGGGCTTTCTAAAAGGCATAAAAATACCAACATTCTGTCAAGACCCATGATCAAAGCCTTTCCAGACTCAACTCATGAAGAAGAAAATCCACTTAATAGTATTAAGAAAATCTTTGACTTCTAATCTGTTGCTGTGCAAAAATTTGAATTTTGCTCACCAAGTAGAATTAAGTATCAATTAGAATGTTTTTTAAAATCTGTATGGTAAACATGATTTAGCAGTAGTAACTGATTTGTGTGGCTAGTAAGAAATCATCAGATATAAATCTAATAGAAACTTGAGTGCACTTGCCTCATCCCTTTCCCGTTACTGGAACTCTGCAATACCAGAACATCATGGAATGTTAGACCTCGGAGGAACCTTGAAGAACGTCTAAGCCAATAACCCCATTTTATCAGAGGCCAGGGAGGAAAAGTGACTTTTCAGGCCCCTCATCTCATTAGTCGTGGAACTCAGCTGGAAACACAACTTTTCTCATCTTTCCATCAAATGGTCTTCCCTCTGCACCATGTCATGAAAATAAAGTTAAATTATGTTCAATTAAAGAATTATTCAGTATGGTTTGCTGTCCAAAAGAATTAGCTTAAATAATGTTTTCATGCCAAAAATGGTAACCCCTCAGATAGCCAGGAAATACTATTGTTTTCTGGAACCCTTCATTTGCTTGGAGCTTCAGAAAGTCTTGGTTTTACTGGACGAACACTACATGCTCTAAAAGTTTGGAAAAGAAAAGATTGTGACTGATGTAGGCAATGGTAGGTAGAGGATGGGAAAGAGAAGACTTGACCAGAAAGCCTGGAAGAATGAACTGAATCCACGGAGTCATGAGAAAGAATCGCATCCCTGACCAAGAAAAAAGAAAATATCACAATGAAAGATTCAAGGGAAACTGATTGCCAAGTTTGGATTGGAATTAATTTGTTTAGAACAGTGTTTCTCAGAGCGTATTCTACAGAACACTCGTTCCATAATATGCTCTATAAAAACATAGTAATAGGGGCTTCCCTGGTGGCGCAGTGGTTGAGAGTCCACCTGCCGATGCAGGGGACACAGGTTCGTGCCCCGGTCCGGGAAGATCCCACATGCCGCGGAGCGGCTGGGCCCATGAGCCATGGCCGCTGAGCCTGCGCGTCCAGAGCCTGTGCTCCGCGACGGGAGAGGCCACAACAGTGAGAGGCCCGCGTACCGCAAAAACAAACAAACAAACAAAAACCATAGTAATCATAGAGGAGAAATTCCGTGTTCTCATGATTGAGAGATGCTATTCACCCTCTTGAAGAGCCCTGGTACACATTAGGTTATTAAAGGTGCCAAGTGTTCCTACAGTCAAGTTTATTTTTTTTTTTTGTACGATACTTTAAAAATTCAAAAGCCATTCTTAGCTCAAGGACCATACAGAAAGATGCCACCACTCGATTTTTAGCTCTTTGCAGATGCCTGCCATTGAGGCCTCTTTCGTGCTTTTTTTTACATAATGCTTGTTAATATCTTATGACCCCTAGTTCTGTTGGAGACATTTGAGAAAATACAGTTTAGAGAAATGACTCTCGAATATTGAACATAATGATCCACTGGAGAGCATGTTTCGTGCAGCTCCCTGGGCCTGGAATCTGCACTTTCATCAAGCCCTCTAGGTTGATTCGGCTACGGGTGGTCCAAGAATCACACATTGAAGGGAACGCTGACAGTAAAGGAAAAACTAGGGTGATGATGACCTTGGGGTTGAAGGTCAAGAGGTGGCCACAGACAATGAGGGAAAACTGAGCTAGAACATTTCAAAGCTTCTCTAGGGGAAAAATGCCATCTCCCTGAAATAAGCAATGGAAGATTTTCCTGAGAGGAGGAAGAGCTATAGCCCTACTACCCAAGGTTCCCTGTGCCCTTGGGGATGTCTCACTAAGCATCTTCTGCCGCCACCACTGGAGACTGGTGGAGTGGGTGAGAGGGGCTTCCCCCCTTTCCTAAATTTTTTGTGGTACAGCTGAGCAAGGAGAGGCGTTCATTCAGGCCTTCAGTAAATCTTCTGGAAAACAAAAGAAGAAAGAGAGCAATATGTGTGTGAATAAACTAGCTCTCAAGCCTTCACTCAGCTCAGTACTAGGCTTTCTTCTCCGGAGCTTGTAGGCTTCACCCTGTAGAAGCTTCTAGCTTGTTTCGATCGTGTGGGTGACTTCAGAGGTGTGCCTTAGTCGGCTCAGCTGTGCGTATCTCTTCCCACCTCCCTGTTCAGTGAGCGCCTTCATGTTGGTAGCTTGCAATCAGCCATGGTGGGAGTATTTACACCACAGAAATCAGCAAAAAGCAGGGCATTGTTTATTTATCTATTTTTCAGAGCTAGATGTTAAACAGTTATCAACACATCACTGCTTCAAACTCACCATCCAGAACACATCATAGCTCCATGGGTAAAAGTGTAAGCTGTATGTTCACACAGACCTTGTATTGAATCCCAAGACCATCTCCTTTACTAGTTATAAAACTCTTACTCTCTCAGAGTCTCAGTCTCCCTTTCTGTAAAACTGGAGATAATCACTCCTTCCATTGTAGGGCTGGGATTCCTATATAAAGAAATTTAGCCCAATACCTGACACAGGGTAAGTTACCACAGGTGAGTCTAGACATCTTAAGGCCTTAAAAGTAGAACCAAAGGAGGCCCTGAGAAAACCAGGAGTTCTCCATCCTTCCCACCTAATGCTTTCCAAGGTTCACTTTCCTGTCTGAGAACCCTGCCTCTTCCACTGGTGATCGACAGTGAGAATATTTTCAGAGAGCTCTCACTTGACATGCAGGATTTTTTTCTACAGATTAAATTGGCTACTTTTATCAGGATACAACCCAATAAAGCCCCGCTACCACAAGAGATGCACCTATACAGTAGCAGGTGGCGTATGTTTTATTACAGCACCTCCAAACCAATAATTACGCCTTGTCTAGAGCACTGGCTACTTTCTTCCCCACGCGCAGACCTCAAGGACAGACACTGTGTCTGGGTCCCCTGTTATAGAAACTGAACACAGATTTCTTGAATGACTGAGACAGCAATTCACAAGAGAACATGTAAAATTTTTATGAATCTTAATGTAGATTTTACTTTCCTGCCTGAGTAAGAGCAGTCTGAAAGCGGTCAAGCCATCCCCAGGTGTCTGAGATGCTATGAGGCCTCCAGACCCTCATTACCAACATCAGTTCTCCCCACCTGGTACTGTAGCTGGAGAAGAAAGCAGCCCTAAAGCCGTATTAGCCACGGGGCAGCTCAGAGATGCTGATTGTTAAGACTAAATCCCTAAGATCCTGTTGTTTTCTTGTTATTTGCCTCTCCTAAGGACTGAGACGATTCACAGTGAGGTACATTTCCTCAATCCAGGTTGATTAAGGTCTCAAAACCCAGATCTCACTCATCCGGTGAAAGCAAAGCTACGGGACCTGAAAGTTCCCTCCCTTCTGCCCCTTCCAATCTCTCTTCAAGAGCCCACCTGTCTTCCGCAATTCTCCAAACATTTCTCTTACTTCTGTTCTAAAGGACAGTCCTTTTTTTCCAAAGGACTTTAATTGATTTAGATCAGAAATTAGTATGCAACACACAGACCCAGATATGTGAGCAGGGAGAAAGATCAACGTGTCACTTATTTCATTCGCTGTAATTTAATTACAAGCAGAAATTCGTTGCAGTTGTGTGTTCCCCGTAGCCGGTGATGTTCGGAGTGTAAGGACAACTTCATTTGAAAGAGGTTTCCAAGAAGAGCGTCTGCGAAAGTCAGGCTGTCTGCAGGAAATAGCTTCCAAGGTAAGAATAACTCACTCCTTAACATCCTTTATTCAGGAAATATCTGTCACAGGTCTACTACGTACATATTACACGGCATCAGGTACTGGAGTCCGGGACAGGAAGCCCCTGCCCCACGAGGGAGCTTATATACCAGTGAGGGATCAACACTGAAATGCTGCCTACATTAAATAAAGAATTGATGATACGTGATGATAAATATCACAAAAGGGAAGAACTACGAGAGGAGATGGTAGAGCTCTGCAGGTGTTAGGGGTGGTTCTCTGAGGAACAGACACTAAAGACAAGATTTAAAAGATAAGAGGTGGGCCTGGCATAGCATAGAGAATATTTTAAACTAAAAGACTACGAAGAGCAAAACATCCCAAGGTGGAAAAGAGCAAACCAAGAAACCGAAACATCAAGGTGGCTGAAATGTAGTGAGGGAGACAGGCCCTCCCGTGGGATGGTCAAGGCAAGGATTTTGGCTATTTTCTTAAGAGCAGTGGGAAACCATGAAAGCATTTCCAGGGAGTGAGTGGCATCCTCAGCTCTGTATTTTTTTTTTTATAAATTTATTTATTTTTGGCTGCGTTGGGTCTTCGTTGCTGCGCACGGGCTTTCTCTAGTTGCGGTGAACGGGGGCTACTCTTCGTTGCGGTGAGGAGGGCTTCTCATTGCAGTGGCTTCTCTTGTTGTGGAGCACAGGCTCTAGGCGGGCGGGCTTCAGTAGTTGCAGCACACGGGCTCAGTAGTTGTGACTCGCGGTCTCTAGAGCGCAGGCTCAGTAGTTGTGGCGCACGGGCTTAGTTGCTCCGCGGCATGTGGGATCTTCCTGGACCAGGGCTCGAACCCATGTCTCCTGCATTCACAGGCAGATTCTTAACCACTGCACCAACAGGAAGCCCTGTATTTTTTTTTAATGATTATTCTGGCTATTGTGCACTGAGTGGACTGGAGGGAGGCGAGAGAGATTCTGGGAGCCTGGTTAGGAGTCACTGCTGGGATCCAGGAGAGTAACCTAAATGGCCTTCCTCCCAAGCACCAGGATGTTGGCGATACAGCCACGGAGGAAACGTCTGTTCCACTAGAGCTCCTAGAGCTACTCAGGGAGAAGGAGTGTCCTGTCCCTCAGAGCAGAACCACAGGGCTTATCCACAGAGATTTACAGCTTGCAAGATTCTGAGTCCACAGAGGCCCCCTGGTAGGGCCTGGTGACCAGCTGCATGCTGTCCCACATCATTCCTACTGGGCCAAATATTCATTAAGCTGCGCTGCCCAGCCACCTGAACGCAGCTGTTGCCTTTGCCTGAGTGAAGACACCAGGCAGAGGAAGAAGAGGCACAGGCAGAGACCTAGTCCCGAGTCAGACACGATGAGGGCAAGCCGGTTAGTAGCCCTGTGACCTTGCACAGCTGCTTTGCTTTCCCTCTTGTGCCCCAGTTTCAGTATCTTACTGCAAAATGGGGCTAATCCAGCTGTCTCCTGGGGTTTCCTGAGGGTTCCTAGGAAGTAAATGGGTTCATCCTTGTAAAGATTCTTTAGCACAGAAGCTGCCCCTGAGAAGCCCTCAATTTAGACCCAAGTTTGAATCGCACCTCGGCCACGTAGCCTCTGTGACTCGGGCAGGTTAACAAAGTTCTCTGGGTCTCAGCTTCCTCAGCTGTGAAAATGGGGATGTAAAACCTACCTGGAAAGGTGGTGGTGGAGATTAAACGAGCGAGGGCTACTCAGTTTTATTTCTGCCTCTGTGTCCGCATAGGGAGGGGCACCAAGAGTGGGCCCCTTTCAGAGCTGGGAAGGCGGGAGGTGGAGGGAATAGAAATGAGACAACTTTGAGCGCAGACCCAGGACTTCAGACGCAGCCAGGTAACGCCCACATTCCATACCCACCTCTCTGCCTAAAGAGGATGAAAATTATTCAGAGTGAAGTGGAATCTGCCAGATATCCCTGGGGAGAGACTCTAACTCGCATTTAAAGGGATGCTGGAAATGGATATGCTGGTGAGGTAAAACCCTTCACCTTGGACCTGCTCAGCCCTAAAAACGTGCATCCTCTGCTCCAACAAGGGAAACAGAGGAAACCTCCCCAAGTTGCTTTCCTGTTTTGCAGTTGAGGAGGGTGGTTTGTGTTTATTCTGCCAGCAAGTCAGCTTGCTCGGAGCAGTGCGCTATTTTTTTTTATTTTTTATTATTATTATTATTTATTTTTTTTAAAAAAATAAATTTACTTATTTATTTGTATTTATTTTTGGCTGCACTGGGTCTTCATTGCTGCGCGCAGGGTTTCTCTAGTTGGGGTGAGCGGGGGCTACTCTTTGTTGCGGTGTGCGGGCTTCTCATTGCGGTGGCTTCTCTTGTTGCAGAGCATGGGCTCTAGGCATGCAAGCTTCGGTAGTTGCAGCACACAGGCTCAGTAGTCGTGGCTCGCGGGCTTAGTTGCTCCACGGCATGTGGGATCTTCCCAGACCAGGGCTCGAACCCCTGTCCCCTGCATTGGCAGGTGGATTCTTAACCACTGTGCCACCAGGGAAGCCCCAGGGGTGGTGCGCTTTTATTCCCTTATTCCACACAGTCACGAACAGCCACTTGGTGCCAGGCACCTTGCCACAGAGCAGTGAGCCTTGATGTGTGCCACGAGGACCTCACAGTCCGTGCGGGCAAGGGCAGTAGCATCAAACGCCACGATAAGGGCTACCATGGGGGCCAGGACACGGAGCTGCGGCGGCCCAGTTAGACTTCATCAAGGAAGGGGGTATCTGAGCTGTGTTTTGTACTGAGTAGAATAAACGAAAACAAAGCGGGCACCCTGAGCTGGGCACTGCTCAAGCATCATCTCTGAGTTGGGAAGAAAGGCAATACAGGTGGAGGAAAGAAACCGTGTGGGCAAAGGCAGGGAGGTGGGGGAGGGGATCTCAACCCCTGAACTGAGCCACCAAATACCCCCAAGAAAAGGCCTGACCAATCAGAATGGAAGGAGAGTTGCCAGAGAATTCTTCATACCAAGGCAGTTGAGAGATGAGATAAATCTAAAGAGCAGCAGAGCTAGTGAAGTCCATAGACTAACTGGTCATTCTTTCAAATGAGAGGAAACTGGGGGATCAGAGAGGTGAGGACACAAGCCCAGTGTCACACAGCAGTGAACTCACAGCCAGGACTGGAAGCCAGGTTTCCTCTTTGCCACCCAGGCATGGATTCCTTTCTCTGCACTAAAGCAAGGGTCCCTGGTGGCCAACGATGTTCATTCTGGACAACAAACTGGGAGTTCTACTAACACAGTGTACTAAGAGCCCTGGGCCAAGAACTCCCTCCCGGCTTCTTGGTCATATATTAAGGGCTGGGAGAGGGAGGAAGGAGAGGATGCAAACCCAGACTCACCAGGACCCGACCTACCAATCAAAGGAAAACTAAGGCTTACACAATACCTGGTATTGGAAACGATCTAAACTTCTGACATTAGGAGAATGATTAAACAATAATGAATTTACTCAATTGACTGTTCCTCAGCTATTAAAATTTTACAAATATAGTAATATTAAAATACCTTAATACTAAGAAAAAAGATATAAAGTAATAATATAGTAATACAATCTAAAAGAAAAAAGCAGAAAATAACTGAGAAGGCAAACTAAAAATGTTGGCAAATGATTATTTTGGTAAGTAAGGATTTTGCTAAATTAAAATGAGCTCAAAGTAATTTAAAAAGTTTTAATTATGTAGTTTTTTCAAATTGTCTTTAATCAGCATGTTATGCCTTTATAATACTAAGGTATACATAACATATATCCGTAAATATCTATCTATCTATATAGACATATGTAAATGACATTTCTCACTTCTGTTGGAAATTCCAGGCTAGCCATGTTTTTTTTTTTTTTTAACATCTTTATTGGAGTATAATTGCTTTACAATGGTGTGTTAGTTTCTGCTTTATAACAAAATGAACCAGTTATATATATACATATGTTCCCATATCTCTTCCCTCTTGCGTCTCCCTCCCTCCCACCCTCCCTATCCCACCCCTCCAGGCGGTCACAAGGCACCGAGCTGATTTCCCTGTGCTATGCGGCTGCTTCCCACTAGCTATCTACCTTATGTTTGGTAGTGTATAAATGTCCATGCCTCTCTCTCGCTTTGTCAAAGCTTACCCTTCTCCCTCCCCGTATCCTCAAGTTCATTCTCTAGTAGGTCTCTGTCTTTATTCCTGTTTTACCCCTAGGTTCTTCATGACATTTTTTTTTCTTAAATTCCATATATATGTGTTAGTATACGGTATTTGTCTCTCTCTTTCTGACTTACTTCACTCTGTATGACAGACTCTAGGTCCATCCACCTCACTACAAATAGCTCAATTTCATTTCTTTTTATGGCTGAGTAATATTCCATTGTATACATGTGCCACATCTTCTTTATCCATTCATCCGATGATGGACACTTAGGTTGTTTCCATCTCCGGGCTATTGTAAATAGAGCTGCAATGAACATTTTGGTACATGACTCTTTTTGAATTTTGGTTTTCTCAGGGTATATGCCCAGTAGTGGGATTGCTGGGTCATATGGTAGTTCTATGTGTAGTTTTTTAAGGAACCTCCATACTGTTCTCCACAGTGGCTGTATCAATTTACATTCCCACCAACAGTGCAAGAGGGTTCCCTTTTCTCCACACCCTCTCCAGCATTTACTGTTTCTAGATTTTTTGATGATGGCCATTCTGACTGGTGTGAGATGATATCTCATTGCAGTTTTGATTTGCATTTCTCTAATGATTAGTGATGTTGAGCATTCTTTCATGTGTTTGTTGGCACTCTGTATATCTTCTTTGGAGAAATGTCAATTTAGGTCTTCTGCCCATTTTTGGATTGGGTTGTTTGTTTTTTTGTTACTAAGCTGCATGAGCTGCTTATAAATTTTGGAGATTACTCCTTTGTCAGTTGCTTCATTTGCAAATATTTTCTCCCATTCTGAGGGTTGTCTTTTGGTCTTGTTTATGGTTTCCTTTGCTGTGCAAAAGCTTTGAAGATTCATTAGGTCCCATTTGTTTATTTTTGTTTTTATTTCCATTTCTCTAGGAGGTGGGTCAAAAAGGATCTTGCTGGGATTTATGTCATAGAGTGTTCTTCCTATGTTTTCCTCTAAGAGTTTTATAGTTTCTGGCCTTACATTTAGGTCTTTAATCCATTTTGAGCTTATTTTTGTGTATGGTGTTAGGGAGTGATCTAATCTCATACTTTTACATGTGCCTGTCCAGTTTTCCCAGCACCACTTATTGAAGAGGCTGTCCTTTCTCCACTGTACATTCCTGCCTCCTTTATCAAAGATAAGGTGACCATATGTGCGTGGGTTTTTCTCTGGGCTTTCTATCCTGTTCCATTGATCTATCTTTCTGTTTTTGCGCCAGTACCGTACTGTCTTGATTACTGTAGCTTTGTAGGATCGTCTGAAGTCAGGGAGCCTGATTCCTCCAGCTCCATTTTTCGTTCTCAAGATTGCTTTGGCTATTCGGGCTCTTTTGTGTTTCCATACAAATTGTGAAATTTTTTGTTCTAGTTCTGTGAAAAATGCCAGTGGTAGTTTGATAGGGATTGCATTGAATCTGTAGATTGCTTTGGGTAGTAGAGTCATTTTCACAATATTGATTCTTCCAGTCCAAAAACATGGTATATCTCTCCACCTATTTGTAGCATCTTTAATTTCTTTCATCAGTGTCTTATAATTTTCTGCCTACAGGTCTTTTGTCTCCTTAGGTAGGTTTATTCCTAGATATTTTATTCTTTTTGTTGCAATGGTAAATGGGAGTGTTTTCTTGATTTCACTTTCAGATTTTTCATCATTAGTGTATAGGAATGTGAGAGATTTCTGTGCATTAGTTTTGTATCCTGCTACTTTACCAAATTCATTGATTAGCTCTAGTAGTTTTCTGGTAGCATCTTTAGGATTCTCTATGTATAGTATCATGTCATCTGCAAATAGTGACAGCTTTACTTCTTTTCCAATTTGGATTACTTTTATTTCCTTTTCTTCTCTGATTGCTGTGGCTAAAACTTCCAAAACTATGTTGAGTAACAGTGGTGAGAGTGGGCAACCTTGTCTTGTTCCTGATCTTAGAGGAAATGCTTTCAGTTTTTCACCATTGAGGACGATGTTGGCTGTGGGTTTGTCATATATGGCCTTTATTTTGTTGAGGAAAGTTTCCCTCTATGCCTACTTTCTGCAGGGTTTTAAACATAAACCGGTGTTTAATTTTGTCAAAAGCTTTCTCTGTATCTATTGAGATGATCATATGGTTTTTCTCCTTCAATTTGTTAATATGGTGTATCACGTCGATTGATTTGCATATATTGAAGAATCCTTGCATTCCTGGGATAAACCCCACTTGATCATGGTGTATGATCCATTTAATGTGCTGTTGGATTCTGTTTGCTAGTATTTTGTTGAGGATTTTTGCATCTATGTTCATCAGTGACATTGGCCTGTAGTTTCCTTTCTTTGTGACATACTTGTCTGGTTTTGGTATCAGGGTGATGGTGGCCTCGTAGAATGAGTTTGGGAGTGTGCCTCCCTCTGCTATATTTTGGAAGAGTTTGAGAAGGATAGGTGTTAGCTCTTCTCTAAATGTTTGATAGAATTCATCTGTGAAGCCATCTGGTCCTGGGCTTTTGTTTGTTGGAAGATTTTTAATCACAGTTTCAATTTCAGTGCTTGTGATTGGTCTATTCATATTTTCTATTTCTTCCGGATTCAGTCTTGGCAGGTTGTGCCGTTCTAAGAATTTGTCCATTTCCTCCAGGTTGTCCATTTTATTGGCATAGAGTTGCTTGTAGTAATCTCTCATGATCTTTTGTATTTCTGCAGTGTCAGTTGTTACTTCTCCTTTTTCATTTCTAATTCTATTGATTTGAGTCTTCTCCCTTTTTTTCTTGATGTGTCTGGCTAATGGTTTATCAATTTTGTGTATCTTCTCAAAGAACCAGCTTTTAGTTTTATTGATCTTTGCTATCGTTTCCTTCATTCTTTTTCATTTATTTCTGATCTGATTTTTATGATTTCTTTCCTTCTGCTAACTTTGGGGGTTTTTTGTTCTTCTTTCTCTAATTGCTTTAGGTGCAAGGTTAGGTTGTTTATTCAGGATGTTTCCTGTTTCTTAAGGTAGGATTTTATAGCTATAAACTTCCCTCTTAGAACTGCTTTTGCTGCATCCCATAGATTTTGGGTCATCGTGTCTCCACTGTCATTTGTTTCTAGGTATTTTTTTATTTCCTCTTTGATTTCTTCAGTGATCACTTCATTATTAAGTACCGTATTGTTTAGTCTCATGTGTGTGTATTTTTTACAGATCTTTTTCTGTAATTGATATCTAGTCTCATAGCGTTGTGGTCGGAAAAGATACTTGATACAATTTCAAATTTCTTAAATTTACCAAGGCTTGATTTGTGACCCAAGATATGATCTATCCTGGAGAATATTCCATGAGCACTTGAGAAAAATGTGTATTCTGTTGTTTTTGGATGGAATGTCCTAAAAATATCAATTAAGTCCATCTTGTTTAATGTATCATTTAAAGCGTGTGTTTCGTTATTTATTTTCATTACGGATGATCTGTCCATTGGTGAATGTGGGGTGTTAAAGTCCCCTACTATGAATGTGTTACTGTCGATTTCCCCTTTTGTGGCTGTTAGTATTTGCCTTATGTATTGAGGTGCTCCTATGTTGGGTGCATAAATATTTACAATTGTTATATCTTCTTCTTGGATCAATCCCTTGATCATTATGTAGTGTCCTTCTTTGTCTCTTGTAATAGTCTTTATTTTAAAGTCTATTTTGTCTGATATGAGAATTGCTATTCCAGCTTTCTTCTGATTTCCACTTGCATGGAATATCTTTTTCCATCCCCTCACTTTCAGTCTGTATGTGTCCCTAGGTATGAAGTGGGTCTCTTGTAGACAGCATATATACAGGTCTTGTTTCTGTATCCATTCAGCCAGTCTGTGTCTTTTGGTGGGAGCATTTAATCCATTGACACTTAAGGTAATTATCAATATGTATGTTCCTATTCCCATTTTCTTAATTGTTTTGGGTTTGTTATTGTAGGTCTTTTCCTTCTCTTGTGTTTCTTGCCTAGAGAAGTTCCTTTAGCAGTTGTTGTAAAGCTGGTTTGTTGGTGCTGAACTCTCTCAGCTTTTGCTTGTCTGTAAAGGTTTTCATTTCTCCATCAAGTCTGAATGAGATCCTTGCTGGGTAGAGTAATCTTGGTGGCAGGTTTTTCTCCTTCATCACTTTAAATATGTCCTGCCAGTCCCTTCTGGCTTGCAGAGTTTCTGCTGAAAGATCAGCTGTTAACCTTATGGGGATTCCCTTGTGTGTTATTTGTTGTTTTTCCCTTGCTGCTTTTAATATGTTTTCTTTGTATTTAATTTTTGACAGTTTGATTAATATGTGTAATGGCCTATTTTTCCTTAGATTTATCCTGTATGGGACTCTCTGTGCTTCCTGGACTTGATTAACTATTTCCTTTCCCATATTAGGGAAGTTTTCAACTATAATCTCTTCAAATATTTTCTCAGTCCCTTTCTTTTTCTCTTCTTCTTCTGGAACCCCTATAATTTGAATGTTGGTCCGTTTAATGTTGTTCCAGAGGTCTCTGAGACTGTCCTCAGTTCTTTTCATTCTTTTTTCTTTATTCTGCTCTGCAGTAGTTATTTCCACTATTTTATCTTCCAGGTCACTTATCCGTTCTTCTGCCTCAGTTATTCTGCTATTGATCCCATCTAGAGTATTTTTCGTTTCATTTATTGTGTTGTTCATCGTTGTTTGTTTCATCTTTAGTTCTTCTAGGTCCTTGTTAAATGTTTCTTGCATTTTGTCTATTCTATTTCCAAGATTTTGGATCATCTTTACTCTCATTATTCTGAATTCTTTTTCAGGTAGACTGCCTATTTCCTCTTCATTTGTTAGGTCTGGTGGGTTTTTATCTTGCTCCTTCATCTGCTGTGTGTTTTTCTGTCCTCTCATTTTGCTTATCTTACTGTGTTTGGGGTCTCCTTTTTTCAGGCTGCAGGTTCGTAGTTCCTGTTGTTTTTGGTGTCTGTCCCCAGTGGCTAAGGTTGGTTCAGTGGGATATGTAGGCTTCCTGGCGGAGGGGACTAGTGCCTGTGTTCTGGTGGATGAGGCTGGATCTTGTCTTTCTAGTGGGCAGGTCCACATCTGGTGGTGTGTTTTGGGGTGTCTGTGGACTTATTATGATTTGGGGAAGCCTCTACACTAATGGGTGGGGTTGTGTTCCTGTCTTGCTAGTTGTTTGGCATAGGATGTCCAGCACTGTAGCTTGCTGGTCGTTGAGTGAAGCTGGGTGCTGGTGTTGAGATGGAGATCTCTGGGAGATTTTCGCCATTTGATATTATGTGGAGCTGGGAGGTCTCTTGTGGACCAGTGTCCTGAAGTTGGCTCTCCCACCTCAGAGGCACAGCACTGACTCCTGGGTGGAGCACCAAGAGCCTTTCATCCACACGGCTCCTTAATTTGGGATGATTCGTTGTCTGTTCATGTATTCCACAGATGCAGGGTACATCAAGTTGATTGTGGAGCTTTAATCCGCTGCTTCTGAGGCTGCTGGGAGAGATTTCCCTTTCTCTTCTTTGTTCTCACAGCTCCCAGGGCTCAGCTTTGGATTTGGCCCCGCCTCTGCGTGTAGGTCGCCGGAGGGCGTCTGTTCTTCGCTCAGACAGGACGGGGTTAAAGGAGCCGCTGATTCGGGGGCTCTGGCTCACTCAGGCCGGGGGAAGGGAAGGGCAGGGAGTGCGGGGCGAGACTGCGGCGGCAGAAGCCAGCATGACGTTGCACCAGCCTGAGGCGCGCAGTGCGTTCTCCTGGGGGAGTTGTTCCTGGCTCACGGGACCCTGGCAGTGGCGGGCTGCACAGGCTCCCTGGAAGTGGGGTGTAGAGAGTGACCTGTGCTCGCACACAGGCTTCTTGGTGATGGCAGCAACAGCCTTAGCGTCTTATGCCCGTCTCTGGGGTCCGCGCTTTTAGCCGCGGCTTGCGCCCGTCTCTGGAGCTCCTTTAAGCAGCGCTCTTAATCCCTTCTCCTCGCGCACCAGGAAACAAAGAGGGAAGACAAAGTCTCTTGTCTCTTCGGCAGGTGCAGACATTTTCCCGGACTCCCTCCCGGCCAGCCGTGGCGCACTAACCCCCTGCAGGCTGTGTTCACGCCACCAACCCCAGTCCTCTCCCAGCCGGTGCTCCGACCGAAGCCCAAGCCTCAGCTCCCAGCCCCGCCCGCCCCGGTGGGTGAGCAGACAAGCCTCTCGGACGGGTGAGTGCCGGTCGGCCCTGATCCTCTGTGCGGGAACCTCCCCGCTTTGCTCTCCACACCCCTGTTGCTGTGCTCTCTGCCGCGGCTCCGAAGCTTTCGCCGTCCGCCACCCGCAGTCTCTGCCCGTGAAGGGGCTTCTAGTGTGTGGAAACATTTCCTCCTTCACAGCTCCCTCCCACAGGTGCAGGTCCCGTCCCTATTCTTTTGTCTCTGTTTTTTCTTTTGCCCTACCCAGGTACGTGGGGGAGTTTCTTGCCTTTTGGGAGGTCTGAGGTCTTCTGCCAGCGTTCAGTAGGTGTTCTGTAGGAGTTGTTCCACGTGTAGATGTATTTCTGGTGTATCTGTGGGGAGGAAGGTGATCTCCGCGTCTTACTCTTCCGCCATCTTCCCAGAAGTCCAGGCTAGCCATGTTTAAGGTCAGTTAACAGGCAATTCATGTACATCTGCTTATGTGCCCAGAATTGTGCTACATTGTGGAAGATAGAAAAAAATTAGAAGATACAGACTTGTGCTCTAAGTCTTAGAGGAATTTGACTAGTACAAGTGCAGACTCTGGTATATAGCAGGTCCTCATTAACTATTCATTGAATGAATGAGTGAGTGAGTGTAAGTCCATGAGGACTATATGTAGAGCGAGAGTGAGTCTGTGATCAGCTCAGCTGCATCCTCACCCCATCCACTCAGGGGAAAATCCTGGAACTGCTTTTCCCAGAGTCCCTTTCAGTTCTTGGCTCTGGGTCCGTTCGGCCAAAGAGAGGCTCTTGAGGGGCTTTGGAAGAGGACGGGAAGTCATTATGTCCCGGGGGCAGCTGTTTGCAGGCACGTGGGTATTTGGCAGATGTTTGCGGTATCACCCTGAGAACCACCCTTTTTGGTACAACAAGCTATTGAATCACCAACCACAGCTCCCAGCCCTTCTGGGCAGTGCCCTGGGAATTCCTCCCCTTGGGGTAGCAGCTGAGACCTCTGCACTTCAGGATTTCCTGAAAATGGAAGTCTCCACATTCCAATGGCCGTGGAAATCTCTAATTCCCTGTATTCAACCTCTTTCTACTTGAAATACCTAGAGTGGCTTCTGTTCTGCCCAAACCATGACTAATATGGGCGATGTAATGCAATAGTGCAGGACTGAGTGGGTCCCGGTGTTTTACGAGTTACACGAATGCCGGCACAGCTGAGTCATGGGATCCAGGCTAAGCTAGAAGAAACGACCAGACGTGTGAATTACATGTGTGTGGATGAATGACTCTCCTTCCTTCTTACTTCATTCTGGCATCCCTTCAATCCTTCCCTCACTCATTCAGTTTCTTTCTCTAAAGCTTCTTTTACCATCAGGAGAGATGAGAAAAGCATGTCATCAGCTTTTTGCTAACAGCTGCTAATAAATATTGAGTTTTTTACCAGGAGGATCTCATTTGGGTAATTAACAGTTTGGTTTTGTGGCAGTGGGGGCCAACCCCCACAAATAAGCCAAAGATAGTCTTCACCAAGTCACTGAGACATCGCAAGCCCAGGCCACTCATTTTCTGGGACTGCTTCTGGGTGAATTCAGCCCCTACCTCCTCAGGGGCCATGGAAGAGTGACACAAAGCTCACTCCAGTCTGGCACATGCACTCAGTACCAAGGACAGGTTTGGCCATCTCATTCATATTCATTATCCATCCACTCAGTACACATGTGCAGACACTGGTGGTGGATGATGGAGACACAATGGCAGCAAGACATGGTCCCCATCCTTGAGGAACTCAGATAATCTAGGACAGCAACCAATGCTAAAATTGCAATCATAGAAGGGTGCATCATTTAGAATCAAATAGTGTTTTCAAACTAAGTGCTGTCACTAAAATAAAAATGAAAACCAAGAGACTAAAGATTGAGCGCTGAGTGGAAGTAATTTTATTCCCAGTCAGGGAACATCCATCCGGCAGACAGTTCAGGTTCTGGAGGATGAGGTTTGGAGAGGAGGAAATAGAGTTTGTCTTTTAAGTCCAAAAAGTGGCGACTCTGTCTTTTTCATTCAGGGAAATAAAGCCTCTGGATGCCAGACTGGCTGGTGACAGCTAGGCTTAGCCTCAGGTGCACATAAAGGCCACGATGGCTACAGAGGTCTCTGCTGTGGACAGGATGCGCCTGCCCTGGGAGTATGGCTTCCAGTTGCCTCTGCCCCTTACCTTGGATTGTCTAATTTGGGATTTGGGCTCCCAGCTGTCATTTTAGCAGAAGTCAGGTCTGCACCGCCGGCAGCAGATTGGATGGTGTGTCAGGGCTCATTAATAAGATGAGCATATAATTTATCATCTTAACAGGACGCTGTTTGGAGTGAAAGAGTGACTGCTAACAATTACAACAGGACAATACAACAGCCACAACTGGGACGGCCCCAAGGAGGGTGGTCAGTACCTAAAGCAGAAGTACAGGGGAAAGACGGTGTATTGAGCCTGTGTAACACTCTACCAGCTGTTCATAAGCGCTTTCTTTCATTCATTTCAATCCTCACAATGACTTATGAAGTAGATGTGACTAATCCTCATTTTATAAATAAAGACCCAAGGCTCGTGGGCTTCCCTGGTGGCGCAGTGGTTGAGAGTCCGCCTGCCAATGCAGGGGACACGGGTTCGTGCCCCGGTCCGGGAAGATCCCACATGCCACGGAGTGGCTGGGCCCGTGAGCCATGGCCACTGAGCCTGCGCGTCCGGAGCCTGTGCTCCACAACGGGAGAGACCACAGCAGTGAGAGGCCCACGTAGTGCAAAAAAAAAAAAAAAAAGACCCAAGGCTCAGATAATTAAGGAACTTGCCTAAGTTGAAGGGTTAGTAAGAGGTGGAGGCATAATCTGAACCCAGGTCTGTCTGACTCTAATATCCATTCTCATCACAGCCATTATACAAGCTTCAAAAATGGTGGCATTTGCCCTAGAAGGCCCTCAGTCTTTGGGACAATGATACAGGTTTTCATTAACAATTGTGATGTGGGTCCCTTACTGCTGTGTGCCATTACTTTGTACACAAATTCAACCACTGATTCAATTCAGTTCAGTTGAACACAAATTTGAGCTGGACTTGGCACTGTGGATACACAGATGAAGAGGTTATTCTGGCTCTGAAGGATCTCACAGAACCTGGGGAAGACAGACAAGAAAACCAATAAGTACTGAACTGTCTAAGTGCCGCCAGGATGGAATACGTATAAGTGCCGGGATAACTGTATGACAGCGTCTCAAGGTCTCATAGAATCACCACAAGCATCTCATCTATCTCATCCAACAGAGACATGCCAGAAGGCTTCCCAGAGGAGGTGTCAACCGAGAGTATAACGGATGGGTAAGAATTGGCTAGAAAAAGAACCAGGACTAAAGCCTAGGGAATACCACATGCACAGGAACAGGGATGCGAAAGAACCTTTAAGGACACAGAGAAACAACAAATGATTCTGTTTGGCTGGAGGGAAGAGGGCCTCGTCCTGACCAGAGGATGCCAGCTGGCACTCACCTGTGCCAGCCTTTGTATCCCAACCAAAGGAAATGGTCAGTAGCAGGCACGTGACCCAAGGAGGACCAACAATAATCTCCTGGAGACTTTTCTTCCACATCTATTTTTTAATTTATTTTTATGTCATTTATTTATTTATTTTTGGCCCTGCTGCCCAGCTTGTGGGATTTTAGTTGCCAACCAGGGATTGAACCTGGGCCACAGCAGTGAAAGTGTAGAGTCCTAACCACTGGACTGCAAGGGAATTCCCCCACATCTATTTTTTTTTTTAATCTTCATTCATCTGAGGTTTGTGAGAGTGGAGGCTGCCAGGGCCATCTCGCCACGACGTGGAGAAGACTTTTCCGGGGCGAGAGCCAAGATGCAGCAGAGAGAGACAAAGAGAACCAGAGACAGAGGGGAGCACACAGAGGACCCAGTCTGAAACTGGCTCCAGCCACGCTGGAATTCAGGATTTATATATCTTGTCCTTTTCAGTTATGTGAAGCAATAATTTTGTTTTCTTGCTTAGATTCTATGTTTTTTTTTCTTTCTGTTTTTTTGGTTCTAATACGGTAGATCTGAGATACTTCTGGGCCATCCAGGTGGGGATGTCCAAAATGTGTCTACAGCTCAGGAGACAAGTCAGGAAGCATCAGTGAATTTGGAAATATCACCATGGGAGTTGAAACCTCGGGAGGGAACGTCATTGTTGCTGGGGGTACACGAGTGAAAAGGCAGCTGACTTATGTCCGTGACCTGGAGAGAACAGAGAGAGGAACCCAGCCAATAAGACTGAGAAGGAACCATCGGAGAGGGAGAGGGAAGTTGACACCAGAAGCTGAAGGAGGACAGCATAAAGGAGAGGGACTGCTCATAGGGCCAAATGTCACAGAAAAGCGAGAAGGATACCCCCTCGTAGGAAAACTGGAAACACACACCCTGCCCCAGGCTGTGAGGGAGAGGAAGGTAATTGCCATAAGAGGGGTCAAAGTGTAATTGAAGGTCAAAGGGCAGATTCTACAACCATTTCCATTTTCATCTTATCTCACACATTGCCAGTCCCTCCCCGCTTCTCTTGGTTTCCGAGCTGACTTCTCTCCTTCCTCTCCCCTGGCTTCTTGTCCTACCTTCTCCAAGTTCCGTGGTGATTCTTCATTCTCTAGGCAGCCTCTTAAATCTTAGTGTTTCTCAAGGATCTGGCACTCGCTTCTCTTCCTGCTACGCTCTCTTCTCAGGCACGCCGTTCATTTACCAGCCCTGTGACAGCCCGTGACTATTAACCCCCTGGTACAATCCCAGCATCCCCAAACCCACATCTACAGCCCGGGAGCTGCTAAAGCTGTGCTGTCCAGGGGGACTTCGTCCCTAAGAGACCTCAGATATGTCCATGAAGGATTATGACTAGAGATCTCCCCTGAGAGGGGAGCCAAGCACCACCAGGGCCACCACCTGCAGATAAGCATGTTGAGCAGTGCACAGAGATGCCCAGTTGAAACCCAGCTGGGCTGAAATCCAGCCTGTGCTCCACTCTCCAAGCCACTGTCTGGGGCAGAGCTGTGTCTCCTGGCAGAAGGGCTGTCATTTCCTCATTAGCACAATGGTACTGTCTACTTGCCAAAGCCACACCCCAGCAAAGCTCCTACCGCCCAGACAGGTGCCTTTTCTAGTTAATACAAAGATGGATTTTGGACCAACTGAGGCTCAGGGGACCCAGGAAACAATGAGTAAGGGGAGATCTTTCCAGAGAGCAGAACAGGAGGCTGGCAGATGAGAAAACCAAGGAATTTACTCCTTTGAGGTGGTAGGGAATCTTCAGAAGTCCTGTCCGGAGGACTGGTCATTGTGTCAGGCCAGGGACTGTGCCATTTTTCCATTCTCTCCTTTTCCAACAGTGTGTATAGTGGTCCTCCTGCCCCTACTCTGCCACTGCATACTGAGCATGTCAGGAGGGGCAGAGATGACTTGGCCCTGGAGCGTTTAGACCACTGGACAGTAAGGATATCCAAATGTGAAGGCACACACTGCCCATCATTTAGAGAGCCCAGCTTTCAAGTTGGTCAAGACTTTGGGGTTGTCTCCCTCGAGAAGGGGGTGTATTCTTTGTAAAAGCGCAAGGGTATTTATGGTTGTCAAATGGTGTGCTGAGGCCAGGTTCAAGTTGCTAGCTAAAAGGTTACATTTCTCAGCCTCCCGTACTTACATGAGGCCATTTGATTAAATTTTATCCAATAATGTGTAAATAGAAGTTGCTGGGTATGACGAGCTTAAAAAGAAGATAGACAGTTGCTGATATAGGCACTGTTTTATTTTTTTTTTTAACCTTCCACTCTTTCTCCTTCTTCCTGCCTGGAATGCAAAGATGATGGCTGGTGCTCTAGCAGCCATATCTGACTATGAGGCAGTTCCAAGATGGAAACTATACACTAAAATGGTGAAGCAGAAAGACAGAAGGGTTCCTTGGCTCCTAAAAGATACCATGGAACCAACACACCAGTTCTTAATGTTAAGTACAATCAACTATTATCTTGTTTAAGCCACTGTTTTTTTTTTCTGGTTTTTGATTCTAGTAACTAAATGTAATTCCTAACAAATACTCTATAAGTATGCAGAAATTCCCAAAGTTATTTCTCTGTAGTTGAGATCTCTCCCATTAACTCCAAAGCTGGCCTCTAGCCGGATGTACCAGCTGTCTTGAACTCATCATTTTCAAAATCAGGGACCTCCCTGGTGGTCCAGTGGGTAAGGCTTCACGTTCCCAATGCAGAGGGCCCGTGTTCGAATTCATTATCACTATGTCTAAGCCCATCCCCTTTGAGTCCATTCTCCAACTTGGGGTGTGTGGGGATGAGTAACTGAAGAGCTGACAAGCAATGAGCACTGGGCCTCAGGAAGAGGGCCAGGTGCCAGGACCGCTGCCTGAGAGTTCAGAGAGGATGGGCTCGCAGCCACACACCGGGACCCTTCCTGGGCTAAAACCCCACTGGGGAGTCACTGCAGGTCAACTTGCTCCAGACCAAGGATCTAAGGGAAGTAAATACCCGTTGTGGGCAGAGGAGACAGGAACGGCCTCTCAGGAGGCCCCAGGTGATTTTTATGAGAGTGGATAAAGTACAGGCCAGGTATTACTGTTGGAAATGTCTAGCAATATTTTATCAGGAATTGACCCTGGAGGAAACATTGGAAGAACCTCTTAATCATGTCACATAGGTGGCAGCCAGGAAACGGCATGTTCTCAGGTTTGTTGGGCCTGAGTGGGAGTGAGGGCATGTGTGTAGCGTGTGTGTGAATGTATGGTATGCTGTCTGTGCTCTGGATGTGTGAGGTTTGTGCAGTGTGCTCAGTGTAAACGTGTACACGCAGGTACCCGCTATGTGTGAAGGGTTAGGGTTTGGAGGGTGGTGGTGAGCAGAAGAGTGAGGGAGGCTGGTGTGCCTTCCCCTTAAGGGAACATCTAGGACTGTGAGAGTCTACCAGCTATCTCGCACCCTCCTGTCTACACACCCCTGTGGGCCCTACAGAAGCTTATGAGGTAAGGGTTAACATCGCTCCTGTTTTTCAAGTGAGGAGACTTAGGCGCAGAGAGGCAGAATACCCCCAAAAAGAATTTCTTTCTCGAAGCTGTCAATAAGCCTGGCTTTCCACGTGAGACCTGTGTGGACGCAGAAGCTCAGAGGGAGAGGAGACGATACCTGTTATTAAAGTGTTAGCGTCCACTTGTCCATCAGAGGCTCTTGCATCCCAGTTACGCACTTCTCCATTCATTTATTCATTTGTTCTCTGTTTGCTCAGTCTCAAACTCAAATTCAGGCCCTCCTGCACATCAGGCCCACTCACCTGGCTGCGTGTCAGAGAGACAAGGTGAGAGGGCTGGGAGCCCAGAAGTGGCATGAAAAGGACAAAATGGCACTAGTGGGAAGTGAGTGGAGGAAAGGGGATTGAGGAAGAGAGAGTGGGCAGAACTGAATTAAATTCTGAATACCTGTTAAGCTTTCTTTTCTTTACATTCAGACTCTACCTGATTGAATTCCAGGACCCTGGAGTTTACGTTCAAAATGTCTTCTAAAATTAGCACGCACAGCCCTGCACCTATGCAGCATCCTCTGAAGTTACCGAGGGGCCCACCCCTGCCCTTCTCAGCTGCCTGCTTCCTGAGGTTCTCCCAGCCGGGAGGAAGCGGGAGTTACCAAGCCGGGTTCTGACCTCAGCTCTGTTGAGAGAGAGCTGGGTGGCTCTGGACAAGTGACTCGCTCTCTGGGTCTCCATTTATCCCAAGTGAAGCTAGCAGGAAAGTGAAGCTGGGCTTTGGTGGGAAAGCGCAAGTACTCATGTGACACAGTGTCAAGTTCTGTACAGAGGACATTGTTGGTGACAGGGCAGGGCCTGTGAGCTTCTGACCCCATAACCACTGTTCCTTGTCCTTTTGACTTTCCAAGTGCTTTCTCGTCTAGTTTGTTAGATCCGTAGGTCTTCTCTTCAAGACCATCCTGTTCTGAGCAAAGTGAAGTTTTGGACAAGTTTTTAGGTTTGCCAGAGGCCTCAGAATAAGTCAGTGTAGAAACTAGAAATCAGACCCAGGATCCCCAGCCAGGGATCCAATCATTTCTTCCTTCCTTCTTTCCATACGTATTGTGTACCTTCTGGGTACCAGGTGCACAGCAATAAACTGGAGCCGGTGCCTGCCGGCAGGGAGGTGCCATGCAGTGGGGAAGAGAGGCAAGTCCACGCAGTGTCAGTGACAGTGATAAGGTGGGCCAACCAGCCAGCTGCAGGGATGCAGAAGAGGGTCCCTCCACCTCGGCCTGCCGGGACACTGGGAGTCACTCTGTGCTTGCCTGAGTGTGCATCGCAGTGGGAGGAGCGAGGCTTGGCACTCAGCCCTGCCAAGATGCTGGCCCCAGGGCTCCATCCCAGCCGGCCTCACTCTGGCCTCCCCAGCTCCAGCTTCCCCATCGCCCCCAGACGTCCAGGTAAGCCCCAACCTCCATTCCCTCCAGGAACCTTTGCTTGCAGGCCCAGCAGGCCTCTGCACACCCCTAGGCCCTGCAGGGATCAGGGTCAGGTGTTAGGTTGAGAAGGTGCACACTTGCTTCCCTTTTAGTCTCAGCTACTGGAAAGGGCCACTTGGATTTCTGGGAGAATTTTATCCCCTTCCCTGCATGTCATTCATGAGTTTTCTTTATCATTTCATTTTTAACAAAATTTGTAGGTTACTCAAATCTGCTCCCAACGTCAAAGCTCTCAAAACATTCTTTGGATTCTGTTGTGGTGAAAAAGTCCTCTCGACAGCTGGCCCCAGAGTTCCTCTTTGAGAGGGAACTACTTTTGTTTTGAGAAAATACTTTAAGCACCTCGGGGTAGAGGGTGAGACTGAAAGGAACTCAGCCACAAAGCCACTGGGGGAAGTGGCCTCTGAGAAAAAGAGCTTTGCTCTGCTCTGGAGACGGAGGGGGATGACACAGAGGGAAAGAGACCGGAAGGAGGGAAGCAGGGGAGAGAATTCAGAGTAAAGCCCAGGGTGGACATGGAAGCAGTCAGCAGAGGTTGATAAAAAAAACTTTCAGTTATAAGATGAATAAGGTGTGAGTATTTAATGTATAACGTGGTGACTAAAACTGGAAACACTATTGTATAAGTGAAATTTGCTAGGAAAGTAGAACCTAAAGGAGGTGAATATGTGAGGTGATGTATGTGTTAATTAACTCGACGGGGGAGAAGTTCTTTCACAGTGTAGACATGTAGTGGATCATCCTGTTGTACTCTTGAAATATCTTACAATATTATTTGTCAACTATACCTCAATAAAGCTGAAAACAATTTTAATTAAAAATAATTTTTAAAAGAGTGAACCCAGGTGTATAGACCGTAAAGTTCCCCCAGAACAGGGTGGAGTCCAGACCCTGACCCCAGAGATCGTTTCCTGCCAGGAAATTGTTAAGAACAGGGATGCCCAATGCAGAACTTGAAAGCGTTCATTGCTGTGGTGTAAACCCGTCCGTCTCCTCCCAAAACTTCAAGCAAATTCTATCACATTCATGAACACTTTTTTTTTTAACATCTTTATTGGGGTATAATTGCTTTACAATGGTGTGTTAGTTTCTGCTTTATAACAAAATGAATCAGTTATACATATACATATGTTCCCATATCTCTTCCCTCTTGCGTCTCCCTCCCTCCCACCCTCCCTATCCCACCCCTCCAGGCGGTCACAAAACACCGAGCTGATATCCCTGTGCTATGCAGCTGCTTCCCACTAGCTATCTACCTTACGTTTGGTAGTGTATATATGTCCATGCCTCTCTCTCGCCCTGTCACAGCTCACCCTTCCCCCTCCCCATATCCTCAAGTCCGTTCTCCAGTAGGTCTGTGTCTTTATTCCTGTCTTACCCCTAGGTTCTTCATGACATTTTTTTCCCTTAAATTCCATATATATGTGTTAGCATACAGTATTTGTCTTTCTCTTTCTGACTTACTTCACTCTGTATGACAGACTCTAGGTCTATCCACCTCATTACAAATAGCTCAATTTCGTTTCTTTTTATGGCTGAGTAATATTCCATTGTATATATGTGTCACATCTTCTTTATCCATTCATCTGATGATGGGCACTTAGGTTGTTTCCATCTCTGGGCTATTGTAAATAGAGCTGCAATGAACATTTTGGTACATGACTCTTTTTGAATTTTGGTTTTCTCAGGGTATATGCCCAGTAGTGGGATTGCTGGGTCATACGGTAGTTCTATTTGTAGTTTTTTAAGGACCCTCCATACTGTTCTTCATAGTGGCTGAACCAGCAGTGCAAGAGTGTTCCCTTTTCTCCACACCCTCTCCAGCATTTATTGTTTCTAGATTTTTTGATGATGGCCATTCTGACTGGTGTGAGATGATATCTCATTGTAGTTTTGATTTGCATTTCTCTAATGATTAGTGATGTTGAGCATTCTTTCATGTGTTTGTTGGCAGTCTGTATATCTTCTTTAGAGAAATGTCTGTTTAGGTCTTCTGCCCATTTTTGGATTGGGTTGTTTGTTTTTTTGTTATTGAGCTGCATGAGCTGCTTGTAAATTTTGGAAATTAATCCTTTGTCAGTTGCTTCATTTGCAAATATTTTCTCCCATTCTGAGGGTTGTCTTTTGGTCTTGTTTATGGTTTCCTTTGCTGTGCAAAAGCTTTGAAGTTTCATTAGGTCCCATTTGTTTATTTTTGTTTTTATTTCCATTTCTCTAGGAGGTGGGTCAAAAAGGATCTTGCTGGGATTTATGTCATAGAGTGTTCTTCCTATGTTTTCCTCTAAGAGTTTGATAGTTTCTGGCCTTACATTTAGGTCTTTAATCCATTTTGAGCTTATTTTTGTGTGTGGTGTTAGGGGGTGATCTAATCTCATACTTTTACATGTACCTGTCCAATTTTCCCAGCACCACTTATTGAAGAGGCTGTCCTTTCTCCACTGTACATTTCTGCCTCCTTCATCAAAGATAAGGTGACCATATGTGCGTGGGTTTATCTCTGGGCTTTCTATCCTGTTCCATTGATCTATCTTTCTGTTTTTGTGCCAGTACCATACTGTCTTGATTACTGTAGCTTTGTAGTATAGTCTGAAGTCAGGGAGCCTGATTCCTCCAGCTCCTTTTTTTGTTCTCAAGATTGCTTTGGCTATTCGGGGTCTTTTGTGTTTCCATACAAATTGTATCACATTCATGAACACTTTAAATGAGAGTTTTAAAACTTGAAATATACTGGATATACAATATTATGTTAGTGTCAGGTGTACTACATAGTGATTTGACATTTGCATACATTATGAAATGATCACCATGATAAGTCTGGTAATCATCTGTCTCCATACAGAGTTATTACAATATTATTGACCAAAGTCCTTATGCTGTATTTTACATCCCTGTGAATTATTTTATAACTGGAGGTTTGTTCCTCTTAGTCCACTTCTCCTATTTCTCCCCCCAAACTCCCTCCCCTCTGGCAACCACTCGTTTGTTCTCTGTATCTGTGAGTCTGTTTTCACTTTGTTTTGTTTTTTAGATTCCACTTATAAGTGGAATCATATGGTATTTGTCTTTCTCTGTCTGACTTATTTCATTTAGCGTAATACCCTTCTACCATCCAGGTCCATCCATGTTGTTGCAAATGACAAGATTTCATTCTTTTTTATGGCTGAGTAATATTCCATTCTGTGTGTGTGTGTGTGTGTGTGTGTGTGTGTGTGTGTATGTGTGTGTATGTGTGTGTGTATGTTCATATCTTTTTTATCCATTCATCTATAGATGGACATTTAGGTTATTTCAATGTCTAGGCTATTATAAATAATGCTGCTATGAAAATAGGGGTGCATATGTCTTTTTGAATTTGTGGGGTTTTTTCTTAAGGTAAATACCCAGAGGTGGGATTGCTGGATCACATGGTAATTCTAATTTTTTGAGGAACCTCCATACTGTTTTCCATAGTGGCAGCACCAATTTACAATCCTACCAGTGGTGCACAAGTGTTCCCTTTCTCCACATGGATTTTAAGACCCTGAAGAAGGGGCGGAGTTGCTTTTCCGGATCAGTGTCATGGAGACAGAAGTATTCGTGAGAAGGTGAGCTGCCCTCACGCCCTGGGAACTTGCAACATTCTTCGGGACAACTTTGGACTTCTGCAAAAGAATTGTAGTTTGAAGAGGCCCAAGTTGACGTGTGAATTCAAATAAACACTAAGCAATTAATTCAACAAACGACTGAGGGTGTTGGACCAAGAATCTAACTTGATATAACCACGCGTGTGAGAAGCATCAATTCTCTGTGCTTCGCAAGGTGCCTTTTCTCAAGCTTGTCTCACTCCTCTCACACACTTTAGGCAGAGAGGCTGGTGCCCCTTTTATGGGTGCAGAAGAGCTGCCCCCTTGCCAAGCCCTTTCAGCCTGCAACCCTCAGCCTGGCAGGAGACAATGATCCTCCCGCAAGGCTCACCGGGATTAGGAACCAGACAGCTTGCTGGGCTCTGGAACTTAAGAAACCTGGAACATGAGCATTATGAGAGGGCATGGGGGAGGGACGATTTGTTTGAAGTTCTAAAAACTGCTTTGCTCTGCTTGGAGTTTGGAAAGAAACCACGTGTCTGGCACTTTTGTGGTTTCCCAGCATGCATTTTGGCGGAGAGTTCACAGGCTCAAACATCTCCAATGAACAGTGGGCATTGATGTCGCCTCCCAGCTCTCCCCTGGGCTGCTGAGAGCCCCCACGCTCCTGGCGCAAGACAAAACTCGGGGGCTCCGCCTCTTCCCACGTCTCAGGAGGCCCCAGGTTCTGCTCCAGCTCTCCTCTCGCCAGGCTGCCCTGCTGGCCTGCGCACCAGGGCCCTGGGTGGGACCTAGTGGGCGGGGCTCGTGCTTGTGCTCAGGGCTTACCCGACGAAGGCCCGCCTTGTTCAAGGGCCAGAACCTGTGAGCTGATGCGGCTATTTTCATGCTCTAAGCCTTGGGGGTCCTCTCTCAGATTTTCTCTGACCTGTGAGTTCTCTTTAGTGGGGGAGAAGGTATCTTAAGCTCTTGGGGGAGGAGTAACTTCCTAGCTGTGATCCAGGCACCAAACGGCTCCCTATACCCGACTTCTCTCCAGGGACTTGCTACCTCCACACCCGAAACCAAGGGCAGAAGCCTTCCTGGCTCGGCTCCCTCTGTGAGACACATCCCCCCAGAGCTGGAGGAGGGGGGAGGGAGGGCTGAAGCGCCTATGTCCTGTGTCTTACCGGCCACATAAACACCTCAAAAGCATCCTCTCTTCTAGAAACTTGCACGGATGAGGTTGATATAATACGTCTAATAAATACACGGATGTGAGGCTTCTAACCGTCGCCTCTTTGTGCTTCAAGATCAAACAGGCAAACTGAATCCCGCTATCTCCATGAGCTCATGTGCGCTTAGGGTAAGAAATGAGAGCTAATAGCACCCAGCAGCCTCTGACTGGGAGTGCACAGTCCAGACAGTGTGTGCCTGGAGCGTGGTCCCCGCTGACAGTTGAGGGGCAAGACCTGGGTGCCCACAGAGCCCAGGACGGGTGGAGCCCCTGCGGGGAGATGACCCTGAGAGACGCTGCAGAAGCCAGAGGACACACGTGGCCTTGCTGGCCCCAGAGGCGCCCAGGTCACCTGCCTGAGCACATCAGGGAGTCCTCTGTGCAAGGGGCTTCCCCCAACTTTCCCCCCAACGTACTATGACACCCATTTCTTGCAAGTCATCTGTTACTCGGGGGAAAATCCAGTCAGTGGCTGGTCACAGATACCAGAGCCAGGCAGATGTGCAGCGTTTCTGAGGGTGGGGTTGGGGACAGGGGGGCAGGACAGTGGGAGGCTGCTGGACGACACATTTTCCCAAGCCTGGGCCTCTCCGTCTTTACCGCCGAAGGGCCGACTCCATGGCAGGGAGCGGACAGTTCATCGTGTCCACCAGGCTGAGACTCGACCTCGCCTAGCGCTTCCTGCCAGCCCTCCTGACACCCAGACAGGCTGCTGGGAGAGGGACCTCACCCAAAGTAAACACAAAGAAAGGCTTTTGCGGAGAGGAGTGTGGAGCCCAACTCGGTGGAGACTCGCGGAGGCCCCGTGGGAACGGATGTCGACTTGTGGCTCGGAGACCCGGGGTCTGGGTTTGTGCCCCATGGATTCCGCCCGCGGGCTTCCCGAGGCCGGCCGCGGGTTACCGAGGGGAGCCGGAGCCCTTGCTCAGCACTGAGACCATCACTCGTGGAGCGCGGGTGCCACCTGGTGGCCAGATCTGGAGTGACCGGTGTGACCAGCGACCAGAGAACCTGGGAACCACTCTGAGACAGGAATCACCAAGGTCACCACTACAGTGACTGTAATAATGGCAACACCTTATCCACACCCCACATCTTTTCTGCCATCCTGTACTCCGTCCCCTCTGGGTTTTGGGGAGATCGGTCCTTCCGTCGTCACAACTGTATTAATTACAAAAGGGGTAACCTCTACATCAAAATAACAAGAACCTCCACCATAGGCGCACACTTTCTGCCATGCCCTGAGCTAGACACAAGGGGTTAAAAATTACCAAGCTGTGGTCCTTTCCTTCAAGGGACTTAGATGCTCAGATATTTACAATTAACCAAAATACAAGACAGAGGGTGACAAAAATATTCAGCTGTGGGAGTGGAGATGAGGTGACAACTTGCTGAACATCAAAATTGAGCTTAAAATGGAGGCATTACTGAGGCTCTGAAATATGGATAAGAATTCAGCAGGTGACAAAGGGAAGGACATTCCAAGCAGAGGGACTGGCCAGGCAAAGGCAAAGACCAGTGAAAACACACAGTAGGTCCAGGAAACAGCAACTGTAGAATTTTGTGAGAGGGGGCAATGCAGGAAAAGATAAAACTTAAAAGGCAACATGGGGATGAGTCAAGGTGTGCCTTATAAGCTAGGTGCTGGGTTTGAACTTTTCTCCTGGGGGCTAAAACAAACCACTGAAGGGTCTGAAGCAAGGAAATAACTAGGTTGATTTTTTAAAGATCTATTTAAGAGACAAGTATGCAGGGAGGCTGATTAGGGAAAATGGTTGCAGCACGAGTGACAAGACAATTCATTCAACAGCCAATAGACATTGACAGGCCTGGATGTGCCAGGCGCTGTTCACACAAAAAAGCCCTTCCATCGTGGAGCTTAGGTTCTGGAGCACAATGAGGGAGGGGTAGGAGGGATGCAGAGAAGGAGATAGACGCAAGGTATTGCAGAATTTGAATCTCCAGGACTTGACGATCAGTGGGTTAGGAAGAGGGAGAACTTAGAGGTTGAGCCTAGGTGACGGGGAAGAGTGAGGCCCCTCAAGGCTGCGACAGAGGAGTCAAGGGCAGGTCTGAGGGGGAAGGAAATGAGTCTGCTTTTGGATGTGATCAGTAAACAGAACAAGTAGCTATGAAGCAAAAACTCCACAGAACCAACATTACTTTACATTACATTACATTACATTGCAATGACCCACCTCCCCAGTCCCATGAAAAGTCAGACTAGGTTTCCTAGGAAATTCTCCTGCCATCAGAGGTTAAAATTGTATTGAATATTGGGACTTCCCTGGCAGTCCAGTGGTTAAAACTCTGTGCTTCCGATGCAGGGGGCACTTGTTCCACCCCTGGTCGGACAGATCCCACATGCCGTGTAGCACGGCCAAAAGAAAAAAAAGAAAAATAAGTAAAATAAATAAATAAAATAAAATTGTATTCAGTATTGATTGTCAAGATACAAATCTCCACAAACAGATTCATTAAATGTTTGCTGAACCAGCCTATGGAAAGTGCTTGCTAATGCTTTTTAAGTGTTTCATGTGAAAGAAGCATCATTCCCAGTGCTTTTCCTCCAGTTACCTTCTTTAACCCTCGCAACTCTCTGTGGGCTCTGCACTGGGCTCAGGTCACACAGTTAGCAAGGGCAGGGCCAGCCAGTATCTGCAGGAAGGTCACAAAGCCCTTGAGGGGAGTCTTCTACCTTCTCCCCAGGTGAGGGCTGCACGCAATGGACACAAGCTGGCCTGGAGTCACGTCTGGCCACTTTCCCATGTGGTCAGTCTGTTTGAAGCTTAATTAGAAGAGGCTTCAGGCCCTTCCTGTTTGGTGGCAGTTTAGGGAGGTAAGATATCAAAAAGCTAGGAAAAGCAGATGTAGGAGAAATAAAGAGACAGCCCTGAAGTAGCATTCCAGGGAAAAGAGGGGTACTATTGTTCTTCCTCTTTGGGGATGATGAAAAAAATGTGGATTTCAGTGGTGGTGTGAAGGCACGAAGCTCTGACTTCTAGAGGATCAGACTCTCAGGTGTGCCCGCCAGCGGCACTGGCAGCACCGGGTCGTGGGGAATTACCTGCACAGTTCTCCAACTGGAAGGCAGCCAGTAGAGTAAAGAAGCCCGTGCATGCAAGGTTCTGGTTCTGGGTTTGTACCATTGTCCAGGATCAATGATTCTGCAATCCTATTTTAGACATGGGGGAATTCAATTTCTTGTTTTTGGCAGTTCTAACTTCCCACTATTCTTATTCCTGCTGTCATGTTGAAAAGATTGTTTAATCACTATAAAAGCATTCAAAACAATACTGAAAAAAAAATCTGAGTGAAACCTTTATGATAATAGTAATACTAATATATCCCTAAAATAGTCCCCAGAAAATTTAAAACCATCTGCAATTGATAGGGATTACTTCACCAGTATGGGGAATAAATATGGTCATATTACCTACGTTTTTTCTTTTTCTTTAATTTTTATTTTATTTTTTGAATGGGTAAAGAAGATGTGGTACATATGTACAATGGAATATTATTACTCAGCCATAAAAAAGAATGAAATAATGCCATCTGCAGCAACATGGATGGACCTAGAAATTGTCATACTGAGTGAAGTAAGTCAGAAGGAGAAAGACAAATATCATATGCTATCATTTACATGTGGAATCTAAAAAAATGGTACAAATGAACTTACTTACAAAACAGAAATAGAGTCACAGATGTAGAAAACAATCTTATGGTTATCACAGGGGTAAGGGGAGGAGGAATAAATCGGCAGATTAGGATTGCCTATGTTTTTTCAATTGATTTCTCTCCTGCTATGTTTCAGAAACTCTTATGCACTAGAGATACATCAGTGGATGAAACAAAGATTTCCATCCTGTGGGGCTTACTCTCTCTGACAGGGGAAGATAGTGAAGCAATACATTTACTAAATAAGTAAGTAATTTAACATGTTGAATGATGTTAGTGTTAAGGATATTTTTTTTAAAGTAGAGGTGGGTCTTCCCTGGTGGTGCAGTGGTTGAGAGTCCGCCTGCCGATGCAGGAGACACGGGTTCGTGCCCCGGTCCGGGAAGATCCCACATGCCGCCGAGCGGCTGGGCCCGTGAGCCATGGCCACTGAGCCTGTGCGTCTGGAGCCTGTGCTCCGCAACGGGAGAGGCCACAATAGTGAGAGGCCCACGTACCGCAAAAAATAAAAAGTAGAGGTGGTTATATGGGTCTGAGATGCTAAGGTGGGGTAGGCCTCATGGAGAACATGACATTTAAGCAAAGCCTTGAAGAAGGTGACTCTGGCCTTCACAAAGCCACAGAAGTCCTAGAACATCTTCTAGGACAACAGGTGTCCAATACCTTACATTTACACCACTTAGATGGTCTTCTCCGGTGGTGCTTCATAGAACAAATTTTTACTCCAAAATGACCTGCTGAGTACTTACACCAAAAAGGAGCAGTATAAATGTTACTATAAATGTTAAATTCAGCTCCCAGAACTTCTACAGCTAGGGTTATAGTCCGAGTAACAGCTTCATAGAATACCAAGGCTGGTGGTACCTCTGTGGGTCTCAGATCACTTGGAGACGTGACCTTAGTGTTTATTAGATTTATCTATGTGAAGTTCCCAGGAGGACACACGGCACCCAGAAAAGGCTTAGCAAGTTTTAACGAACGTTGCTCCTTATTTTCCTGTATCTTACACAACCACCCCTTTGGGTTCAGGCACATGGCTTTAAGAAATCTCATATGGCCCCAAGAAAAGCCTACATTTAGGACCACTGAGATGACCATAGGCCTACAGTCCCCAGTGACTATAAGAATTACTCTTTCAAGATTGAGAAAAATCCCTTAGCACCCAGTATTGTGTATAGACAGTAGGCACACAATAAATGTTTCCATAAATAATACATGTTCTGCTTCCAGTAATGGTGGAATAGATAATTCTTTCTTCCTGTTCTTTGGCTTGCATAATCTCTATTGATCTATCTTGAAGTTCAGTAATTCTTTCTTCTATTGTTTTCTCCAGTGAATTTTTAATATATAGGTTATTGTTCTTTTCAACTCTACAATTCCCATTTGGTTCTTTGTAAAAAGTCTATCTCTTTATGATATTCTCTATTTGATGCAACATTGTCATCATACCTTCCTCTTTAAAAAAATTTTTTGGCTGCGTTGGGTCTTCGCTGCTGCGCGCAGGCTTCTCATTGCGGTGGCTTCTCTTGTTGTGGCTCAAGGGCTCTAGGCACACAGGCTCAGTAGTTGTGGTGTACAGGCTTAGGTGCTCCACGGCATGTGGGATCTTTCCAGACCAGGGATCGAACCCGTGTCCCCTGCATTGGCCAAATAAAACCACTGTGCCACCAGGGAAGTCCCCTTTATTTCTTTTAAGCAAGCTTTCCTTTACTGTGAAAATATTTATAATGGCTACTTTGAAGTATTTTCCTCCTAAATCTGACATCTGATCACTATCACAGTTTCTGTTGCCTGTTTTTGCTTTTGTCCTTCCAGTATATGGGTCATACTTAACTGTGGGGTTTTTTTGTTTTTGTTTTCGCCTAATTAATTTTGATTCCAAACTGGACATTTTAGATAATATACCATAGCCATTCTGGGTCACTGACCCCTCCCCTTCTCCAGGGCTTGTTGTTCTTATTTGCTTAGCGACTGGCTGAATTATTTTAGTGAAATCTATTTCTCCCCCAGAGTATTAAGCCTCTGATGTCGTTTCTCAGGGAGGTGTAGCTTTGAGTACGCCCCCTGACCCTGGGATGACAGTGGTACTGATAGATCTCCCTTCCATCTTTCCCTGACTCTGGCGCTGGAGTGGGGGCAATGGCAAGCTTCTCTTGGAACAACACTTTCACTCTAGGAGGCAAGTGCTCAGTGGGGGTGGGGAGTAGCAGTAACCTGAGGTCCTCTTGGCTTGCCTTTCATAGCATGGGGAAAAGGCAGTCAGGGCCCCAGTGTTCTCAGCATGCTGCGCCCAAGGTAGACCCTCCTTCCATGAGTGGGGGCTGGATAAAAGGGAACTCCCACCTCTAAATTGCATTTGCCTGGGATTTCGCCTCAGCAACAGGTAGCAGGGGCAGGATGAGAACTGATGAAGTCCTGATACTCCTGGAAGAAAGCCTTCTGGCTGGGAGCTGGGGAGAAAGAGAGCTCTGTGTTCCTGGCTTCAGCAATCCAGAGTGGAGTCTCCAGCCTTGCTGGGCTGGGAGGGGAGAGGGTAGGAGCAGTCTTGGTTCAAATACCCTAGACTTCCTTACTGAAAGATTCACCTTCTTTACTCCAAGTAAAACTCACCTTTTTTGTTGACATTTCATAGCTTTTCTTTAAGAAATATTTCTTAATTTGCTGTTTTTCCTTAGGACGATTTCCAGGGATTTTAAATGCTTGAGCTTTTAAAAATCATTTTCATATTTCATGGGAAAGCAGGTCAGCAAAGGTGCTAATACTCTCATGCCAGAAATCAATCTCCCTAGTTTCAAGAGTTCTTTATATATTGTAGATAAAGCCCTTTATCGGATATGTATTTTGCAAATATTTTTCTACCAGTAGGTGGGTTTCCTTTTCATTCTCTTAAACGTGTCTTTCGAAAGGCCAAAGTTTCATATTTTTAAAAATATTTATTTTATTTGGCTGCGTTGGGTCTTAGTTGAGGCACGCACAGGATCTTTCATTGCGGCTTATGGGCTCTTCGTTGCAGTGTGCGGGCTTCAGCGTGCGCAGGCTCTGTTGCCCTGCAGCATGTGGGATCTTAATTCCCCGACCAGGGATCAAACCCGTGTCCCCTGCATTGGAAGGCAGATCCTTAACCACTGGATCACCAGAGAAGTCCCAGTTTCATATTTTGATGAACTCCAATTTATCAAATTTGTTTTTTATGGACTGTACCTTCGGTGTCTTGTCTAAGAAATATTTGCCTAACCTAAGGTCACAAAGATTTTCTACTTTTTCTTCTAGAAGTTTTATAGCTTTAGGTTTCATATTTAGGTCTAGGATACATTTTGACTTAAAATTTTATAGAGTTGACCCTTGAACAACACTGGTTTGAACTGCACAGGTCCACTTATACGTGGACTTTTTTCGGTAAATACATTCGATAGTACTACATGATCGGTGGCTGGTTGACTCTGTAAATGCAGAACCGTGACTGTGGAGGGCTGACTATAAAATTACACACAGATTTTCAACAGCATAGAGGGTCAGCACACCTAACCCCTGCATTGTTCAAGGGTCAACTGTGTATGGTCTGACCTAATTTTTGTAATAAGGGTCAAAGATAGTTTTGGGGTTTTATGGGGTTTTTTGTTTGTTTGTTAAATATGACTACTCGATTGTTCCAGCACATTTGTTGAAAAGATTATCCTTTCTCTACTGAATTCCCATGGCATCTTCGCCAAAAATCAGTTAACCAAATATGTCTAGACTGATTTCTGAACTCTGTATTATGTTTGATTGATCTAATGGCCTATCTTCATAACAATACTAGAATATCTTGCTTATGGTAGCTTTATAATGTTTTAAAATTAGATAGTGTAAGCCCCCTAATTTTGTTGATTCAAAATAGTTTTGGCCATTTTGTATCTTTTGCATTTTAATATACATTTTAGAATTGGCTTGCAAAATTCTAATGCTTTTTTTTTTTTTTGAGACTTCATTGGATTTTCTAGGCAGATAAGCATGCTATCTGCCATAAAAGGCAGCATTACTTATTGTTTTCCGATTTAGATGGTTTTCTTTCTTTTTCATGTCTTGTTGCAATGGCTAGAAGCTCCTGTACAATGCTGAATAGAAGTGGTAAGAGCAGACATTCATGCCTTGTTAATATTAGAGGGGAAATGTTGAGTCATTCACAATTAAGTATGATGCTAGCTGTGTTATAGATGCTCTTTATTAGAAAATTCCCTTTTACTCCTAGTTTGGAGAAATTCCCTCCTATTCCCAGTTTGCTGAGAGTAATGAAAAATGGATGGTTAGCTATTGTCAAATGCTTTTCCTGGTTCAATTGAGGTGATCATATCTTTTTTCTTTTTTAGTGAGTTAATATGATGAATTACATTGATTGATTTTCCGTTGTTAAACCAACCTTGAATTCCTGGGATAAACCCCACTTGGTCATGATGTATCATCCTTTTCTATGTATTATGTTCACTTTGCTAATATTTTGTTTAAAATTTTTTGTCTCTATGTTCAGGAAGCATGTTGAACTTTAGTTTTCTTTTCTTGTAATTTCTTTGCCTGATTCTGGTATCAGGAAAATACTGACCTGATACAATTAGATGGGAAGTTTCCCCTCCTCTTTAACTTTCTGAAAGTGTGTACAGAATTGGTGTTATGTCTTCTTTAGATGTTTGGTGGATCTCACCAGTGAACCCAGCTGGTCCTAGAGTTTTGTTTGTGGGAAGGCTTTTAACTAAAAATTCCATTTCTTTAATAAATACAGTGCTATTCAGATTATCTAGTCCTTCTTGCACGAGCTTTGCTAATTTGTATCTTTTGAAGAATTTGTCCATTTCATCTAAATTGTCAAAGTTATTGGAATAAAGTTGTTTATAATAGTCAGTGATTACACTTTTCATTTCTGAAGTATCTATGGCGATGATCTCTTATTCCTGACAGTCCTGTGTTGCTTTTTTTTTTTTTTTTTCCATTCTGTTTGGCTAAAGGTTTATCAATTTTATTGATTTTTCTCAAAGAACCAGCTTTTGGTTTTATTTTCTCGTTTTAAATTTTTATTTCATTGATTTCTGACATTATCCTTATTACTTCCTCTTTTCCTGCTTACTTTGGGTTTAATTTGCTTTTTTCTGCTTTCTTAAGGTGGAAGGTAAAATCATTGATTTGAGAATTTTCTTCTATTTTAATATAGGCAACTATTGTTATAAATTTTCCTCTAGGATTGATTGTCTAATCTGTATCTAATAAATTTTAATGTATTGTTTTCATTTTCATTCAGGCCAATATATTTCTAATTTATTATTACTTTTTTTAATTAGAAGCATGTTGTTTAGTTTCCAGATATTTGGGGATTTTCCAGATATGTTATTGATTTCTAATTTTCTTCTTCTTTTGCCAGAGAACATACTTTTGTATGGTTTGAACCCTTTATTTATTGTGACTTGCTTTACATCCCAGAATATGGTCTCCATTGGAAATGCTCTGAATGCACATGAAAACAATGTGTGTAGTGCTGTTATTGGGTGGAGTGCTCTATCAAGGTCAATTAAGTCAAGATGGTTGATAGTGTTTTTCAAGTCTTCTAAATACTTACTGATTTTCTGTCTACATGTTTTAACAATTATTGAAGGTGTTGAAAATCTAACTGTATTTGTGAGTTGGTTATTTCCCACTGTAGTTCTATCAGCCTTTTCCTCACATATTTAGAAGTTGTTATGCATATATTTAGGATTGTAATTTCCTCTTGTTGAACTGACCTCTTTATCATTATAGACAACCATCTTAATCCTTAATCTTGGTAATATTCTCAAGCTCTCAAGCAAAATCTACTTTATTTACTACTACTATAGTACACCTGCTTTCTTTAACTTATTGTTATTGTATCTTTCTCTATACTTTAAGCCTAGTGTCTTTATACCTAGAGTGGGTTTTGAGAAAATAGCATACAGTTGGGCCTTGCCTTCTTTTATTCAATGTGACAATCTCTGCCTTTTTATTGGGTGTTTAGACCATTTACAATCAATGTGATTATTGATATGGTTGAGCTTACATCTATTATCTTGCTATTTGTCTTCTTCTTTGTTCCCTTGTCCTTCCTTTTTCTTCCTCCTTTTGGATAAACTGAATACTTACTGATGATTCCACTGTATTTTGTTGTTGCATTATTAGCTAGAACACTTTTGGGGGGTGAGGAGAATTACCTTAGGGCTTATACATCTTTAGCTTATCACAGTTTTCCTTCAAGTAATATTATACCACTTCATGTATAGCATGAAAATATTACCATACTATACTTCCATTTTCCCCTTCCTAAACTTTATGTAATTGTTGTATGTTTTATTTTTAAATGTGTTATAAACTCCACGATAAATGGGTACTATTACTGTCTTCAGCAATTATCTTTTCAATAGATTTAATAACAAAAAAAAGAGAGCTTTAGTATTTAGCCACATATTTACCATATTTTCACACAGTATTATTTTATATGTTTGAAAGACTTTTAAAAACATTTCTTGTAATGCAGGTCTACTGGTGATGTATTTATTCAGCTTTTGGATGTTTGAAAAAGTCTTTATTTTGCCTTTGTTGTTTGAAAAGATATTTTCACTGCATATAGAATTCTAGGTTGACAGGTTTTAGTCTATCTTGTTCCTTTTACTATATTAAAGATGTTGCTCCACTGTCTTCTGGTTCCCATGGTTTTCAATGAGAAGTTTCCTGTCATTTTTATTTGAGCTCCTTTGTATGTGACATGTCCTTTTCCCCTATCTGGATGTGCTAAGATATTTTTTTTAAATCACTGGCTTAAAGCAATTTGATTTAAGATGTGCCTTGGTGTGATCCTTTTCATGTTTCTTGTCCTTGGAGTTCATTGAACTTCTTGGACCTGTGGGTTTGTAATTTTCATCAAATTTGAAGAACTGTTGGCCCCTGTCTCCAAATGACCTGAAGAAATATGAAAATACAAAATATTTTCTTCTTTTCCCCTTCCACCCTCACACCCATCTCTTCTCCCTTGAGGACTCCAACTGTACATACATCAGACTGCTTGAAGCTGATTCATAGCTCACTAAAGCTCTGTCCACTTTTTTTCCAGTCATATTTCACTCTAAATAATTTGAGATAGTTTCTCCTGCTATGTTTTCAAGTTTTAAAACTTTTCTTTTGCTGTCTAATCTACTGTTAATCTCACCCAGTGTGGGGTTTTGTTTTTTAAAATCTCAGACATTGCATATTTTCATCTCTTATATTTTCTGGTCCTTTTTATATCTTCTATAGCTCTAATTAACATGCTCAATCTTGCCTCTACTTCCAGACAACTACTTTCTTGATACATGGCATATAGTTACAATGTCCTTTTGTACAAATAATATTTCTATAATTTGTGTCATTTCTGGATCTCTTTTTTCTCCTTCACTTATGGGTTTTGTAAGTTCTGGCTTTTTGCATGCCTGACAATTCTTTTTTATTGGATGCCAAACATTTTGAGTTTTTACCTTGTTGCATATGCAAAATATTCATATCCCTATATTCTTGTACTTTGTTCTAGGAGACAGTTACACAGAAACTGTTTTAGAAACCAGAAACTTTGGAGCTTTTAGTTCAGGGTTAATGTTGCTCTCCTACTGAAGTAATACTTTTCTGACTTTCCTATCTAGTGCCCTTTGAGAATTACAAAGTTTTCCACTCTGGCAAGCAAGAACACAAACTATTAACCGCTTTGTGTGAACGTCAGTGATTATTCCCTCCACTCCTTTCAGGTGGTTCTTCCTCCAGCCTCAGTAGCTTCGTCCCACGCAAACAGAAGTACTCAGCTGAAGTCTCAAGGGGACCCTCTCTATATCTTTATGCCTTCTTTCTGTGCAGCTCGCTCCTCTCTCGTACTCTACCCTAGGAGCTTCAACCACTTTGGCCTCTTTGGACTCCCAGGTCTGTTTCCTCAGCTCAGGGAGACCTGTGGGCTCTGCTGTGGTGCTCCCTTCCTGAGCTGCAATCTGGAATCTCTCTCCAAGCATCAGCTAGGGCCATCACAGGACTCAATTCATTTGTTTTCCTTCTCTCGGGGATCACTGCCCTGCACTGCTTGATGGCCAGTGTCTGAAAACTGCTGTTTTATATACATTATCAGGTCTTTTAGTTTTTTTGAGTGAGATATTTCCAGTTTCTGTTCTGAAAGTAAATGTCAAAACCATTTTTGGAGGCAAGATCTTTATTACGATGTTATATGATTACTTTTAACAGAGGGGAGTGAAGATACCACCTCTTGGGAGGTACGGTTATGTTCTGAGAAAAACAAAACAAAACTTAAACTTTCAACTCTGGAAGATCTGAGCTCAAATTCCAGAACTGCCACTTTGGGCAAATTACCAGTTCTTTCACTGGTAAAACAGAACTAATAATATCTATTATTAGGTTGTGAGGTTTGCATGAGATGTAAAGAATCTGCTATATATCAGAGGCACCTCATACACTTTAGTTGCCTTATTTTCCCCCTAAAAACATGAGTATCAGAGAAGCTATCTGTTAGGGCCCTGCTTGTACTGATAAGAGTGATTTCAAGCTTTTCCCTCTCAAATATCCTCTCTGTGATAGGGAAAAAGTAATTGTAATAGGCTATTGAAAAGCCAGACGCAAAGTGTAATTCTAGGAAACTGCTTGTGAATTTTTACCCTGTAAAATTAGTGGGAAGGAAGAGCCTCGAGTCCTGCCCTGTCTAACTCTGGTTCGGATTTGGCGTTTTCAAGTGTGGAACAATCCAGAATTCCAGCTCTGTCAGGAAAAAGCAGACAAATGAGACAGATGACAAATCATTTCTCTAAGACCTGAAGCCAAACTGGCTCCAATAGCTGTTGGAATGGTAATAGAAGACAATTTCCTGGAGTATTTACAAAATCATTCATAAGGATAATATTTTCCAGACTTTTACAGGAGGACTAAGGGTAGCTTTTTAGTCTGCAGACTCCACAGAGGTAGCATATATTCAACAGGCAGCTGCTGGGACCGCCACCTCCCACTCTAACTAACTCCTCCCTATAACCCCCATATAGAGGCCTGATTTAGGCACCGATATGGGGATAAGCCGTGGGTTCTGCCCTTCAAATATACGCCAGCATATAAAGGAGCAACAGGTGAGTACACAGCTCATCGAAAACGGAATGTGCTCTATGTGCAGTGTTAGCAAAGTGCTTCAGAGAGACAGGGATAAAAGATCAGCCCAACTTTCAAAGAGGAGGAGACTGAGTATTTCAGAACACAGGCAGAAGTGGAGTAGGGGAGGAAAAGGGAACATTCTAAGTCAAGGGAGGGAGGCATACCCTGGGAAATGAATCTGAGGCCTGATCTATATAGGATTGGAATGTGTCAATTAGAAATGTTTTCAACTGCAAAGTAACAGAATCCTTGCCTAGTACAGCCTTAAGAGATGGAGGTCTGTTTGCTCAAAATGCTCAGAGGTATGTGGTTACTGGCATCGATTCGGTGGTTCGAATGGCATCTGGGAGGCAGGTTCTTTCCATTTTTCAGCTGTGACACCTTTAACGTGGTGGGTTTTCATCTTTTTACTTTTTACCTCATATTTGCTAGACCGCTGCCACAGATCCAGATGCCATTAACTAGTGTTATGAACGAGAAAACAAAAGGAGTTGAAAAGAGCGTTCCTTTAATCAGGCAAGAAAAAAATTTCCTGAGAGTTTCCCAGATTTTCCACTACATCTTATTGGCCCAAACTGGGTCATATGACCATCTTCAGAGGAGAGGTCGGAAAAGTATCTGGATAAGAAGGAGCAACATGAAAGGCCTAGAAAAATCATGATCCATCCCCTGGGGCTGGGCATATTGCTGCCTTAAACAAAGTAAGTGTTCTCGGCAAGGAAGAAGGATTAAACAATCATTAGATGAGCAATTAACAATAACTGCAATCCCATTTTTGAACTTGAATCCAAGTTCTAGTGAAACAAGCGTTCTAATGGAGAAAAAAAAAAAAAAAAAAAAGCCCAGATGATTCAAGTATACCTCTAGTTTTATAGATTTATTCTGCCCTCTTTGGTCTTAGGAGAACCTTACTGCTTTTCCTGAGAAAGACAGCCTTCCCCAAACTGCAGACTCAGATTTAGATGCAACTGAATTCCTTCCTGTGGTTTTGCAGATTCGACTATATTACAAATTAAATTTCAAAAGGAGGAAGTTACAATTTTTATTCATATAAAACCTCCCTTAATACTTTTAACACATTTCCCACTTAACTGCTGCCTTTCTTAAGCATCACAAGGCCATTCATTCATTCATGCCACAAACACCGAATACTTTGATGAAGCAAAGTACCTCGCTAGTTAACGGCTAGTTGGACCACTGGCCTCCAGTCAGGTTTATATTCATAATAACGCTGCAGACCTGGCACCTACTTTAATAATTCTGAGAAAAAAACTCTTTCCTCCCCCTTCACACACTGCCTGTTCACCACGCCAAGTCTTGTAGGGTACAACGGTCACACAGGTCACTGGGACACGACTCTAAACACTCCCACTTTGAATGAATCCCTCTGGCTCCCTTCTCAGGGGAGAGGAGTGGAGAAGCTACCTCGTTTCCTTACAGACTCCACAGCATTCCTTTAGACTCTTACCAGTCTCACCTTTCCCTAAAACAAACAGGAAAATAAGGACTTCATTTTTTCCCTGGAGAACTCAAACTGAAGAAATAAATGGCAAAGATGTGGTAGGAAAGCCCAGGCTTTCCTGGTGGTAAAGAAACAAATAGGAGGGAAGAGGTAAGACGTGAAATGTGTACTTACACTCTTCTCACGCACCCCTTGTGGCACCCCATCCTATAATGACCAACAACAGGATTACTTCATGCTTTAAACCTTTTTAGACCTTGGGTACCAAGCTCTCTCCACAGCCACAGGGTCCTCTTGTGGGACCAAAATCACCCAAAAAAGAAAATTCATTTAAGGGGTTACTTGATAACTAAAATAGTTTAGTAGATACTGAGGAAACAGCCCTCAGAAATTGCCTGGTCCAAATTAAACGACAGAGGAAAGTAACATTCCTGGGGGACTGCAGTCAATATAGGTCCACAGGTCCACCTGTAGAAGCCTGAAGGGATGCTGAGACCGCTATGCCGTGTGCTAGGACCAGGGAACATCCTATTACCTGCAGTCTGGGGTTTTCTGACAGGGTCAGAATGCTTTGGCAGGGGTGGAGGCAGAGGATGGGCGGGGGCGGTGGGAGTACCTCAAACTGAACACAAGACCGAACAGGCAAGCTGCAGTGGCTTGTGATCTGGAGAAGAAGTACAAATTACGCCTCGCCTGAGACATCTGCTGTGGACCAGATGGTGCGTGCGTGTGTGCGTGTGTGTGTGTGTGTGTGTGTGTGTGTGTGTGTGATTACTGGGATTTTCAGGCCTGCAGAGGCTAAGGTTAAAGCCCAATGTATTATTTCACTTAGGGCACATTTGGATGAGGTAAAGGTGGAAAGAAAATAGAGAAAGCAACAGGAAATGAGTTCTTCCTCCTGTGTAGCCACAGCAAAAGTCAGGTGATGTTATGCTGTTGTTGAGAAAAGACTGACTGTCCTGGATTTAAAGGTCCCACATTACAGAGGTCCATCTCCTCCCGCATCTCTGCAGTTAACCTTCATTTCTTCCTGCCTAACAAGTGCAGAGCCATATCACAAGTCACCATCCTCAGAAAGTTCTACTCCATTTTCACGATCCTTCTAGGGGCCCCACCTAACCAGCTGTCACCCGAGGGAGCGATGGAGCACCCACATTCAAGGAGCATAGTTGGAACATAACACCAACCAGCAGAAGAAAGCCAAGAGGCACGGGGACGAGGAGTGCAGAGAGGTAACATGAGGCCAGACATGAAGATTCCAAGGCTGGGAAAGAGGAGAAAGGTGACAGCTGGGACTGAAGCATGAAAAGGGAGGGAGAGGCCACATCAAAGAGCAAGAAATCAGTTACCAGATATTAATTCTTTCCTCCAATTAAAAGTCACTCACTTTTCTCAATATAAAACAGCACATATTCTTATTCACCACAGCTGTAAGCTTCAGGCTACGCACTGTCCTGCTGCAGTCCTAGGACACGTGCTACATCACGGTCAAGCTCCTGACCCAGAAATCACACATCAATGTCAGTCTCATTTCTTTGTAGTTACCCTTTCCCTAACTATGGAAGTTTTACAAAGTCACCTGAGGCTACAGCTTGAAACAGAAAACACAGCCTTAATCTTGAAGTTAAGGGAAGAGGGAAGTCCCTGGCTAGAGGGAAGTCCACACAGCCCCCGGGCCCCGGGGCACAGCTGACCTCACAGCCACCTCGGTGCCTACACTCGTTTCCTTGCCAACTCCACAGGAAGGAATTGCAGAGCCAGCTAACGCACCAGCAGGAAAGGGCTATGAAGAGGAGGCGCAGAGTTACGGCGACTGTAACAGTCTCCTGAGCTAGCCTTAGCCCAGCCCCACAGAAAACAGTTATTTCTTACTGTTTTTCTTAGGTCTTCTTCTTGGTCACTCGTTTTCAGCTACCTAAATCGTCTATCTGAAAATGAATACTGAAGAGATAAGCAGCGACAGGTCAAGGTGTTAGGGGAGATAAAGTGTATCAGATATGTTAGCAAGATCACAGTTCAGACATGAATACTTTTCTCTTTGTGGAGCCAAAAAGCATCCGTGCAAGAAGATTCTGTCGCTCTGACAAATTACTTTCTACTTATACTAGTAAAAATAAATCACAGGGAGAACTCAAGGGCTCTAAGGGCTCGGTGACTTCTGATTCAAAGGCAGCAAAAACACCAGGCCACTGCTCCCAGTGGGCACGCCCCTCTGGCCCTGCAGCGAGGCCACTTGACCCCCACTGCTAGGAGGATGTGCCAGAGCAAGTGGACGAAGCTCCTTGAAGGTAAAGAAAACTGATTCTCCTTAACTAGACATTATCAGAGGACTTAGAAACTCAGGAATGTGATAACGTACAAGCAGAAACAATTTTGTCAGCATTAACAACTAAATCAATTGTTAGCCTAGACAAAATCTACAAGAAGATGAATACGCAAGCTCAACAAGAACACACTGTGTGACAACTGACCGATTTGGGTTTCGTCATGAAAGACATGTTTGAGACAAAAGTAAATTCTAAAATCTAATAAGAGCAACGAGTAAGAAGATAAAATTCTAAACTAAATAACCACTGACGACTAAAGAAGAAATGAAAGCAAAAAATATACTAGGCGTCAACTGAGAAACTACAATGTTTACAGATCAAGAAAAGTTACAGAAGAAATCATAGAATTTATTAAAAAAAAAAAAGACAACCGAATCAAAAGGTTTTATTTCAGAAACGGGTAATAAAATGGACTAAACTATCTGATGAAAAATGGGTAAGAATCTAACAGAATTGAGACAATTTGTTATCATGCAACTTGTTTCTTCACTTGGTTGGTACTAACTGTAGGATTTTACTAATACAGGAAATAGTTAATCAATACAGGAAACAACCATAATCCTATTAAGCACCTCAATGCACTGTTTTTCAGTCTATATAAAGATGTAGGAAATACTAAGAGGGCATAATAAGTGTTTAATATAATCAGGTCTAGTGGAAGGAAACTTAACATAGACAGGATTTCTTTGGAGTATAAATGGACTAAAAAACATGTTTTGGAATGGACACATCTATTTGACTTTATTTATGATGCCAAGTTGCCAATCCATACCTGGTTAGTTAGAGGTAGAAACACATTCATTTTGATTGAATTCAGGAATACAAACACAGTTTCTTTGTGTTTGCTCGATACTTTGCAATCCGTCCCAATGAAATCAAATTGTCCTTTTCTATTCACCACTGCAAACTAGTTAACTGTTCATTCCAGCTATACATTCATTGTATGACTCTGCTTCATGATGGTTATTTCATTTCATACTTTCTATAAAATAAAAGATGGCTATACCTTGTGTTAAAAAAAATAAATCATAGGAATGCACCTTTTGACCAGGAAAATTTCACTAAACAATCTCATCGTACCTCAGTAGAATTTGTCTTTCAATTTCATAGTCTTTTAATCTGAATGAAAACAATAACTTACGGATTAAAAAGTTTTCTGTTTAACTGACGGAAAAATATGATAAACATGATTTCTGAATAGAGAAAATGAGATGCAAGTAGCAGTGCTTTCTTCACTGCTATAATACTTCATTTTTAAAAGTAAACACAGTACTAATCATCATTTTGATTCCAGTGAATAAAAACTTAAAACTGAATTTATTAATCAATTTGGAAGTCTGAAGCCAAAAGGATCCTTTAACAGTATTGCCTAATAGACAAGTCGACCCTAAAAAGCTAATCACACTGCAAAATTTTGGCCTAATTAAACTGGCTCTCGCTGATACTCTTTTTTTGTTTGGTTTCAATCTGCCATAACAACCAAGGTTAGAATTCCATGTAAACAGAAGTATACAAGGCTTGATGAAATTGAATATGGAGGATTAAGCATTTAAAAAGTCTGGGTTATAATTCTTATTGCTACACAAGTTCTACTGCATAATTAATTTACAGCAGCCTAAAACTTTTCAGCAACAAAATTATATTAAAAAAAATATACCATTATCCCTATATGTTACATTAATTGTAATGTAACATATCACAACCACTTAAGCCTTGCATTAACTTAGAAAAGAATAACTTGTCCCTGAAAAACTCTAAAGAGTGATCATATTTCAATCAAAGCTGTCCTGAACTAACTCATAATCAGCAGTGACTACATTTTGTCACTTCTTTGCTCTAACATGAGTAAAAGTGACGATAATGATTTTTTGGAAAGAGGCTAGAGAACCTGCATCCAATTATGAAGTGGACTTTTAAACCTCCACTGGATTTTTAGAATGTTTTTAGTTGTCAAACATCCGTATAGGTGAACCAGCTGAGGGAACAAACTGCCAAACTTGCCCAAACTACTTTTGTTCCATAGAATTTGATCCCTTCTAAATCGACAACAGCGTACAAACTTAGCTATGAAGAATTCAGCCCTTATAAATGAAGACAAACATAATAAACCTACAGGAGGTTTAAAAGTAACTTCATTTGTTTTTGAATATTCAAGTGTAATGCTTCTGTAAAAGATTAAAACATATGTTTCAACTTTATCAGATACGTCAATTTCCATTTGCTCCTAACCTGTCACTAATACATAGGTTCACTGGCTGCCGAAGAACCCAACTAATCATGGAGAGAGATGAAGGTATCAGTGGAAAAAGAGCACGGATACCACGGCATTTATCCCAACAGTATGATACCCGTCTTTGCATCCCTGAAGTTAAGAATGGCCACTTTCTCCAATTAATTTGCTCTCTACTAAATAAAGCAGCACTGTCTGTGAAGAGTTACTCCATACCCATAACATTTCACTACTATAGTTACCAATTCAGAAGTTAAAAAAAAAAAAAAAAATACAGACCAAATCCATGTACCCGTGATCCTTTGTATCCTAAAATGTAGAAATATTCTTAGTTTTAACCAAGAATTAGATTGGAATGAAGTAAAACATCTTTTAAAGTAATTTTAAGTATACTCTTATTTGTTACTACATTTCTACATAATTATTTAATATTGCTTGTGGATATAATTTAATCGATAATAATATATCATAATGTCAACCATTACAGTGATCCAGAATGAGATTCTGGCTATAGAGGGAGCTTAATTATTAAGCAACACTTTCCTGAAAAGCTTCTGTATTTCTGATTGGTAAGAAAAACAAAAAAAAAGAGCGTCTCTCATTGAAGTAACACTGACGTTCAAGCTCAGGCCCCCTTCTTTGTGTTCAACATAATTAACTCTCTAGGACAAAATAATGAAACATTAAGTCACATTAATAAGTTACAGTCATCTTCAAGAAAACTCGACGGGCAACTCTGGTGTTACAACTGTGTATCTTGGATCCAACTTAGGGATGAAATCCTGAAAGTGTTTAGATGCACCAGTACCAAAAACATCAAGGACTTTTCGGTTCATAACGGCAAATCTGTAAAACAGAGGACACAGGGAACAAGTACTTAATGAAGTTTATAAAAGAAGATGATTCACTCCATTTGACTTATCTTTCATGGGACAGGAAGACCGAAAAGGCTGACATGGCAAAAGACTCAATGGCAGATTCAAAAGTCACTTTGATGCTCTTCCTCGAGATTCACTGTCTCATATTTTCTTTAAAAAGATGATAATCCCCCAAACTGAAACCCCAGAGATTACCATCATTATTTCAAACCCTTCTAGAATCCTTTCCACTAGGTTGTGTCAAATAGAAAAATAGGTTCATTGTGATTTTTCTGATGAATAAAATCACAAGAAGCTAAATGTATAATGAATGCGCTAACATTTACTGACAAGCAAAGGTATTAAACGTAATTCCTCTCATAATTGAAATTTTAACGTCTCACAGTCAACAGAAAATACATCCAAATGTGACTGAAGGGCCAACAGCATATAGGTTTTCAAATTTCTAACAGACACAACATAGTAAAAACACAGCCCTCATTTTATCCATCACCTAACCTAAGAGATATAAAATTTTTAAAAGACATATATTTTAGCTAATGTGCAGGATGGACCTTCTGTGTCTCTGTGCCTGATCATAAGCCTTTCTTTTCTGGGGAAGATACCCAGGTGAAATTAGTTTTGAGTTATTGGCCAGTATCATTATTCCAAGAGCCAATAAATGTGATTTTCAGATCCTTCCCAAAGTATGTTCCCTTCCGAAATAATCAACTGGTTAAACTCATTGATGTGCAAAGAAACCTGAATGACAAAGAAAGAAATGATTAAATACTAATAACATAGAGGATACACAGTGTCATGGCTAAGAGGAAGAACTCTGCAGTCGGACCGCCTGGCTCATATCCTAGCTCCGTCCTTTCCTAGCTCTGTGATTCTGGCAGGCGCTTAACCTCTGCGTGCACCTCAGTTTCCTCACATTGCGAAAGCAAGATATTAATAGTACCTATCTCACAGAGCTACTTTAAGGATTAAACACATATGTATGTATATGTATGCTGTATGTGTGTATGTGTGTATCTTAAAACCAGTTCTCGGACACAGTAAGCACGATACAACTGTTCGCTATTACTGATATTAATGAGAGCTGCTATTTACTGAATGCCTACTAGGTGCCTAAAGGCTGCCACAAACATCTCGATTTTCCCACAATGTATTATTGTTTCATTGAAGAGAGAAAGAAACTTGAGGCTCATGATGGTAAAGAATGTTCCCAACCGGTGACACAGCTAAGGGTATCAGAACTGCAGTCAAACCTAGGTCTGTTCAATTCCCAAGCTCATGGTCTTTCTATCAGGTCAACCTGCCTCCCAAAGAATTAGATTATAATCAGGAAATGCTAACAACAACAACAACAATAAGGAATATGATCGTAAAGGCAAAGAAAAGTGTGCTTACAAAGTCAGGCAAAAGAGTATGATTATTTTTCCAAAGTGGAAATCAGTCAATTGTTCAGGCATGATTTCTAATGAATCTGTGTAATGTTTTTAATCAAAAAGAAGAGATTAAAGATTTTAAAAGTGAGACTTAAGAATGTTATATAGTAACCTATCAGCAGTTTGCAAGTCAACATATTAATCTAGAACACTTAAAATATCTAAAATAATATAGGGAAAAAAATAGTCAAAATAATGTTCACTAAAAGAATGCCCCATGTTATTCTTATTAAATTTTAGGTCATATTTGATTTATAGCTAGATACCTACTTTACCACTGAAAGAATATTCCCTCAAGTAAACGAAAAGATTCAAAATCTTTTTTATGGAAATTGCTTTTTTCTATGACCAGTTAAAACATCTCAGTCACTTACCTGCCCTTGGTGAGCCTTAAAAGGAACTTCCAGTAAGATGGTCGTAAGGTCTGAACTTCCATGACAGCCTAAATTAGAATATTCAATTTGAGACTTCTTTTAGTAAACAGCAAATATTATCAGCAGTCTTAGGCAACAGAACATATTTGTCTCTATTTTTATTGCTCACTCTATTTAACGACAGTGATGACAGTAGTAACAAAAACATGTATTAATGTTTAAGTTGATAACTCTCAAGAATCTTTGTAAATATGCCTTCAAATAGGAATATTGCTCATGGAATAATAATTGAGTTAATAGTTATTATCATTGGGAAGCGTTTACTAGGTGCCCATTAGATAGCTGGCACTTCGCTAGTTATAGTAAGTTTACCAACTTGGCAGCATTACTGTGAGAAACTGCAAATAAAAGCTGTCCCCCAAACTTTGCAAAAGCCCTAAGACCATTAACATCAATAACGGTGATTGCAGAATTTAAAGAGATTGAACGATGCTTCTATTAAACTAGATTCTACCCCTATCCTCACTGCCTGAGTAATACTGGGAAAAAGCAATTATTCATATTTATGCCCATGGTATCTTTTTTTTGAAGTAAAATTAAGTTAGGGCATTCTAGCCAAGGTACTAGAGTGATAATTCTCCTACAAAAATTGCACTCTACTTAAACCTAAAAATTGTTGTGTTCATAAAACATGACCTAGCCCACTAAGTTAACATGTTTAATGATTTGAAACTTGCAAGCTATCTTGCTAACAAAACAAAAAAAGCATAGAATGTAAAAACTGGAAATGTTCCCAGGCCTTTATTTTTCCCCCATTGGTTTAATATATACACTAGAAACAGAAATAATTCTACTTCTCATTTGAAAAAGTTATACTTACTGCCTGGAAGCAAATTGCTGTAGAGATGGAATAGATGATAGTGTCTGCATGGGGAAAATAGGGAACCTTTCCTGCTTCAATACCTTTGAAATACATTGTCTGCAAAACAAGCACATAGCGCAAGATTTATAAAGAAAACAACTTTAAATAGCATTACCAATAAGGTGGAGTGATACGTTCCCTATCTACAACTATTTTTTCTACCTTTCAAAATCCTAACAATCCTTTCAGAGCTCAAATCATAGGTACTTCCCTGACATGTTAAGTGTCAGCCCTTCCCTTTCCCTCATTCACTCACCCCAAACCCCAGATGCCAGTAATAATACTTTTCTGTGAAATTCAACAACACTTTATTTCTACCTCTTTCATGCTATTTATTCTTCACTGCTGTTTGTACAATGCTCAAGTCTTCCCTTCTCTGTTAGATCTATTCATTCATTCATTAAACATGTACTGGTGTAAACCCAATTAGCGCATAAGAAATAACTAACACACTCTAATAAGGTTACAAGATATCTATATTGATTAGATGTGTAGATCATCACATGGGTATGTACGTATATCTATGTTTATCTCATATATATATATATATATATATATATATATATATATATATATATATAGGCTCCCCAGAGGAGGGAGCAACTACTCTGTCTATGACAAAGGACCAAGGAGAATTTCAGAAATGACTACATTGAGTAGTGGGCATCTCAAACCATCTGCAGTGAAGAACCACTTTTTAAAAAACAAAATTTCCAACTATCATGGCCTGATGCTTTTATAATACACTAAAAATGAATTACTAGAATTGAACCAAATTTTCACTATTACATTCAAAAAACAAATTACTCCATCGAGTTGCTATAAGGTTTCCAAATGCTTCCTCTCAGTTTCTATCCTTTCCTTGTAATGAACTGGTATGGTAATGAACAGTTCATAGACCAGCGCTGGTCTGCTGACCCCACTTTTAATACTGCTGCTTTCTAAGAGGCCTAACATCAACAACTAGATAAGAGAGGAAAAGCAGGGGTAACAAACAGGGTGAAAATACATGACATGTATGGGGAATTTCCAGCAAATTTATATGGATGGAACAAAGGATAATTCATGGAAATGGGTTTTCTGGAACGTAGGGATGCTAAAGTGAAACAAGTAAGAAAAGTGGAAAGATGACCAAGACAGAATGGTGTTTCAATAGGTTGGAGGGAGCTTTAAGAAGACATGAGTGGACCATGAAATAAAGAACATAAAATAATTTTTTTCCAAGAAAAAAGTTGTTTATACAGCTGATTTTTAATTAATATTATGTATTAATATAGCATTTTAATATAAAATTAACTTCAATCTGTAAGATATGTACAAAGAGATTTATAATCTACTTCAGTAACAAGATAAACATGGGCCATTATTTTGAAAGTTATATGATAATATATTACAAGGTACAGATATACTGTAGTGTATTCCTGTTAACAAAAATGAAATTCAGATGTGGTAGAATGGCATCATAGAAATGTTATGTGAAACAGGTATTTCTTGATATATGGGATTATTATGTTCCTAATTATTTCCTACAATAAAACTTATCTGTTGACCTGGAGTCTAAGTTAATGAAGAGTTGGGACTGTATCCTATACTTCTATATGCTTACCAGCACCACCGCAGTAATGGGAACATAATCGATACTCAATAAATATGTCTTGGAAATAATTTTTTCCAAGAAAAAAGTTGCCTATACAGGTGATGTTTACTTAAGACGCATTATATAGTAATATATCATTTTAATATAAAATTAACTTCAATCATAGGAAAATGATTGCCTATTATACGATAGTCATTAATTCCACAAAGGACATAGTAAGCTTATACTTCTAATTTCCTGCATTTAAAAAAAAGTTCTCATCAGCACACTTATCAGATACGATCTGTTGATATAAGAAACAGCGATACCACTGCTTGGCCTTAAAACCTCTAGCCATTTAGAGAAACATTTTACAAACTAGATCTCAATGTTGGATGGCCCCTATGTCAAAGAATATATTTTTTGCCAGCTAGGGCAAAAAAATATATTCTCTCACTCCCCTTTTCCTCTCTATTAGCAAGTCCTGCCAACTCCATCTCCTAACCATACACCAAATCTGTGTACTTTTTTCCATCTCTACTGCTACCATCCTGACACAAGCCACCATTTTCTGCCTGAGACTAACGGTTTTCTCCCAGATTCCAGTCTTGCCTCTAATCCATTCTCTATATAATAGCCAGAATATTCTTCTTAAAATGTGAATTAAATCACGTCATTTCCATGCTTAAAGCTCTCCAATGGCTTCCAAAGGCACTGAGAAAAAATAAATGCCTCCTCCCCTGCCTCCTTCTCTCTCTCTCTTTCTGTCTCTCATTTGGATAAAACAAATATGTAATTTTCTTAATGTCATTAGGGACACAGATTTTTAGTGAGATAAAACTTTTTAAAATTCAAACAAGTTAAATAAAATCTATAACCTGAACTTTGATAAATAAATAAATTTGATAAATAAATAAATTTGATGAAAACATCAATGTGCTCCTAATTATTTTCTCTTTCTCTGAAAAGAAAGGGAAAAAAAATAGGATGCTCTAACTCTGTTCACTGGAAAGGCCAAGAAACAATGACTAGCCTAGGAGCAAAAAACCTTTAGCACCCAAACTAAAGTTTTCTAAATACCATTTCTCACCAGAAGAAACTAGGTGCCATTGGAGAAGGCTGATTCTATGTCTGGAGCAGGAAACCACCCAGGTGAGCCTGGAATATCTTGTTTTATCACAAAGCAAGAAAACTATCAAAGATACCGGAATTACGTGAAAAAAGAAACAGGAGTCAACTTGAAGAGGCTCTCATGGCCAAAGATGGGGCAATTTGAGCATAATGACTGCAATAGGTTGAAACAAATCAAATACCTTAAACTCCATAAAGACACCTGACAACAAAGACTTACAGGTCAACTTTGCAGGATGCTAGGGACTAACTCATTCCAAACATTAGCAAATAAAGGGAAGTAATCAAGCACTTTATTACGACTTTGTGAACAGACGATCTCACAGTAACCAAACAGCTGAAAGGGAAAGTTCTTTATGAAGAATTCCCACTAATAAATGCAGAAGAAACAATAATAGTAGATTATGATGATTTTGCAACCCTCAGTGAAATAATAAACCCTGGTCATTAATGGCTGCTAGAAAAATAGGGTAAAAGATGGGGAACCTTATGTTGGCTCTATCAACACTGAGCCCACTGATCCATCTTAGCATCCCTGGTGGCGCAGTGGTTGAGAGAGAGACAGGGGCTTTCCTGGTGGCGCAGTGGTTGAGAGTCTGCCTGCCGATGCAGGGGACACGGGTTCTTGCCTCGGTCCGGGAAGATCCCACATGCCGTGGAGTGGCTGGGCCCGTGAGCCATGGCCACTGACCCTGCGTGTCCGGAGCCTGTGCTCCGCAACGGGAGAGGCCACAACAGGGAGAGGCCCGTGTACCACAAAAAAAAAAAAAAGAAGAGAGACAACCCGACATTTTTGTGTTTCCTAATGTGATGTAATAGGAATTCACACACACAGTAAATGTGAAGTTTTTCTGCCACTACCATCCGCCTAAAAGAAACTGAACCTGAACTTGCTTAAGGCTCTAGATCTAATTTACAGTTTACAGACAATACATGAGTTAAAGGAACATGTTATAACACCACCAGTGAGGATGCAATCAGCAAAATCCAGAATGTGGGAAATTCCAAAGAATTAATAACCTAGATTATCAACAAGTAAATGGCAAGGAAAAAAAAGAAAGGGGGAAGAAAAGAAGAAAGGGTGAGGGATAACTATTATAAACTAAAAAGAGACTTTGGATCTCAACTAAAACAAAGGGATTGCAAAAGACATTTGTGAGGTAATATTGAAAATGCAAGCTCTAATTGGATAATGATAATAATAAAGAATTACCAGGTTTTTAAAATTAATGACATGTATTTTGATTATACCCTGATGGCATTCATGATTTGTTTGTTTTTAAGGAGTCCTTATTCTTTAGTTTTATTTTTTAAGGACTCTTTCTCCTCAGTTGTTTACAGATGAAGTGGTTTGATCTCTGGGATTTGTTTTAAAATAACTTGGTACTTGGGGGTTTGGAGCAGTATAGGTGAAAGGAGATTGGCCAAATGCTGTTAACTGTTGAAGCTGTATGATGGGGTAGATGAGGGTTATCACATTATTCCTCCTATGCTTGTGTATATTTGAAAATAACACAAAGAAAAAAGAAGAAATAGGAGAACTGACTTTGTAAGTACTTTTATAGGATTAGAATTTGCTTTTGAAACTTCTACTACCAAAGCAGCTAAAAAGTTCTGTATCCTTTGGTTGTATGTGCTTAAAAATGTTTGCTTACCTCTACCAATTTGGAAGCTAAATACATGGAAATTGTTGTGCTTTTATAAAACATCATTGATATTCCCGCCAAAAATCCTGAAACAACAAATAAGGCAAAACTGATCAGAACTCAAAGTATTTCTTTGTTATTAAGTCACTCAGAAATGTTGATTCACTTAAACAGGAAAGAACTGATTTGTAGCACTGCCTTTTGTCACAACAAAATCAAGGACAGTAATATAAGTGATGACATTAAAATGGGGTGAATTCTTATTTATTATCACATATTTTTAAACTTAAACATTGACCTTTAGAGTTAGGAACCACAGTTCTGATACACATATCACAAGAAACTACGTTCTAAATTTAACTTTTAAAAACAGCAGTGGTCTTGCCAAATACAATGATCTTTTAAAATAATTTTTTAAAGGTTACTGGTACCATTTCTGATTTTAAGTGGAAATAGTCATTCATCTATTCTCCTAACAGCTCAAATTATGTTTAGTGCTGTCATCACACTTCCCTCCATTGCTTTCATTCTATAAATGGAAAACCAAGGTGGTAGGAGGCCTGGAATACTAATAGTAGGGCTATTACTAATACATATCTGAAAAATTGTCTATTTAACTTAAGTAATACATATACTGCACTCACAGAAAATGTTTAGTTTTTATTTTTATAAAGTTACTTGAGTTCCTAAAAAAATTATTATTAAAAAATACATCACTTGCCAGTGGTAAAATCAGAATATTTTAAGAAATCTAACTGCACTTCCACTAGTCACTTATACAATATTTTAAGTCTTTATGTTCTTTTGTGACACATTTTCCCTAGTATTTCTGGCCTGTAGCAGGACAGATACCCGAGTCATTATATTGCCAACCCAAAACATCAGATGGCAAGAGAGCCTTGACATGTTAAACTTCACAAATACAAAATGTTTGTACTAGTGCCTTAATGGGGATTCTATTACAGAGAAGGGAAGATACAAAGAAATCAGATGAATCTGAAAACCATGTCTGCTTCATTCCTACTACTGATTGATGCAATAGTAATATATGTATTTTATCATTGCTTTACCAGCTATAATGGCATGCAGTTCATCATCCAGATTTCTGACCCAGCGCAGGAAGCAACTAGTACCCTGTATCAAGAAGAAAATACAATGACTTCAGTTGTTTCAGTTCTAGGGAAAAAATGCATGTAACATCTGTAATGGGTGAGTCATTAGCTGACCTTGGAGGCAAATTGGTGATATTATTTAAATCAAACTGAATATATGATTGGGAAAATTATGAACAGTAACCTGTTATAACGTTACTGTTTGGATAGACCCTATTAAGAAATTATACATAAAATTTTCATTGTAATGATTTTTCAAAATGAATTCAAAAATTCTACTTTTGCTTAGATGTAGAATGCCGGGAAAAGTATCACTCCCATTCTAACAAGGAGAAAAAGCTGGATAAGCTACAACTCTGTCAAGTCAGAATCCTATAGTTAGAGAAAACATTTTTCAATATGAAGGTGAAATAAAGACTCTCTCAGAAATTTCGCACCAAGCTGGCGGGTAATCCCCATATCGGTGTGACGTGCTAGCTCGGAAGTGTTTTCTGCTGCTGTCATGGTTCGTCCGCTAAACTGCATTGTTGCTGGGTCCCAGAACATAGAACATCGGCAAGATCGGGGACGAGCCATCGTCAAGAACGGGGACCTGCCCTGGCCCCTGCTCAGGAATGAATACAGGTATTTCCAAAGAATGACCACAACTTCTTCAGTAGAAGGTAAACAGAATTTGGTGATTATGGGTAGGAAGACCTGGTTCTCCAATCCAGAGACGAATCGACCTTTAAAGGACAGAATTAATAGAGTTCTCAGTAGAGAATTCAAGGAACCTCCACAGGGAGCTCATTTTCTTGCCTTAAAACTTATTGAGCAACCAGAATTAACAAATAAAGTGGACATGGTTTGGATAGTGGGACACAGTTCAGTTTACAAGGAAGCCATGAACAGGCCAGGCCATCTTCGACTATTTGTGACAAGGATCATGCAGGAATTTGAAAGTGACACATTTTTTCCAGAAACTGATTTGGAAAAATATGAACTTCTCCCAGAATATCCAGGTGTTCCTTCTGATGTCCAGGAGGAGAAAGGCATATTTGAAGAATATGGAAAGAACAGTTAATATGAAAGTGTTTTCTGATCTATTTCTGATCTATTTCAAGCCTCCTCCTCCCCGCCCCCCCCAAAAAAATTATGTAGTTTTTGTTGTAAAGACTTTTGTTGACTTTAGATCTATGGATAATTATTTCTAAGCAAAGTACCTTTATTCCCCATTAATCTTAACTAGACTGTATCAGATACCATTCGTGAAACATTTCTTGCTGTAACTGCCTGAATGACCATCAAGGGTCAAGAATAGGTTACGAGCACCGGCCTAGGGTAGAATATCTACCAAGACAGCCCAAAGTGGGAGAGTCCCCTGGTAGCATAAGTTGAAACCAGAGCCTATAGAGCTAGGAGTTAGGCAGATGGGTCCAAAGGTCAGAAATAGTTTATAAATAGAAGAGCTAGCACTCAGTTATTAAAATTAGATCAAAAGAGGGACTGTGAATTACTCTATATCACACTTGTGAAAAATATTCTGTTCACTCAGACCGGGAGTCAATAAGTTGAGAACGCCAGGATATTCCACACGGATAGTAAAGAGGCAGGTATGACACTACCTTTTCGGTGGTTAAAAGAGAAGGTCTGAGACCTTAAAAGACTTTGTTTCTGATCTTCAGTGAGATTCCATGAGATGTTACAATGATGAAACAAGAAGTGGCTGCTCTTTACAAAAAAGAATAATCTAATATCAAGCATAATGGCTAAAATTAAAAATTCAAGGAGGTAATAAATTGAGAATGAATATTGCTAGAAACCAAAATTAGTAAGTTAGAAACTAAACTTCACAGAATTAAAAAATGAAAATTAAAACATGTTTTACCCATCATGTTAGCAAAGATTTAGATTAAGTATCCAAAAAAAAAAGAGCATTTTCTGCCTTATAAATTGGGACAAACTTTTTAGAGTGTAAGTTAGCAATATCAATTAATATTCAAAATATTCTGGGTTTGGACCCAGAACTTGCACTTCTAGAAATTAGTCCTGAACAAAGAAATGGACCCAAGAGTATTTGTTGCAACATTTTTTTTCAAAGTTGGAAAGAGCCCAAATGTTGATAAATAAGAAATAACTAACCAATATGTCTATAAAATGTAACATCTGCAGCAGTTAAAAAGGACAAAATACTGACAGAAAAACGCCAAAAATTGCTAAGCAAAAGAAGCAAATTGTGTATAATACTCAAAATGTTTAATAAATGTTAATGTGGGGGGGGGGGAGAAACAAAAAAAAAGACTCTCTCAGACAGATAGAAGCTGAGAAAATGTACCACCTGCAGACCTGCATTACCAGAAATGTTAAAGGTCGTTCTGCAGGCAGAAGGAACAAGATACCAGATAAGAATTTACGTATAAAAAAAGAGATGAAGAGCTCTGGAAATGGTAAAATGAAGGTAAATTTAGAAGACATGTTTTTCTTACCTTTAATTGTTATAAAAATGAATCAGCTGTCTAAAGCAGTGGTCAGAAAACTATGGCCCACTAGGCAAATCTAGCCTGCCACCTGTTTTTACATGGCTCATAAGCTAGAATATTTTTACACCTCTCAATGGATAAAAATAAAAAACAATAATATTTTGTGACATGTGAAAATTATATGAAATTCTAATACAGTGTGCTAAATTTTTATTGGAATACAGCCATGCTCATTCATTTATCTATTGTCTATGGCTGCTTTCACACTATAACATCAGAGCTGAATAGTTATGAGTGAGACCATATGTTCCACAAAGCTTAAAATATCTACTCTTTGGCCCTTTACAGAAAAAGTTTTCTGACTCCTGGTCCAAAACAAAAATAGCAACAGCATATTGTGGGGTTTATAACATATGAAAAGATAAATGAATTGCACAAAGGATGGGAAGGAGGAATTACAAGTATGATGTGGTAAGATCCTTACACTATACTGAAGTGGTATAATAGTATTTGAAAATATTGACCAATAAATTAAAAATGTTTATTATAAATGTTAAGACAGTCACTAAATTTTAAGACATATAAATAATAAGTCAATAGTGATGACAGAATATAAAAAATACAAAAAAATTAATATAAATTTAAAATACATTAAAAAATACCCCCAAAATCAAGGAGACAAAAAAAAAGAGCAAAGAAAAAATGGAACAAATATGAAACAACTAATAAGAAAGTAGATACAAACAGATATAAACTCAACCATATCAATAACTATATTAAATGTAAAGAGTCTAAATACACCAATTAAAAGACAGTGATTACCAAACTGGATACAAAAGTAAGAACCAACTATATGTGGTCTAAAAGAAACCAACCTTTAAACTGAGGTCACAGAAAGATTAAAGAAGGAAAATATACCATCAAATATAATCAAAAGTAGCTATATTAATAGTAGACATAGTAGACTTCAGAACAAGGAATATTACCAGGATAAAGAGGAACATTACAAAATGGAAAAAGGGTCAGTTCACCAAGAAGACACATAAGAAATAAGGTTTGTTTGCCTGACCTTCTCTTAATTACATTCTTAGGAAGATGCAAAAAATTGATAAATTTTTCAGAAATCACATATGGCTTTGGAACATGCTGTATGAATATTTCTTATAATAGATTTTCTGACCCAGTTGCATTTTCCTTAGTTTAATTACCATTAGTTTATATTACCTAAGCAAATAAGTAGCAAAAATGTAAACAAACAAAAAAGCCTAGGCTCTCAGATTTGCTGGATGGTGGAGAATAACCAACCTGGGCTAAAAATGTTGGAGATAATCCACATATAAATATTTAAGGGTTTATCTTAAGAGTAAATACAAACTCTATGACACAAGAAATGAAAAAGAATGTGAATATAAACATATTATCACCAATATTCTGCCCTATTAACTCTTGTATATATTCAAAGATATAAGTAATGCTTCCTAGTCAAACCATATTGAAAATGTTTTCAGTGTTAGTAATATTTCATAACAAGTGATTAACTATAGTTTATAGTTTGCCACTCTTTCCTTTCCATTTCAAAATACTTTCTCCACATCTACCTTTTATAGGTAAACTTTATCATAAAATGAAACACAACCATCTTATCCAAAATAATTCCAGAATTCAGTTTTTCCCAGCATTTTCTTTTAACAACTGTGTGTGTGCACATGCACACATGCATGCACATGCATACAGGTCGACCTTAGTTAACACATTTTACCTTTAAATTTTGAATATCAATTTTAGATGTTTAATAAAATATGTCAGTAATATGATTTACATATTAGTGATTCCCATTAAACAAAAGGCCATTACTTCAAATTGCAGAGTGTTATGTCACAGATGATCCCTATATATGTGTTTAGGTAGGTGCTTATTATATATGTGTGGGTACATTTATAGGAACATGCAGAAAGAGGTGGAAGAATGTTAACTTTGTTTATTTGAGAGAGTACAGTAGAAAGAGTGAGTGAGTGGGAGATGGAAAATAAGTCATTGCTTATATCAGTTACAAGAGAAAATCCTTACTCTTTCTATCAAAGGTTGATATCAGCTAGGAGGGTCTGAAAATGTTTAAATTAATAATCAGGTAGTAAAATTATTCAGAAAAAACAAATAGATACATCATTTTTGATGTTAGAAATATCAGGAAGTTCATATTTTCTCAGTGACTACATTGTTGAAGAAAAGAAAATGAGTTTTTGAAAATCTTTAATATTATGTATAAATGCAAATATATCTACACTTTCAAGCTTTAAGAGAAGAAATATCTCCAGCCTCTATTCCCAACATAATGTGCATATTTGGTGATGAGATATTTACGAATACTACAGAAAGAAGTATTAAAAAAAAAATGACAGGGCTTCCCTGGTGGCGCAGTGGTTGAGAGTCCGCCTGCCGATGCAGGGGACACGGGTTCGTGCCCCGGTCCGGGAAAGATCCCACATGCCGCGGCGCGGCTGGGCCCGTGAGCCATGACCACTGAGCCTGCGCGTCTGAAGCCTGTGCTCCGCAACGGGAGAGGCCGCAACAGTGAGAGGCCCGCGTACGGCAGAAAAAAAAAAAAAAAAAAAAAAAAACAGATGAGCTAAGGCCGTATCTCATTTTAACAATAGCCATGTTATTTATTTCCCACTTTTCTTTCCTCTTCTGAAAGCCTTACCTTGTATATACTAACAAAAGAGCCCAGAAAAGCTCCGAGCTGGAAGTTTTCTTTATTGTAGAAGAGAGAAAATAGCCGGGATGGCTGTGTAAACAGATGCCTAAATGCAGAGGGAATCCGGAGGCAGCACTGGATCAAGTATCCCACGCTAAACATTCTGATAAAACCCTAGAGAAAATTGGGAGGAAATTCTGATTTACAACCAAATTTTGAAGACAGATAGATGTAAATTTTATTGTTGCAGAATCAAAACGGAACTAAAAATATTAAGACAAGTTTATATCGCAGCCATTTTCAAAATTAAGTCCTAAACCTCAAACAATTTTAAAACAATTGCCTTAAAAATAAGCGTGAAATCTTGCAGCAAACATACTTTCTATGATTTACAAAGTCTTAAAAAGTTTCCCAAGCACTGGCCAAGTCTATCTATGTACCAAACTTCTACTTCTTGACATTTTGTTGACATAACTGGGATTTATAATCCCTAAACCACAAATAGTTTTAGAAACAAAAGCACTGCAATTCCAAAAAAAATAGTTAACAAAACCAAATGCTTTGGGAAATTTTAACAGAAAATGTCTCTTAATCATTAGTTTGAACAGAGATTCTTTTGACAGAAAATAATTGTATTATCTGTTTAGACCTTTGGTGTCAACTATTTAAACAATCAAGTTTAAAGAATTTTCCAGGAAAAGAAATAATTCTATCTAGGTTTTTACTTCTGTGCTCAATGTGTCAAGCTGAAACATCTCTAGGGAATGGCAGCTTTAAGGTAAACTAAAGAAAACCCGAGAAAGCAAATTTGCCACAAATCCACATTTGCTGTCAACATTTCTCCATATTACCTGCAACTATCTACAGTGTAAAAGGGAGGAAAGGATGACTAATGTTGGTCAATTTCATTTCACTCTTTAGGAAAATGAAGTTTGATGTCACTTAATGGTGAGAGACTGAAAAATTCCAGTCATCTCAAAACAAAATGTTATCAAAAAGAATAGTATTTTATACATGATTCAGCCAATACACTGTAATACTGATCTCCCATCGTCCTCCTCTTTCACCCCCACTGGAATGGAAAAACGTCTACATTCTTAGCAGTGTTTGCTGCTAAGTTTCAAAGGTCAGGTTTGTATCTTCGGTATGGCTGCCTTCTATTTTTTTAAAAAAAAAATTGAGTTACTATGAAGAAACATTCATTAATTTACCTGAAACTACCTAATACCTGGTTAAAACATGAAAATTAAATTGTCCAAACAATTAGCATGAATTATCATGCATTTGCTTAACTGAAACTGCCTAGTGTTTGTTTAATGCATGAGGTGGTCACACCTGTATCTTGTCACTGATAATATCATAATATTAACCTAAGGGTTCAAAGATCACACTCATGTTCAACCATTTCACACTGTTTTCAAGAGATCTATTCATCCTTCCATCAATTCACCCTTTCATGTATTCAGGAAAGATTCAGTGAATGTCTCTCATGTGCTGCTCATCACACTAGATGCTGGGGATAGAGTACTGAGGACACAAAGCTCTTGCCTTCATGGAGCTTCCATGCTCATTAGAGGAAGAGAAAATCAGTAAACAAATAAACATAAAGTAATTACAGATTACAATAAGTGTTGAGAAGGAAGTAATCAGGGCACTGGGAAAGAAATTAACAGGGCATCCTATATTAGACTGAGTGGTAAGGGAAGGCTACTGAGGATGTGACGTTTAAATAGACACAAAAGAGAAGGAGCTGGCATGAGAAAAACATTTTGGGTAGCTTGGACAAAAAGCACAAAGCCAAAAAAGAGATTGGCAGGTATCAACAAAAAGTTCATGTGAATGGAGTATAGTGAGTTGGGGGGAATGTTAATTCATCTGAATATTCACTCAGGGGTATGATTTAACATGAGGTGTAACTGAGTCCATGGAATAATGAGGTGCACTGTCAAAATATTTTGCTATACTTGTGATATAAATTCCTCACCCACAAATCTCCAAATAATTCTACATTCATGGACATAATATAACAATGTAAACATAAATTAGCAAGTTTATAGTACTGGTACACGCTTGAAAGAATGACTACATTTTTTCATAGCTCAGTAATTCTCACTAACTTTCTCGTATACTTTTTTTAAAATATCACCTCTCCTCTCCCCAAATTTCTCAAATATCTCTAATTTAGTCAAAATGCTTTTCTTAGTTCCCCTCCTGCAGTTTCCCCCTGAACTAGAATTATGTCCAATTGGAGGGAATAATAACCCTCTCTGGGAGCTTGTAGACTTTGAGGCAGCCAGCAACATTCTTTTTTTTTTTTTTTTTTTTTCTTTTTTGCCACTTTAAAAATGGGGCAGGAAATCAGATTTGGAAAGAGTGTGTCAGAAACTACTTCACAACTGAAAAAATACTCTACTGCTTTTACCCCTGGTTCTGTCTTTGAGTACTTTAAAGGTAAGTGTTGGCCTGGGTGCGCCACCAACAACACTCGGCCACAGGCATTCACATTCATAGGCACTAATGTGATACAGTCCCTCCCTTTCTAGAGGGACGGTCAGGAGGCTGTCTTTTGGGGTGCTGTACAACTCTGTTCTTCTCATCATCAGTAAAGTGGGGATCAGATGTTGTAAGAAAGAACATAAATTTCTAAAGCATCAGGATTGTTAGAGCACCATCCAAAACTAAAGAACTTGTAGCAGATGGTGCCACCTGTGACAGACTAACTGCAATGAAAATTAACTTCCTTCTCAGAGTTGGTGGGATGGGGGATGGGGGGCAGTGGCAGGCATGGGATGGGGGATGGGGAGAGAGCACAGCCCTGGTACACTAATATATTAGGGAGTGGGGAATTTATGTCAGTGGGCATAACTAACTTTCTTAATGTAGAACAACTGTGGACATGCTCCAGTTACCGTCATGCCTTAAAAAATGTAACAGCTTTACAAGTCCAAAACCAAATGCCACTGTCCCAGATTGTGCAGTGTATGTGAGTGACTGCTGATCCCCCAGCACACAGCACAGTCCAGGGGCCTTGTTCTAAGATGTATTCTAATGAGGATACATTGCAAAGTACAAATTTTAATTTTAATTTGACTTTTTCTCTTTTTTGTTGTTGTTGCTTCACCTTCTACTTTGCAAGTTTTACATCTATTAAGTAAGCTAATGTAAAAATTATTTAACAAAGGATCTGGTAAGTGAATACTAAAAGCTAAATTGTTATCTATTTCTCACAAGTGTCTTATTCTTCAAGTCAAATGCAAAGAATGATAGCAATGATTGTCAACTTTTCCACTTACTTTGAAATTATGTTTTAATAAATAAGTTTTTTCTATACATATTCCCTGTGGTTATTAAAGTAGATTTTATATACTTACTTTAACGCAATAAGAGATGCAATTATCCTCATAGTGTTTGCAACATCTATGCCTTGGTCCATGCTTACATCTGAAATTAAACCAAAAAAACTAATATAATTAAAATGTGTGTGTATGCGTGCGTGCGTGTGGGTGTGTGTGTGTTAATCTGCTTAAAACTCTCTAACCAAAAAAGGAGAAAACATTATCAAGTCATTTCTAAATGTGTGCGTCTTTTGATTTCTTAGGACATACAGAAGCAAAGCTAACAGATTTTTTTTCCCTTTGCTGCTCACCATTTGACACACTGTATAAAATACGTGACTGCAGTCAAAATACTTGAATGTGGAACAGAAAAGCCATATTGGTAAATATTTGTGACTAAATATGAAAAATATGTATATGTTATCTCTATACTCTGCCAAATCTTTTGGAAGCTTTAAATTGTTTATTGTAGCGTATAATGGTCATAAATCATCCATGACGTCAGTACTTGAGCAAAAATCATAATGAGAATGTGCTCAGGTTACAGGAATTTATACTTAATTATATTTGAGAGAAAACATCTGGGAAAGAAACATGATATAGTATTAGAATTTAAAATTCAGTTTTTAAAATAAATATAGAAATAGAACATGCAGGAATTCAAAAGTAGGTTGTGATTTAACCGTAAACAACTTAGTCTTCCAGTGTTTAATAAACATTTCTGCTGGGAGGACTACTATTCAAGACACACTTATTTTAGTTATTTGGTATGTCTACTCCAGGACTATTTATTCACTCCAGGCGTAAAAAAGTAAGTAGAATATCTAATATGGGTTTAACTCTCCCCCTTTCTCTTTGAAGAGTTCAGTTCCAAAATAAGCAGTCTTTATAACTCTTTCAGAATACAATTAATTAATGATCTTCATGGTTGGAACACATTAACTCTTTCTTGTTTATGATAATAACTTGCAGAGTGATATCCTAGCTCTCTAACTCCATTTGCAAATTGATTATAAAGACCTCCGAAATTCAATGCTGCACTGCAGCTGGAGTATACAGGCAGCCTTTCCTAGTCAAGGGTGACAGCAATAGTTCATTCCTTATGTCGTTAGAATGATATGACATATCTGGTCATGCGAAGTTGTTGAGTGATTAAAGCTAGGGGCCTGAAAAGGGGTGAATCAGAGAAGGACTGCCTTATGTAAATCATCACTCTTCATACTTCTAAGTGTCCTCTTCAAAGACATCTCTCAGCCATGGCTACCAGAACTAACACAGAAATTATTAAACTCTCTTTGCCAGTGAAGTTAAATTCTGTTATCAACTACACTGTCATTTAATCTTTCCTAGTCTTTCATTAAAATGGCTTCCCAAGTACTGGACTGCCAGTCTCCTATGTCATCTGCTCTGCTTCTATATTATCCTGCACCTGCTTTCACACCAATGGACCCACTGAGGCTACTCTGACAAGTTCTGCCATGGCCCGATCAGCTCTGATACCCAAGGCTTCATTCACCCCCGTCACACATTCTCTGCATTCCCCTATGATTCTTGTTGACATGATTCCCATTAACGGGATCCCCTACCACAATTATTACTGCCGTCTACCACCCCTTTCTTTCCTTTTACCTTCTTCTGTGGTGTACAGAAGAAGAGACAAAGTCTTTAAATTCAGTAAAAGTTTTGAGTACCTACTCTGTGCTCGTGTAAGTGAAGCAAACTCCTATGTTATTTCATTTAATGCACGCAACACTCCTTAATAAAGTTAACTGATGAGGACTTTGGGATGTAGAGTGGTTAAATCACTTGTTCAAAGTCCCAAAGCCAGGAGGGGCAAAATGAGTCAAACACAGGTCTTCAGATTTCTTAAACGGCGTCAGCTTCCTGTAGTTGATCCCCTAACTTTCTATACTGCCTCCTTACTCTACACTCTCTAAAATAGCACAACAAGATTATTTTTATTGGCTTGTATTCTAATTTTAAAACTTTAAATTTATTTTCTTAAATATCTTAAATATTTGAAATGCAAATGAAGACTTATCTGTATGAAATAGACTTCTTTGTATAACATACAAATAAAGATGTCTTATTTTATTTCCAAAGCCCTAAAAATTTCCACTCTTGCAAAATATCCTTCACTTAAACTTTGCTCCTTATTGTATCTATATCTTCTTAAATCTCTCTTGGAATTTTTCTTTCTCCTTTCCACACTTGAAACATTCGATTAGCACATATTAATCTGTTTCCTGAAGTTCCCTATTCTAGCCCCCTGCAACTCTGCTTAGTTTGAAATAGAAAAGTATTTCGATTTCATGTAAAACTATTTTAAAGGCAGATAATGGTCTATAGTCCTGCTAGAAATAATAAACAACATTCACTTGCCATCGTGTGCCTTTTTATAAAACTCTATGCAGTTTCTGGTAAAAAAAATATATATATATATTACCTGAAAAGAAAACAAAAATACCTTGGCATGGTACAAATGTTATATAAAATGGTGACAAAATGTGCTAAAATATCAAGATAAAGAACTCACACTGAATCCACAAGCTTCCTGACTAGAGCAATTATATTCGTTCCTCTTGGTTTTTCCTCATGTTTCTCAGTCTTTTGTTCCACTTGTGCATATGCCGCCTCTGGTGAATAAGAATGTGTGGGAATTTCTTCCTTCCCAACAATGAACCTAAAGAAAAGAGCACAATGAGAGGCATTTTTCCCCTTAAAAAAAGAAAATCAGTGAGAAAATAAACTGATTTTGTTTATATACAAATACACTGTGGACAGTACCTTATCATTTGAAATAATATTTTCCACAATTTATATAAAACTAGTCATCCTTTAAAAAATAGGCTTTTGAAATCTGAATACTCGGAAAATGTTAATAGCTGTTTATTTAACAGTGCAGGCATCTTAAAATCAAATACAGCATAGCTCTTTGATGAAACACCCTTTTAACTTAGGTCACCGCTTTTTTAAGGTATTACACAACTTAAAAGTTTTTTCAAACAAAAAGGCAGATGAACTATTAACTTGGATCTACTAGTTAATGACAAAATTGCTATTATTTTCTCTAAAATGGACTAACAGTTACAATTGAATGCATTTCTCATTTTTTTACTCTAAATTTATATCTAACGTCACTTTGAGTCATAAAACAGCTGCAGTACAGTAGGTGGTCATCTATATGCACATGAGAAATAGAGGGAACTAAAGAATGAGAATCAGAAAGTGGTTAAGAGTCTGTGTGTCTTCCCCACATTATTAGAAAATCTTAAATTTGATGTTATTCTAATCTACTTACTTCTCTTTGGAAAAATCTAATATCCAGGAGAAGACACCATTCCTCTATCGTCAAAACTGGACTATATTTTTCCAAAGACAATACAAAGAAAACATTACCAACCATTAGATATCACTCAATCAGTATCCTTTATCAGAGTTTTCATTTTTGCTGTTTTCACCTTCACTAGAAGAGTCACTGCTCTTATAAAGAATAACTAAGCTTTCCTTAGCCAATTCTGCCTGCTGAACCTTCAGAAAATATCACAAAACATAGATAAAACAGGAGACCAATAACACTACACTAAAATTCTAGAACATGGGAACTCTGGCAAATTTAAATACTCGTAAAAGAGAGAAAAATTGTTACTATCAACAATTGCAACCCATCTCATTAGGACAAACTTGATAAAACATCTAGTTTACCAAATTGTAAGGGGCGTGCAATGAGATTGTTTGTCACCAGATGGCAGCTGTGCCTCCTTGGTAACTGCTGGTCCAAAAGAATTTGGTTCCTAATCGTGGGTGTGAATGGTGCTCTTTATAAACAAGGTAAAACTGTGCTAGAACAGATACAATATCTCTCATACCTTTCCTAACACTGAAAGGAAAGTGTTGCTATTTTGGCCAGGACCTACCATTCGGATTAGAGCTCACTTCCTTGGAGAAGCTGCCCCTGCCCCAAGCTGGAGTGAGTGAGCCATCCTTCCTCTGTGCTCTCACAGCCCAGTGATCCCCCAGTACTGGAAGCACCTTTTTAGTAGTTTCCCTGCCCCACTAAACTGTGGGATCTGTGAGACTATAGATACCTTCTTTGTTATTATATCCCAGTGCCTGGCACATAATAAATATTTAGTTATTTATTATGTCGGGCACATAATAAATATTTAATTAATACCTAGCAAAGGAATATCGTAATAGCGAGCATTTTCTGAGCATTTACTACATGACAGGCACAGCACTGAGCCTTGGACAAAGATTAAATCATTTAACCCTCATAGCAAAACACTATGAAGTAGGTACCATACTTTCCATGACAGTTAACATGAAAAGGCATCTTGTCCACAGTCAAAAATATCAGCAATTATTTGAACCCAGAACTGTTTAACTCTAAGGCCTGGGGTCTTAGTCACCAAACTTTGTACATTATTAACTATGTTTTAAACTACGATGAATCAGCCTTAGTCTACCTTCAGATTCCTGCACTGGCTCTTCTCCCGTGGTTCTCTCCTTGACTCTTTCTATTCCCCTAACTTCCACTATTATCTTACAGAACTAGCAAGAGTGAATAACTATTTTTCCAGAATATTTTCCTGTAACACAGAGAAAATGTTAAGTGCAAAGAGTCCAAGTCAGCTCTTCATTACAAGTGGATTTGAAGAAAACATATGCAAATATCTGACACATTCTGAGTTTTGGTAAGGACTCTGGGAGTCTAAGGAAAGATGCAGGAACAATGGCAGAGTTTTTCTCTTTAGGAAAACCAACTTTTGATTTTGTCACCAACTTTCAGTTTAAGTTGAAACTTAATTTCAGTGAAACTTAATTCACTTAATTTAATTAATTCAACTTTAATTAATTTAATTAAGTTTAATTAATTAAACTTGATTTAAGTGAAACTTAATTCACTTAATCTGTGAATGCAACAACAACAAAAAGCTATTTTCTAATAAGTTTCATGATCTTTTAATGAAAAATATGACATGAAGAAATTACTGCTGTGTGTTATGATTTAGTTATCGTTACCAAAGAATTTCCACAACCAAAAATACTCTATTCAATAATAGAGAAAGTTTAATTTCCTAATGTATGTGAAAATGTTTGGTGAAATATAAAATTCAACACTAATGCTAACCAACATCTCTACAGTATCGACCACGTGCCAATTACTGTGATAAGAGATGGGCTACGAGGTGAAAAGAAGACTCCAGTGACTCTAGTGAAGCCTATAATACAAAATGTGTTGGACAATGCACGAGTCCTGCCCTAACAAAGCCCGTAATCTGGTACCACACAATTAAGGGCTTCATTTTCCAGTAATTGTTCATGTGTAGCTTTGTCTTTCCAAGCTCCATAAACAGAGAGTTCTTGTAATCTTCTTTAATACCCCATACTGTAAGGCACATAACAGGCCCCCCAAATAGTGGCTGACTGACTGATTTTTAGGGGGAAAATTAACAAATTACTCTGTTAATGAAATGTCCACAAAGCCACTTTTGTGACTTTTAAAATTGCTTGCAACTTAAATAGTGGAGTCAATAAATATTTATTACAATTATGTACGATGATATTACTTTTTGAAAAAAACTTGTAAATTCTCTTAACATAAAGATAAATAAAATATGCAACTTACCTAAGTGCAGAGAATGTAAATCCTTTCAAACCATCTTTGCACCTAAAACAATAGAAATTTACAATGATAAAATAACTTGTTTTGAGATATAAAGTAGTAGTATTAAATAGCTATTAAATTTTTTCCTGAAAATGATTTTCTTTTAAAGGTGAAACTCTTTTAGGACGATGATCTGAGCAGTACAAATGGTCAAACAAACAACAAACAATGAACAAGCCATCTTACACAAAATGATTAAAATGATAATGCCTTCCCATGTCGTATTAACATAATTTAAGGCTCAATTCTCAGATTTGCAGGTTGAAGAGAGATTTAAAGTAAATCTTCTAAGGGATCCATGTGGACTTAAAATGAAGGCTGGGAGCGGAGTATTCTTCATTCTAGCCAATCCCTGGGGGAGCAATTTGTTGCGAAGAGAAAGACCACATACACCTGCTGGGTATTATGTACAGGTCAATTCAAGGTCCTGACTTCTCCCTATTTATTAATTCAGTGGATGCAGAGCAATGTAGAGTTGGCAGGCACAAAAAGGCTTTAAGTTTAGTTAACAATTTTAACTTCTGAGTAAACCCAATCAGAACAGATAATGTAGCAAGAGGAATAGGGGGTGGAGGAGGAGAGCACAGAGAGAAGATTCCAAATATTATTGAGTGCTTACTATTGCTGGGCATTGTTTTGGGCCCTTTATATGTGTCGTCTCATTCAATTATACCACAACTCTTATGAATAGGTGTTTCTCTACTCCACAGCTGTGCAGAGGCCCCCCAGATGTGGTAACTTCCCTGAGGTCACAAAATAAATAGTAGTCAGAATTCAGGAAAAACAAAAAAATGACTTCATCTGACTTAAAAGTTATGGTTTTCTCTTATACCTCCTCCTAAAACAGTGTATTCCTTTTAACTGGGGAAGACTCAAACTACATGGCAACTGGGGTAGGGGGGGATTCTCACATCTGCAAAAAGTATTTAAACAAGATTTTAAAATGGGGGCGTTACTATCCTGGTCTTAATGGTCTGCTCTATAGGTGTGATCAAGTTACTAGAGAATCTTTGGGTATCTAGTGTCAAAATTCCTTGGAGAAACTATAAAGATTGGTGATATAATGATGCTCTAACATATGTTAATATTAGACACTGGATATTCTCAGACAAAAAGTATAGCCTTAAATCTAACTGGACAATTCTTTCTGTATGCCTTTTATATGAAAGGTCACAAAGGAAATGAACAAAAATATAAGAAATCTATCTAAAAATTTTTAAATATATATTTTTATTGGAGGACATATAGAATCTCAGGGAAAAACTTAATCCATGTGCACTGAGATGTTTTAAAGCACTTAAGAATTCAATTAAGCAACATAATCTACTTTGTGGTCATGTTAACAGTGAGAATGTAACCAGAGAATTTAGCTAACATACTATATAATTATCTACTCTGTATAGAATGAGGACAAAGGCAAAATAATTCATATGTTAAAGTTAAAGCGTGTATGGGAAAATTATAGCATTAAAATTCTTAAAGTTATCTGTTTCCATCTGAAGAAAGTGTTTCTCAGTAATTTAAAACCCATAACTGAGTAATTTCTAGATAGGTGGGGTGGTGAGGGGTTAGGCTGGGAGTCTATTGACTAGAAAACAGAAAGCAGATTGATTAAAAGATTATGTACAACTGGGAACAAATTTTGGCTCTGGTATGTTATTGTTAAAAGATAGCCATTTGTCTTTGTGCAATGCTGAATAGATAAAGGATTCTGACAACTTGGTCTGGTCATGATTGCATATTTGTGACCTTAAACAATAAATCTAACTGCAGACCAAACATCAAAAAGTAGCTTTCAAATATAAAAGGGCATCTACAAATGAATCTGCAATTTCATTATGATGGAAGTTTGGTTCTTTCAGCAGAACCCTGTGGGAAGCACTTCATATTGATAAAGTCTTAGCATGGATTCAAAAGGGGCTATTCTTCTTTCCATTCATGTGTATAAGGTCTGTTAATGTAATTGAGGGTCAGATGTCTATGTCAAAAGGACAAAAAAGTAATTATTCCCAGAAAAAGAAACTTTAAAATAGTAATACTGCCCTGCATTTTGACACCGAAAGTATTGTCTGAGCCCTAATCTAACTATGAAACACTATTGTAATCTGCGTTAAATGTAAAAAGTATGATATAAACATAAAGATTTATACAAAACAGAGCCCATTAAAAGGTGCCTCACTGTTTGATGGATTCCGTTATTATAATGTAAATCAAATCACATTCTCCATTCGTGTATTAAGGCTCGCTGATTTATTCAACAAATATTGACGGAGTGCCTACTATGTGCAAGCACTGGTTTAGGTTCTAAGGATGTAACAGTGGACAATATAGAATCTCTGCTTGATACCACTGACATTCTAGAAGGGGGAGAGATAGGATTAAAAAAAAAGTAAGTATGTCATGTGGTGATAACTGCTATGGAAAAAAGCAAAGCAGGACGAGGGGAGAAACAGTGATCAGGTTGGGCCTTTTGTTTGTTTGTTTTTAACATAGTGTAGTCAGGAAGGGCCTCTCTGAGAAGGTGGAATTTGGTAATTTGAACAGAAACCTTACTGAATTGAGGGAAGGGCATTTCAGTCTGAAGGAAGAGCAAGCACAAAGCCCTTGATAAGGAATCTGCATGGCATGTAAGGAGAACAGCAAGTGCATTACTGCAGCTGGAGGGAAGCAGTGGTAGGAAATGAGGTCACAGTAATAGCTGTGGAGGGAGCCAGTGGTCTACAATTCCTGTAGGCCCTGTAGGCATGATAAGGACTTGGGAAGGTTCTCAGCAGAGAAGTGACAAGATCTGTCTTAAATTTTAAGATAATCACTTTGCTGGTTTGAAAACAGACTACAGGAGGGCAAGGTTAGAAGCAAAGAGGCGTATTAGGAGGAGAAATGACTGTGCCTGGACTAGATCACAGTGGCAGAGGTGGAGGGGAGTGGTAAGACTCTGAATGTATTTCAAAAGCAGAACTGGTGGAATTTCTTGATAGTTTGAATGTGGGGTACGAGAATTTACAAATTATTAAAATATTTTGGGTTTGAGCAAATGGAGGGATACAATATCCATTTATTGAAGTGAGAAAGACTACAAAAGAAACAGGTTTGAGGAGAAAAATCAAAGTTTTGTTTTAGATATGTTAAGCTTGAGATGCATGTGAGCTATAAATGGAAATATTAAGGAAGGAAGCAGCTGGCTATATAGATGTGGGTTCAAGGGAGAGGTCTGATTCGTTTATATGTAGTACTTAAATCTATGGGACTAGATACAATCATCTAGGAATTAAGTGTTAATAAAGAAAATAGTCAAGGACTGAGTATTTTTTATTCCATCATAACCTGTAATGCAGAAAATCTTTTCTATAAAAGAAAAAAAATAATTTCTCCTAATAAATCCATTCTCTAATATAAAGTCTCATTTTAATTTTTGAGTGTACATAAAAATAATGCATTTAACTCATGTAGACGTAAACTTTCCTATTAAAGTCAGTCTATGCAAATGACATAAATAACTAGTATGACTCAATCCACAGTTACTGAATCTCTACATTTGCAATGTTCTGTGCTATGTATGATATAAAACAAAGCCAGGAGAGACAAAGAGGAAAAAGAATTTGCAGCATTATATCAAACAACTTAGCTGATAAGCAACTAATCATAGAGAGTCAGGTTGGAATTACATATTATATACAAGAAAGTATAAAGAAGTTTAACATTATTATTAGAATAATACTCTTGGTCAATGCCAGTGGGAGAGAACCCAATAAGATAATTTTTTTTCAATTAGAAATATAAATGATAGTAAAATGAACAATTTTGCCCCAAAAGATTCTTTATCTCATTCTTAATTTCCATGAGATACTTCCACCTTTATCACAACATTGTACCAGCAGATGTCACTAGTAAGCCAGTTTTGGAAAAATTTCTGGCTCTTTGATGTGGTTTCTATATCAAACATTTTGTTGCACATTTTCGTTTAAAAACAAATTCATAGGCATTCAAAATATGAATTTTGAATAAATTTTATTTAAACTGCATTAAATTCCCCGAAGTAAATATCATAAATATGAGACTTTTAACGATAGGTGACATTCCTGTTCCTATTATTGCATATAGTTATAAAATCTCTAAGAACAACCTACCATTTGGCACCAACATAGAATCTGATGATGTAAATGTGCTGCTTTCTAGTAACCTGAAAACTCTGAGAACTATTTTGACTCCTAAAATGTTTTTGTTTAGTCAGTTTTCATTTATTTGGTAAATATAATAGATATAAAAAATGTACTTTTACAAATCTCCTTTTACATATTTCTAAGGCAGTGCATGATGCTATGGAAAGACTCTTGATATGAACAATGAAACAGATACTAGTCATAACTTCCCTATCAACCTAGCGCAAATCACTTAATTTAAGGGCTTAATCTCACAGCCTCCTAAAAAAGAGTCTGGAAGTAAATGACCTCCATAACTGGCTCATTAAATGATTTCTAATTCTGAAATTTCATCACTTACTATAATTGTATTTAATGATACTATTATTATTTGAAATAATAATGGAAAATAAATGAATTATTCTAAAATCACTCATAGATAATGATCTCACTGATGTCAAGAATTTTTTAAAAAAATAGTAACATACAAACAAAACCCTGAATTTGTTTTGAGATTACTGGCTGCTACTAATATTATTTCATTTGCTTATTGCTTTATAAAACTTAGACATGGAACTTATTCCTGGCAAAGGTTCAAAGACAACCTTTTTCTTTTTTTTTTGAAATTAAAGCCTTTCCACTTTTATTGGCATTGATAAATAATATCAATCAATTCACTGACAATACAAGTCTTTGAAATACCTTTTGCTGGGCAGGGGGATAGGACTTATTCATCTAATTAGGCACGTATCTCCATTTTAGCAATAAAATATTTTGCATATATTTTTCTTTGTAATTAAATCTAAAAAAACTGTAGAATTGGGGAAAATAGCCTTTATAACCCTTTAGAAAAAAATAACCTTTTCTTTTTTAACTTTAAGATTACAAAACGAACTACTGAGATGATATATACACTACAGAAATGCTGTTAAGTATTGATACAACAAGCAATTCTATAGATATAATCTCAATAATGATAAAAGATTACATTATTGCTATACGAAGCATCAATGTTAAAATATTATTATTAATGATAAAATATAAAATGCTGTTTATTATATAGTACAGAAAGTTAGAGAAAGTGGTCAAAAGGATATACCCCAAACAGTTTTAGCAGGCTACCTATTGAAGTAGGATGGGTTAAAAGACATGAAGGAAGAATAGAACTTTTTACTCTCTATATTCATATATCATTTAAAATTTTTTACAAGTATACATTTAAATATTATTTGTGTAGTTTGTTTAATTAAAAACATCAATATCTGAACATTTAGGAACAGATTAAACAGTGTAAAAGTTATTCATCTCTATTTCACCAATACTATGTCAGAGAACATAAGACTCGGTCAACTTTACTAAAAATACTACTGTAAAAGTTTTGCTAGAAGGCATAAAGTTACTAACTGAAACAAATGATATAGATAGAATTTTCTGAAACTATGATCCCAATGAACATGGATAACTATGTGACTACAATGACAAAAAAAGAAACACTCGTTAAGTATCAATGTCAGAGTTCTTTTGTCCTTTTTTTACTCATTGAATTGGTTAGAAGGAAACTCACATATTGGTTAAATATTACAGCATCTATCTTTATTCACTCTACAATCATTTATCAGGCACCTAACATACAGAAGACACTGTGCTGCAGATCATTTAAGTAATGCAAAGATAAATTATATACCATCTCTGATCATTAAAAAAGATATCTACATAGTTATATATATGTTTGTCAAATAAATGAAAATAATCTTGGCTAAAAGTTCTGGCACACAATTTCCTGTATCAGTAGTGCTTTCTAAGAGCTTAATTACTTTATTTGTACTTTATGGGTTCAGCTTCAAATTTCTTTAGTCCTGCATTTTACATCATCTATCTCCTTAAAGTATTTGATTTGAGAAAAGTAGTATGGATCTTCTTCCACTTATGATGGAGATTATGTCCCAATAAATCCATCCCAAGTTGAAAATATCATTAAGTCGAAAATGCAGGGCTTCCCTGGTGGCTCAGTGGTTAAGAATCCGCCTGCCAATGCAGGGGACACGGGTTCGAGCCCTAGTCCAGGAAGATCCCACATGCCCTGAGCAACTAAGCCCATGCGGCGCAACTAAGCCCATGCGCCACAACTACTGAGCCTGAGCTCTAGAGCCCGCAAGCCACAACGACTAAGCCGCATGCTGCAGCTACTGAAGCCCGTATGCCTAGAGCCCATGCTCCAAAACAAAGAGAATCCACTGCAGTGAGAAGCCCACACACCACAATGAAGAGTAGCCCCCGCTCGCCGCAACTAAAGAAAGCCCGCGTGCAGCAATGAAGACCAAATGCAGCCATAAATAAATAGATAGATAGATAGATAGATAGATAGGTAAATAAATTAAAAAAAAAGAAAATGTATTTAATACACTTAACAAACCAAACATCATAGCTGAGCTTAGCCTAGCCTACCTTAAACGTACTCAGAACACTTATATAGCCTACAGTTGGGGAAAATCATCTAACACAAAGCCCATTTTATAATAAAGTTTTGAATATCTCACATAATTTATTGAATATCATATGGAAAGTGAAATCCAAATGGTTGTATGGGTACAGAATGGTAGTAAGTGTTGGTCATTTACCCTTTTGATTTGTGTGGCTGACTGGGAGCTGCTGTCCAACATCACTAGGGAGGATCATAACGAACACTGCTAGCTTAGGAAAAGATCAAAATTCAAAGTATGGTTTCTACCAAATACGCAATGCTTTGACACCATCGTAAAGTTGAAATATCCTAAGTTGAACTGTTGTAACTCAGTGACCACCTGCACATGCAAAAGCACAACTGAAGATGCTAAAAAAAATTTGGCAAAATCAAAGACAAATTGGATTTAAAACAGTCGTGCACACTGATGATTCTTAAAATATTCTATTCTATTGATTATATCACAATCACCTAAGTCATTCAGTATCAAAAATAAAAGTTACATTATTATGTGAACAAAATTATTTAAAACAGAAAATGCTTAGGGACTTCCCTGGTGGTACAGTGGTTAAGACTCTGCACTCCCAATGCAGGGGGCCCAGGTTCGATCCCTGGTCAGGAACTAGATCCCACATGCATGCTACAACTAAGAGTTCACATGTCACAACTAAGGAGGCTGCCTGACACAACTAAGGAGCCCATGTGCCACAACTAAGGAGCCTGTGAGCCGCATCTAAGGAGCCCACATGCTGCAACTAAGACCCAGCACAACGAAATAAATAAATTTTTTTAAAAAAGAAAATGCTTAAACTTCAAGCATATTGAAGGTATGAAAAGAATGATATAAGAACTTAATTATAAATAACAGTTACAGACAATAGCTGGATCTTCAATATTTTGATTTGTCTAATTATGTAATTATCATTGGTACTAAAAACAAATACATTTGGAGTGCATACAACTGAAAAGTTTAATTTAAAAAAAAAAGAATGCCTATCTAAATGCCTTGAATTTGTGTTTCACAGTTGTCTTCATTATAAAGAAAACACATACCATTTTATATAGTTATTTTGTTTTTGTTTTTTTTTTTTGTGGTACGCGGGCCTCTCACTGTTGTGGCCTCTCCCCTTGCGGAGCACAGGCTCCAGACGCACAGGCTCAGCGGCCATGGCTCATGGGCCCAGCCGCTCTGAGGAATGTGGGATCTTCCCGGACCGGGGCATGAACCCATGTCCCCTGCATCAGCAGGCGGACTCTCAACCACTGCGCCACCAGGGAAGACCCTATATAGTTTTTTTAAGTTAAATTTTTCTTATTTTGTTTTTAAAATCCCACATGAAAGAATAAACCACTTTTTCTAATCAATTTACCTAACCTGTTTTCAGGTGTAGAAGCTTACCTTAGTACTCAGCTATAATTTAGTAACTGAAACTTGATCAACAACTATAGATTTTTTTTTTTTGGAATTTTCTGTTTATTTCTTAAGATTATAAACACTGATAGTATGGTGATCTCTTTTTTTTTTAACATCTTTATTGGGGTATAATTGCTTTACAATGGTGTGTTAGTTTCTGCTTTATAACAAAGTGAATCAGTTAACAACTATAGATTTTGATTGACACCTATTTATCATAAGAATATCAGAAAAACTGACATGGAATTAATTTAAAGATTTTATTTTAGCTTTTTTAAATTTAAATCTTCAGTGTCCTAATCACATATGTACACTCCAACAAGTTAAATCAATCATTTCAATTTACTACTCAGAAGCTGTGATGTGCAATTAAAATACACTACATTGCTTACATACACACAACAGGTTTTTCCTCTTAAGTCTACTATTGTTTGAAGAATAAAACAGACTCAGAGAATTCAGTTTCAACCCACATATGGCACTTAATATGAGAAAACAAAATAACTAATATTATGTTCCTACTTTAAGAAAGCTCATCTCATATACAAAAATCTGAAATTGGAACAGCAACAGATGAAGAAATTTGTGGAAGATTATTTTGTTTGCTTCGTGAACACATCATATATCTTCCAAATAATTTTCAATTGGATTCCTTTAAATAGTGAATTTTCCCAGTATGTTAAAAATATTATTTTTGATTCTGGTAAATATTTTACAGTACATTTATTTCATACAGAATGGAACACTGGTGCTTAGCTTTGTTCTCAATAACCTAAGGAAAGCTGCTGAAGCAAGGCAGCAGTTATGGGTAATCAAGTGTGATTGTAAGTCCCCAGATGATTATTGTGTACTTTTTTCCAGTGTGTTCTAAATACAAATTGGAAACATTTGGATTCAAACTTACAGTAACAACTCCAATAGAATCAGATTTCTCCTTAAACTTGGAGAGGCTGGAACTGCTTTTGCTTTAAAATCCAAACTAAGGAAGGTCATGCTCCAAGCTGTCTTCAATTGCTAAGAAACCAAGAATCACCTTCAGACTGTTTCTAAAAGAAATGTTAATTAGGATGAATTTCCCTCTCAAAATGAACTGGTAATAGCAATGCTAGTCGAACTTTAAAATACTTGTAAAAAGAGCAGATTTTATCTCCACTGGATCTAAACTGTTTGTAGTTCCAAAGGAACTGGCACATGTTTACACTTGACAAATTAACAATAGGCAAAAACCAAATTTAAGATCAAAATGGTGTTTTATATAAATTCAAGGAAAAACTTAGCAATTTTCTTAAAATCATGGCATTGCTATGGACAAAAATTATTTACATTAAACAAAATTATAACCACAATACTGAACCAATCTATTTTTTAAAGACCTCAAGATTGGCAAGTATTTTCATTTTTTCCCCTCCTATAATGGTTGGGAAAAGGATGAAAACAAATGTTTTCAATTATATAGAATCTTTGAATCAACATTAATTTATTTTCAAATGCACATTGGTATCTGTCATTAAAATAATATGGCAATTGGTTTTCATATTGAACAAAATGAGCAGCTATTTAGGCTATACTTTTTCATAAAGTTATGCTTATTTAATATCAAAGTTCAGATCTAAAATAAATAAAACATGCATCTCCAGATAATGGAGCAAAAACAGTATTTTGGATGCTTTTGGAAAGCTATAATTTTTTGATTAACTGAGGACTATAGAGTATCCTAACTTTAAAATAAAAATCTTCGGGCTTCCCTGGTGGCGCAGTGGTTGAGAGTCTGCCTGCCGATGCAGAGGACACGGGTTCGTGCCCTGGTCCGGGAAGATCCCACATGCCACGGAGCAGCTAGGCCCGTGAGCCATGGCCGCTGAGCCTGCGCGTCCGGAGCCTGTGCTCCGCAACGGGAGAGGCTACAACATTGAGAGGCCCGCGTACCGCAAAAATAAATAAATATAAAAATTTTCATTTAAAAACTACAGTTTACTTCATTCATCTCAAAGATTATGAACTTAATTTGTGTTACGTATGACTGAAATTGGGCAACTTAACATATTAGAATCTTCCTGCACTATCAATGGTACTAGAGAAATGAAATATTGGAACTAAAGTAACCTGAGAGAATTATATTTTACAGATTAAGAAACCAAGGCCCAGGGAGATTAAGTGATTTGCCCCCAAACAGAGTTTGGTCCAAGACATCCTCACACAACAATAAAATCATTTTACACCCCAATCAACTAAGTCTCTGTGCCTGCTGGGGTCTCACTGTGGAGAAGAAATACTACAGGGAAGAAGAGGGGTCTTGGGGTGTAGGAGAGAAATCACAAATCACCTGAATGAAGGGACAGAGCAAAATCCTTCCAACTGACATTATGCAAAGACTTTACAAAGGACGGAAGAGCATGGATAGTTTTAAAGGAACCAATTTCCTGTTCCTCTTTTCCGCATGTCCTCCCATCGAAACATGTGGCCTGACTTTGGTCAGGACTCCATGCTGGCTTCTCTCACGCACCTCCCTCTTCACGACAGTTATTTTTTACATCAGTCTCTCCAAAATTTCCTGGACAATCATAAGGCCAACGCTTGGTATTAATGTGCCACTTATAGCAATTTAAATTCCAAAAGCACCTCAATCCCAGACATGAGTACAAAAAACAGGACTGAAACGAAGCTTTATTGTGTTTTCTATTATACACTACATAAGAAATTGGACTTCTGAAAGAAATTCATGAGGTCACTTCTTCCTTATCTGTCTCTCAGTAGCAAACTGTATTAGTAGTTACTTTCAGACACATTTCACACTTTCTCATCTCCCTCATTTTGGTCACCCTGGTCCTTCCATATGCAATCCCCTCTTTAACCACCCTCTCTTTTCAAGAGAATTCCTACCAAGTCCATCAGGGATGGCAATTTCTCCCACAATTAGAGGGGTCTGCTTCTTTCTCAAACTTCCTTTGCTCTTTGTATATTTTTGGCAGTTTTTAATTGGCTCTGGCTAATGTGATAGTAATATCCATAGTTATCTAATCCACTCTTCCAAATATAGGGTTTCTTATGGCATTTTGTGTGTCTGTGTCCCAGAAATCAAAGGCAGTTTTATAGAGTTTACTTCTTCTAACAATGAGGCTGGGAAATATTCTGCATCTTGTTATCAGAGCATTTACTGTGTAATTAAGGTATCTAGAAATATAAACTAACAGACCGGATTAGTCAGGAAAGGATAGGTCAGTGTTTCTCAAAGTGTGGACCACTTGGAACACCATCAGCATCAGATGATAATAACTTGTTAGAAATAAAAATATTGGTTGCCATCCCAGGTCTACTGAATTCAGAAACTCCAAGAGTGGGGCCCAACATGTACAATCTGCGTTTTAACAAAATCTCCATGTGATTCCAACAAAATTTCAATGGTTTCAACAATCAAAGTTTATTTCTTGCTCATGCTAACTGTCAAACAAGGGTTGGCTATGGCTCAACTACATGTCTTCTTTATTTCGGACCTTAGCGTGATGGAGAAGTGTCTATTCAGATCTGCTGATTGTCAAAGCAGGGAAAAAAAGAGAATACAGGACACTGTGTCCTGGCTCCAAAGCTTCTGCTCAAAAGTAAGCATAAGCCATTTCGACTCATATTTCATTAGCCAAAGCAAATCGAAGGGCCAGGCATGATGTTAATAGGGCAGGGAATATAACGCTTCCCCAGGGAGAGGCAGCAAAGGCTTTTGAACAATAACATAGCCTACTATAACACGCCAAGCATATTTTTGTTGAAGATCAATTGTATGTGTTTATAATATTTAAGGAAATTCAAGGCATAATTCCCCTTTTCCTCCCAAATCCTACAATCATTTAGTCTTTTACACAATAACTTCAATATCTGACTTTAAGTATGATAATTCTTAAAATCTGTTACTGATTTTAGAAATAAGCTTGTCTACAACATATTAATTAGTATTTTATATACATGCATAAACGTGTGGGGGGGGTGTGTGTGTGTGTGTGCGCGTGGGTGTGTGTACTCTGAGCTCCATTTTTTTTTCTCATTACTAAAGCATTCAGGAATTTCACATTGTTCAGCTATGTATTCCAAGTGCCTATATCAGTGCATAGCATATAGGTCACTCAATAAATATGTTGAAAGAAAGAAATTTTTATCTGTGTAGTAACTGAAAACACTCTATTTTTGAGTAATTGTATTTCCAATTGGGTACCATGTTTCTTGGATTCATTTTTTTTTAACAGCAATTCTAATAAGCTTTTTAAAAATATTTAGTTTCTAAAAAATGTGTTTATTTTAAACTCAGCTACCCATTACTTATTAACTCCCAGTGTTCATCCTTAATATAAACTTGTATTAGTTTTTTCCCTGATAATTTGGTATGAATTTACACTTAGACATAAATGTTGCATAAATAGGAGTCTAAAAAGGCGTCTAGTCTTTCTGAATGAGGAGCTATTTTTTAACACCCCAAATGAAATATAACAGTGACTGTAATATAAAACTATCAAGTCCAAAAGGCAGGAATGGGAATGCAGCTATAGGCATGTTTACACTGAACTAGGAGTTGAAACTGAATAAAAGAGGTGAGACCATAAAGTTTGTAGGTTGGGGCATTATTCACATCCATTCACACAGTTAAATATTTCACAAATATATACTATGAGTCTACTATGTACCAGGCAGTTTGCCAAGGACTGGGGATAGCCAGCGTCCGTGTTCTCCAAGAGTTCACAATCCAGCGGCGTATACGTGTAAGTGAAAAGTGCATCTACATTACAGGAAATACCTTAATATAAAGCACACAGTGCCAAAGGAGCACAAAGGAGAGGTGTCTAACCCTGGCTTGGTCATGGAAGGCTACCCAGGAAAAAAAAGAGGTATTTAAGGTGGTACATAAAGGAAGAAGTGGAGGAAGAATGCAGAGAAGGACAATATATATAAGACTTAAAAAAGAGAGCACATTGGGTATTCTGGGAACTGAAGAGGTTTAATGTGAGTGGCACATGGAAAGGAGGAAACAGTGTAGAGAAAGACTGGCATAGGCCAAACCATGTCAAAAATGAGTTTGAACTTTAGCTATAAGGCAAAAGGCCACACGCCCCAGAAGAATGACATGACCAGATCTGTGTTTAACAAAGATATTCCAAGTGTAGCTTTCATGACCTAGTACTGAATTCCACCTCATTGTTTATTTTTAAACTATCATCTCACTTAGCAGTATTTGTTTAAACCTTTTAAACATCAACTTACAAACTGAATTCTGTTGAAAGCAACCAATATTAAAGCCATCTAAAAACTTACATCGCTCTTTATTTTGTTTTAATAGATTAAACTATACATCAACTTTAAGACATTTTAATATATTCTGATAGATCAAAAAATTGGTTTAAAAATAATTTTTCAAAACTATGACTAAATGAAGACATAAAGTATTAAACTTTAAGACGCTATAAAATTCAGGTAATTAATACTAGCTGTTGTAATAAAAAAAAGCCCCCAAAAAACCCTCTATTTCTCACTTGGCAATCAGGAATTCATCTAGACGATCTCTGCCACAGAGAATAACCTCATTTTCAGCAACCATGATGTAGTTCTAGATGTTGCTCTGTGTGTGTACAATTAATAAAGTCACATAATTTATTTACTGTGGGAACAGAGAAGGATGGTAGAAACCAAGACTGCCAAGAAGGCACTTTGGATGGGATAGTTATATACCTTTGTGTAATCAACACCATATCCAATTCTCTCGTTATTGTGCTAATTCCTTCCCATCCCATTGCTGACGTTGAACCAATGGAAAGCTGCAGACAGTCTGAGTTTTTCTGCCATCATCTGTAGTCTCTTCAAACTTCTCTCCCAGGTTCCAGGAAAACTGTGTTGTTTTCAAAGGGCTCTCAGTTTTTATGGCGAGGTCCCTTCATAGAGGTCCCTTCTATGAGGATCTCATGGGAAATCTTAAGTTTGATGACCCTTATCAGCCTTGTCACTTCACTTTTGAGGATCTTTTTTTGGAAGAGTTGGGCAGGGGAGGGAAGATTAGGGAACTGGTTACAGGAATAACCTGATATTTTTTGAGAAATTTTAGAAAGATATTCTACTTTCCCTCAAGCTTTATTAGAAGTGAAATTCTACCAGGGTAGAAAATGAAAATAAAAAGGTTTTAATTCATCAAACTATTTGGAAAAATGAAGTCTTTTGAATATACACATAAAATGTGACAACGGATTTACATGCAAACAGTCATGCTTATCTTAAAGACAAAAACAAAATCCTATCTGACCAGCCTAAATGAGGAATAGGGAGGAATGAAAGGTCATCCAAAACTATAAGGCCCATATTCTTTCAAGGACATCCATTGCAAAATAGAATCAGTAAACAAAAACAAAGCCATCTGGAAGGTATTTCTTCGATATCGATCATGTGGCATTGATAATTTCAAAATGCAAGAGAAAGAAAACACAGCTCCTCCTACTTGAGCAATATTTCATTTACTGTATCAGAGCCAACAACGTTAATGACTTAGAACAGTCTTAAGGTTATCATGAATTTCAACAGAGATGATCTATCATCCACAAATAGGTCAGTAGATATATATGGCCTGATATACTGAGGGGTTAATTCTTTTCCTTCTAGTTAGTGTTCTCCCATTTTAGACTCCACAATTGATCACGGTAAGACAGTCTGAGAATCTAATTTTTAATTCTGGCTCTTTCACTAAATAGTTACAAGACCTTAAAAAGAAACTTACGTTTCTGATCCTTAGTTTCTTCAAATATAAAGTGAAAAGATGGAACTGAATGATCCTTAGGATTCCTCACAACTTAAAAATTCTGATACAAAATAATCTATAAATTTTTATGATTTACTCAAACTTGAGACAGTCACAACCTGCTTCTAGGTGTCAAATTTAAATAAATTGAATCAATACTAAATTTATAATGAGATGGATTGAAACTTTGAATTCTAGGGATCACTGAAGATATAGCTTTGTATGTTCTGAGTAGAAAAATAATTATATAATTAACATTCTACCCAAAGTAAAATAACTTCTAATACAAGTGAACAAACTAAATACTCAAATGTTCAAAATTATATTTTTACCTCCAGGTGGTTTATCTACTTCTAAATTTGCCTGTAACATCTATATGTGAAAATTATCTGAGTTCTGTTGAATTAAGTACAGCAAATAACAGTTCTTTTGAATTAAGAATATATTGTTTATATATATCTATATTTGTTACAAGCTGACTTTCTGCAACATGCTCTTGCTTTACCTGTTTTGAAAGGTGGAACATACTCGTGTAATACTTCATAGGAAAATATCTTAGAATATTTAATGTATATATGACCTAATATTTAACAAGAAAATATCTTAGAACATTTAATGAGCCTACATTAGAAATGTTAAAAAATATATTAAGGATAGTAGCAAGGGCTTCCCTGGTGGCGCAGTGGTTGAGAGTCCGCCTGCCGATGCAGGGGACGCGGGTTCGTGCCCTGGTCTGGGAAGATCCCACATGCCGCGGAGCGGCTGGGCCCGTGAGCCATAGCCGCTGAGCCTGCGCGTCCGGAGCCTGTGCTCCGCAATGGGAGAGGCCACAACAGTGAGAGGCCCACGTACCACAAAAAAAAAAAAAGAAAAAAAAAGATAGTAGCAAGATCACATACACACCCACATACACACATATTTAGGATTGTATATGTTATTTTTCAAAGATGAGCAAAACTGGTGTACGGTCACATCTAAGTAGTTCTAATTACACATCAATTCTCTCCTTAAATACCAGCCTAACTAATGTCCATCTCTTGTAATTTTATATTTTCCTTTGCATATGTAAACTGAAATGCTGCTGAGTCAAAAGCAATAATATTATTTAAAAATGAAGAAAATAATCTTCATTTCAGTGCTACATAATTAGGGGCCCTGTGGAGGCTGGCAGTAGAGAAAAGTGGGAGGAAAACTTTAAAATCCAAACTATCTTGGTTTTTCTCACTGAGACTCTTAACTTGATGAAAAATGTATTCTGTCTTCCAACAAGTTTGTACGTGTGGGTTATATTTTAGGTTTTCAGTATCCTGCCAGGCAAACTCTTAATATACAGAGTGATTGTTCTGGCAGCAATGTATCAAAACTCAGCATTCTTAGAGTTAGTCCAGTGCCCTTTCCTAGAACATATGGTCACCTAACAGCCAAGTGGTTGATAGGCACCACTCACTATAAGCATCAGGTTGACAGCCTATAACGGTTGCTAGCACTTAAATACAGGAATTTACTTTTGACTTCAAGCCATGCCTTGTTCTGCATCTCATTTTTTCAGAAAAAAGGAAGGGGATTCAAGCTTCAGAGGCAAAATTCCAAAAGGCTAAAGAGGAGGGAGAGTCAAGTGAAAACACAAAAGACAATCATACAGCAGGACAGAAGAAAATAACAGTCTTGTATTTAGTTTGAAATAAAATTACCCAATGTAATAGTAACACTTCACATACTTTTTTTATAGCAGAAAAATTGTAGGGGCCTGAACATGGAGACAAGGCCTTCTCAAATATCCATTCATTTAAATAAAACAAAAAATGAAGGAGAGGTTAAAGATGATTTTCTCTAGAAATGCAACAGATGCTTCTTAGAATTCCTTAAGGGAAAAAAAGATTTCTTTAGAAACCAGTGCACTTACAAATCATATTTTATAGAAGTCTTGTCTAGCCTTCTCTAATATGAGGACACAGAGTTGAAAATATGGTATTTCTTTCTCAAGAGTTCATTCACTCCTGCTACTAATTCTACGCTTGAGTCAGTACAGAATATCTGCCACAAGACAAGATACTTGGGCCTTTCTGAAAAAGTAAGTCAGAAAGTCAGAAGGTAGGAAGGTACTGGTGGAACCTGAGAAAGACATGTACGGGGTAGAGCATTAGGGAGCTAATAAGTGGAGAAGTGTAGACAGGGAGGAAAGCTTTGAGGGAAGTGAGCAGAGATTGTTAAAAGTCACATTTGTGAAGAAATTTCAAATAAGGCTGGATTTAGCCCTGAAGGCTGCAGCATTGACTCACAAATTCACAATTACCATTTTCGCTTTGCCTACCAGGAAAGGGAGTAGCTGGCAGAATAGTGGGAGTTGAGCCCTGAGGGAATGTGGGAAAGAAACAGACATTGAGAAGGGTTTCATTTTTAGTGTTCAGCAGCTTTCAGACTTGAAAGTTCTGTTGACATTTCTAGCTTGGGAGGGGAAGGCTTCCTGAATTACTGCCACACCCATTCCACCCACTCTAAAGACTGGTCTACAGACCTATATTCCCCCAAACAGTACAAAATACATTTCATAAATCTCATATCTGGTATCCTTGTTTAAAAATACTCAAGTTTCATTTACTTTGGCTAGTACACTTGAGACCAACTCTATCTACATCATTAGCACAGAACTTGAATGCCCAAAGTAAAACAACTCTTACCAAACAAAGTCTGGGGGGAAAACACAGATAAATAATAAGGAGGGACCTGAATAAACTAAAAGCAAGTTAGCTAATATGCCTGATCCTCAGTTTCTTCCTCTGTAAGACAGGGGGGAAAATAATTAAAATGAGGTAACATACAATCATCTATCAAGAGCAATGCCTGGAACAAGACAGGTATTCAGTACATGCTAAGTTCCTTTCTCCCCTTCCCTTGGGTCTTGTTTTCTACAATTTATGGTTTTCTCCTTCCTCCCCCCTTGGTGTTGGAACTTTTTTCTGAATCTACAGTCTCAGCCTTTAAAAATCTATGTGCAGATTCCAAGTGATGATTTCCACTTTGTGAACAATATCATATATTTGTTCTATTTTTCTTTATAACCATAGTCCGTTAGAAGAACTGAAGACTGGTAGAACCACAAATATCAATGGACGAGCAAATGAGAAGATTTAAAATGACAATAAAAATAAACAGCAAGGAATAAAGGGTACTAGGAGAGGATAGTAGCCCTGAAGTCAACTACTGTCAAAAAGATTAAAAAGACCTCTAAGAACGTGGGTAGGTAATAACAACATTTGTATGGTGTTTTATTTGGTCCCCACAACATCCATTTTACAGATAAAAAGACTGAGGTTTAGGAAGAAAAGTGTCTTGTCCAGGATTGTTCAGCTAATAAATTATTAGAGAAGGAACCAGAATTAGAATCTAAGACTTCTGACTCTAAATCCTATATTCTTTCTACTATAGACTTAGTGAAGAAGAACTCAGACTGTAAGAAGCCAAAAGCTTTGGATGGAATAAATGGAATCATGGAGATAAAATTAATAAATTTGAGGTTTTTAATAATAAAAGGATGAAGAAAAGCAGGGTAATAGCCGTACCAGCTAGAAAGGTCCAACTTCAGAAATGAGACGATCTAGGGCTAATGAAAAGTTTAAGGGCTTAAATTCTTTGAAAGCAAAGGTAGTTTTTGGTTCATGCCCTGAGAAATAAAAAGGACTTTCCAAGAGTTCTACATTCCAAAATAGCACACTGTAAAATCCTAAAAAGAGACCTCAACATCGTAACAATCGGAAGTAAAATGATGGTTCCAGAACCAATCAGATCAGTCAGAATCATCACAGTGCTCGGACCAGATCTATAGAGATCATCTCCAGTCTTGTATCTGGTACAGCAACACTGTCCAACAGAAATATAATCCAAGCTGTGTATATAAAATGTTAAATTTGCTAGTAGCCATATTTTAAAAGGTAAAAACATGTGATTAATTTTAATAATATATTTCACTTAACCCAATATATCCAAGGTATTATCATGTCAACAAATAATCAACATAAAAGAATTATTAATAAGATATTTACATCTTTTCCCATACTAAGTCCTCAAAATCTGGGTGTGCTTTATACTTACAGCACCTTAAATTGGGAGTAGCCACATTTCATGTGCTCAATAGCTGTGTCTGGCTGAGGGCTATTATACTGAACAACGCAGTTCAACATAATCACAAAAGCAACTGCAGCCTGCATATAAGTGACTTTCTAAAGATTAAAATTAATAGGGTGGTAATAGGATGTGTGGCACAACTTTCTTCTCTTCATTGATATTAGAACCATGAAAACCTGACAAAAATCCACAGTAAGTTAATGTGACCATACTGGAGCTCTAGGGAGTTGATATTGATTAACTGAACCCAATAAGACTGTGATTACAGACATATTTTTTTTAGTGCTGATGTATAATTTTCAAGGGGGCTTTTCTTCTAAGGATTATAGTCAAGAAGGAAGCAATCATAAATGACCTTTCTAAAAGTAAACTGATAGGTAACCTGATACAAGAAAAGCATTTTATAACTGAGAATTCACATAAGAGAAAGCGTATTGAGATTTTTACAGATGTTCCTTCTGGTACATATGACTTGAATCTGAAAAAAACTTAATTTCTCTTAAAAAACAAAACAAAACAAAACCAGTGAGAACATCTACAGAAATCTGTACTCTAAGAGTAATGATGGCTGATACTTTCCCAGAAAATGCTATTTCACAGAACATTTTAAATTTGTGGCATTGTGAAGAAGGCTATGAAACTTAATTTTAATAATAAACAGAAGAGTTTGACAAGTCATGTAAGTCAGAACTAGATGTGAAACTGCTTACGTTTTGGTGAATAAAATAAAAATGCAAAAATTAATGGAAAGATTTAGGATACGACAAATCATATGGTGAGTATGAACAGGAGTCTGTCTCTTCACATTCAGAGGCTGTAACTTCTGAATTAGAAGCACTAAAGGGAAAGTTCTTTTGTTATATGCTGTAGGACTTTACTTAGAGACAGCTTACTGAAATCTACTGATTTGGCTAGTCAAAATGAGAAAAGTATGAGTAATTTTTTAAACAATATAATTCTTCCTTAAAACTAGCCATTTTTAAAAGCAAATTATGGAATCTATAATCCTATCAATATAAAAATTTAAGCATAAATAGTGATTTTTAACATAAAAATCTAAGTAAAATTCTTAGAAACTTAGAAAAACAAAGAATTTAAACTGCTTAAGAAAGACTAGGATAGGCATCTTAACCAGAACTGTCTTTTCAATCTAGATGCTATCTGAAATCTAGACATCCAAGAGAAAAACCTCAAGCAGCTGGAATCCAGCTTAGATACACAAAATAAATCATTTCTGACTGCAATCCACTCTGAAAAGCTCTAATCAGGTTTCCACAAGCAACAAATCAAACAAAACAAAAACATTAACACTAGTAAACTGGGTTTACTAATTGTTCAGCAAGAGAAAAAATACAAAAGCAACGATGAGATAGACTAGAACACTGTTAAATCCATGATCATCCATTCAATATCTTTGACCGTTAAGGTCAGAATTTTGTTCCTAATATACTTGTGAAATAAAGATATAGAAGGTTTTCTTGTTCTAGTTCAAATTCTTAAATCATTTATTGGAAACTTAAGTTATTTAAAAAGGTTATAGTTGATAGTGTGTAATGAACATGTAAATATTCAGATTCAGACCATCTGTAAAAAAGAGTAGTTACTCTCTCCCCTGAAAGTAAACAAGACTTTACTTAGCTATCCTGTATTCCAGAGCACACTCACAGGAAAATAAGAGTATTGATCCTGACACTTAGTTTCATGCATTATTCTTTGAAATGTATAACATGCACAAAATTTTCTACTTTCATGAAAAGTTTTTATGTATCACCACCAAAAACAATCATGAAGGGACTTCCCTGGTGGCACAGTGGTTAAGAATCCACCTGCCAGTGCAGAGGACACGGGTTTGAGCCCTGGTCCGTGAAGATCCCACATGCCACAGAGCAACTAAGCCCGTACGCCATAACTACAGAGCCTGCGCTCTAGAGCCTGCGAGCCACAACTACTGAGCCCACGGGCCACAACTACTGAAGTCCGTGCCCCTAGAGCCTGTGCTCCGCAACAAGAGAAGCCACTGCAATGAGAAGCCCCCACTTGCCGCAACTAGAAGAAAGCCCGCGTGCAGCAACGAGGACCCAACGCAGCCAAAAAATAAATAAATAGTTTTTTTAAAAAAATCATGAAATCTAAGCTATGAATAAAGTAAGAAATAAGCTTAGGTAACCGTTTGCAGCTTACTATTATCTTCAGTGGGAAGAAAATACCTTTCCAATGAAAGATTTTTCCTCTAAAATACTATTTTTTCTTTTCTTTTTCTGTTTTTTTTGATATAATAAAACTCCCACAACCATGTGAAATAAAATATAGCATGTCTACCATTCTTTAAAAGAGGATGATGGACAACAGTACATATCTCCTGTGAGTGAGGGAGAATTAGGAAGGAATTTCTGCCTGATCATTTAGGACTTTCTCAGTTCAATAATCATCTTTTCTCACATACCTAAATAAATGAAACAAACAGGTGAGAATTTTTTCATCCACCCCCTCCCCATAAAGGAACTGGAAATCCAATTTTAAAATGCTGCTTTTCATTAACCTGTTAATAATATAACATATATTTTAGGTGAATGTATAATTAGACTTCACTTATCATTTTATGGAAGAATTTCCCTGTAGTAATTGAAAACTACAGCAATTATGACTTATGCCCTCTCCAATTTGTTTTTTGCACTAACCTCACTATATGCCATGAGTGTCCCCAAATCCCATTCTACTGCTTCTCAATCCTTGTCTTCACCGGTCTGTGTCAGTTATTTAAACTTCAGTTCAAAATGTACTTACAAAATCAGTATTAAAAAATCAGTCTGGGGCTTCCCTGATGGCGCAGTGGTTGAGAGTCCGCCTGCCGATGCAGGGGACACGGGTTCGTGCCCCGGTCCGGGAAGATCCCGCAAGCCGCGGAGCGGCTGGGCCCGTGAGCCATGTCCGCTGAGCCTGCGCGTCCGGAGCCTGTGCTCCGCAACGCGAGAGGCCACAACAGTGAGAGGCCCGCGTACCGCCAAAAAAAAAAAAAAAAAAAAGTCAGTCTGAAAAGATGTGGATCCAAGGATGGTGACTGCTAGATACTTACCTAATACCATTCCCCCTTTCTACTTTAGTAACAGAATCCCATTATCTAGTTAGGCATGCTACTCTCCAGAATAAAAGACCACAATTCCCAGCTTGTATGCCCATGCGACTGAATTCTGAGCAATGAGAGGAGAGCAGAAGTGTTGTGTGGAGCCGGCTTTGTCTAAAGAAAGTTGATTTCAATAGGAGCGTCTCTTTTTCTTTTTTTGCCATTCACCTTCCTCCTAGCCTATAAGACAGATACAAAGGCTGGAGTCCTCGCAGCCATCTTAGTATAGGAAGTGATCTTAAGAATGAAGTTTATTCAGAAGCGTGGTGCAACAGTGAGTTAGGACACAATGACTCTGGAGTTACCGTATCAGCTCTGGACTCCCCGCCTGGGGTCCTCTTTTATGTAAGAAGTAAATTTACCTCATGTTTAAGCCACTGTATTTTAGGTTTTTCCATCTTAAGCACTGAACCCAATTCTATGTAGTCCATACGACTGAGAAAATAAGAAACAGAATGCAGGAAAGAAAAAGTTTTACTTTTTACAGGTCATATTCTTCCTGGCATCACATTAAACCAGTTTAGTATAATGGTTAAAAGCATCTGGGTCCAGATCCTGGCTCTGCCACTTATAATAGCAACTTAATTAACCCTCTATAAGTTTGCCCACTTATAAAGATAGGGTGATAATAATGGCACCTACCCTCAGAGGGTTGTTTTGAGAATTAATTAACATTTGTAAAGTACTTAAGCAGTGCCTGGCACAATATAAGTGTTATAGATATGCTAGCTCTCATGATTACTACTGATCTAATAAATAGCCTTCATTATATATTTATATTTCAATACTAAGTGGACTTGAGGAAATTGCTCAACACAAGATTTTCTCAAACATATACAGGGTCCAACACTGGAATATGGGCACAGCTAAATATATCTGTTTAATAAAGGTAATTTACGTACTAGGAAATTCTGGAAAAGTATTTCCAAGAAAGTATAATGACATCATTCAATAAGAAAACAATTTTTATTTAGTTTTACCACTTAACAGGTTGAATAAATCATTAAAGAGAAAGCAATTTTCATACTACCTTAGTAATTTATTAATGTGATCATATGATCATTAACTCAATATAAAGCTTTGAGACATTTTCTTTAAGCAGCATTAGACATTTAGGGAAACTTAATTTCAACATGTACATAATCAATCTACCACATTTACAAATAGAATTCTATAGTCCTTAGACAGTAAATGTCTCATTTGACTTATATATTTTGCACTGATTTCACTCGTAGTTCTGATTGTTTCTCTTACCCATCCTGGTACTCCTGACCTCATCCCATTGATGCTGAGATTATTAAATTCCATCTGTAATATGTATACTCTGTTCTAAATACCAATACACATACAAACCAAAAGGGATGTGGACAAAATATTAATATGTTTCAATCTTAATGTTTCAATCTTAATGCTTCAATCAATTAATGTTTCAATTGTTCAATAAATAAATCACCTTTACTGAGTACTGAGTACACCTTTACCTGTTTTACCTTGTCCTATAATCTTAACCCCACCTGGAAAAAAATTTTTTTTCTCTTTTGCCTCTTTGCCTCCAGTAAAAACAAGGTGTCTTACAGACACATATACCCTGCAGCCATCTTAAAAGAAGGCTGCTTTTTTACTTACCACTTTCTTCCCTGCTCACTATTTCTAGCTTTTATCCCCAATTTCTAGCATTATCCCCAATTCATTAGCATAGATCTTGATCATTTAAGACTCATTCCTTTCAGTCATACCAGCCCTTGTGCCTCATCACTGTTGTATCTGCCAACCTCTCTGTCATTCTCTCTTATTTATCAAAGGCCTTAGAACTTAACCCAAAGTCTTTCTCTCAACTTCAAATCCTTCCATCATTCTGGGTGACTTCAACAATCACATGTGTTATCCATGCAGTACTCTGGCCTTCTCAATTCCAGTTGAGTAACTCCACCTCACTTCAGCCATCTACTTCCATAGTTACTACCATCATCTTGTCATCCTAACTGCTCTGGAATCATTTACTCAAGCAGTTCACCTTGTAACCACCTTCTCCTTTACTTCTAATTCTCTTGAGCAACCACTCCCACCATGACAGGTCTTTGGCCTCTTAAGAGAATTCCAATTCAATAGCTTCATATTTCTTTCCACCTATTAAAACTTTCTTTCTTCACCATCTTCCTTATCCAGCTGAAATTCCATGACATCAGGAAACACTCTACTACCCTAAACGCCTTTGCCATTCAGCCCTTGCATCACCTCCACTGGCAAAACTGCAACCACACATAAAACTACCTACTTTCTCCATAACTATAAAGAAGCAAGTGTGCACTGCTAGAGAAAGCTACACTACAAAATATGATCAGCATGCCCAGATGGATCCTGAACACAGCCCAGCAATCCTACCCTTTTACTCTGATCTACACAAAACAAATATTGCAAAGACTCTGAATTCTATCCAGGCCTTTGGCTCTTTATCCTTAGTTTCACCAAAGGTCCTACCTTCTACTTTACTGAGAAACATAATAGCTAACAGACATGATTTTCCAATAGGAGATCCATGTCTGACAGCTTCTGCTTTGCACCATTTTCTTCTTCTTCCCTCCTATTACATTAGATGGTAGTTAAAGCTATGAACATGGGGTAAGTTGTTTACAATACAGAGAATACAGAGACAAGAAGAGAGCTTAAAACCAATCTTTGAAGAATTCTAAAATCTGATGGCTGAGTAGAGGAGAATGAAGCTTCAAATCAAACCACAAATTCTGCACTAAAAACAAGTCAGCTACGTTTTGTGTCTGTGTAAATATATTCACACATTTCACACACTTAAGCTATATTTTGTGTGCATATATACATTCACAAATATACACACACATATATACATATATTTACACAAGAAATTGGTTTTGAGGGCAAATATAACTCTAGGGTTTTCCAACAATATTAAACGTTAGTCCTTTGATAGATGAAGTTCAGCAATGTTATTATTACTGAGGTCCAAAGAAATCCTCTCCCCTGTGGAAATGAAGTAATCTACTTAACGGAATTTAACTATCCAAGAGTGGGGGAGAAACATGAAATTATTACCTTTTGTAGACATAAAACTTTCTACTTGGAACAAAGATAGCTCTTGCTCATCAAGAACATATGTAGATTTAAGATCTTTAACTATAAACAGTAGGCTTCAGGCCTGGGTGGTCTGTGTTATGTCCAATAATATATAAATTGGCCTATCCTCAAAATAAATATTTCCTTTTTCATTACTCTGAGTCATGTAAAAGATTCAATCTTTCTTCAAAAACAGAAAGGTTTTCAATAAAAATTTTTCAGCTTTAAGTCTATATATTCAATAGATAGTTCAGGATACTACTCCTCATTAAATGCATATAAAAAGATCTTAAATGATTTTCTCTGTATCTCAAGGAACACTCTGAGTAAACTGGGAAGATGCTTAATGAGAAATAAATCCTCTTTATGCATACAGTGATTACTGATACTTTTTGTATGGTGTTTCATAAAGAGCTATGACCCAGGGGATGAAATGAACTATGTATTACCCTATGCTCCTGTTTTATCTCAGAGATAATGTATTACTGACTATTTGGCATACTGTACAAGCCACCTAAAAACTGGTTTAAAGCTCAACATGTCTTACAATTTCTTTATATATTATATCAAAATGCTAGCTGATTAGGTGAAATGTGTCTCAAAGAATACATGAATATTTTATAAATGATACATACCAATAATTTTCAAGAAGTCCCCGGATCCTTATCAAAATTTGGTATAAGTATGAGAAAAAGTAGCATTCAAATGAAAGGAAACATTTTCTTTTTTTGGAAGAAGAGGAGAAGAGAAAATACTGAAGGGTAATATACTCCGTTTATGTATAATATGGCAAAATAACCATCCAAAGAATTGTTTTTCTCTTTTAGGATGAAAAGGGTACAGTATTCTTCATGCATGATAGGAACTTGGTCTGACTCTCGATTTGTTTCCATACCTGCTTAATGAGTTGGTCAGAAAATATTCACAAGTCATAACAAAGACATATCATCAGAGTATCAAGATTCCAATATCACCATGACCAGATGTGTAGAAGTAAAAACCTTGGCTTCTGGCTGGGTTTCTCACTATTGGTCTATAAAATGAGCATTAAATATTATTTGTTCTAGCTCTAAATGTCCTCCTTCTAAAAGAGCTGATCTAAGTGTGAAACACTTTCTCTATGGAAAGTTAATGAACACTACGAAGAAATGTTTTAGCTGCAACTGGCTGTTCTCCAGATAGTACATATGGACTCAGATGTCCAGTCACCTCCCATATAACTGGATTCTCAAGAACTGCAGTTGTTGAATACCAAAATACTTTTTTCCCTATACAATTAATATGCTACTTTTTTATAGTATTATCTAAGTGATAGAAAATTTTACATTAATAATACTTAAGTAATACTATAGTTTTTCTAATAACTGAGAATTTGTGACAAACACCATAGTCATCTTGTAACTGCAAAAATCTTTACTGTTTTGGGATAAAATGGAGAAAAAAGCTACACATCATTAATATTAGGGAAGGTAAGATTCAGCTTGAGTTTGAATCCAAACATTATGCTACTATTACTGAATACATTAAATTAAGTTTAAATAAATAGAAATCTAATACGTTAGAGGGAAAAAAAATACACATTTAAAAAAAACTATATACTTTAAAAAAGAGAATAATGGAAAATAAAGAACACATGCTATCTTTAAATTATTCTAATTAAAAATATAAAAACAGAGCATTTTCTTTTCTCCCCTTATTGTAAGACATTAACAGAAAAGCCATGAGCGTGTGATACAAGAAATCTTTCATGTCCTTGCAGTAAACTTTAAAGTTATTGTTTAAATGTTAGTGACTGCTTCATAAAACAAGTATCTATCTCATCAACCCTTAGATTTGTCCATTTGGGAAGAACATACGTTTTCCATTACAAATGTCTTAAAAAACGGCACTCTTCAATACTTATGTTACTCATACTCCTTACTCTACTATTATACAAAATCCTAGGTTTATAATGTCATTAAAGCAATGACTTGATAATTAGTATTTGATTATAATGTTATTTCAAATGGATCAAAATTCTGGATAATGTACTCTTATTTTATATGCTAATCAGGATAGCATTAATTACTTAAGAACTCAATGCTCTGATTATGACACAGTCTTACTCATTCACAGTATGAAATCCAATTCTTATATGGTATGCAATTCATGAAAAATATTATAAGGCTATTCCAACACAAAGACTATTTCTAAGACTAAACCAGAGTTTGTTTTTAAAGCTTTTTTACATTGATATTTGTCACCAAAGATATTTCAACTATGTATTACTAAATCTATAAATTTTGTCCCTTCTACAAAATCAATAATGTATATACAAAGTCTCCTTACACAGATTAGGATAAATATGCAATTGTGGGATTTTTTCACCTCTGCTCCAATTTCAGCTGAATATTCTCTCACGTGGCAAAAATATTCAGGGAGCCCTAAACAAGGAACCAAGAATTTTTCAAATCTAAGACAATGAACAAAATAGGATTTGATAAATTTGCTTCATCAACAACTTTCTATTATCAGATGAGCATGAGACAAACAGCATTTTTACAATTTAATTTATTAGAAGATTTCTAGTCTAATACCTATTCATACAGGTAAGTCACTATGTGCAAGAAATATAATATTAAAGATGCAGAGTTTATATATAAAATATGAACATGATAATTATACTACTGGATAATTAAAGAAGAAATTCAATCTAATCTAATCTACTATATATTGAGGGCCTACACTATAGAAGGAAATGAGGACCCATTTTGATAGGGTACTTCAGTAGGTCTTTGGAATAAAGAGCTCATGCCGTTCAAGAAACTCATAGTGTAAGTGAGTTTTATGTGATATTAAGGAAAATAAAGGGATTTTATACAAGGATACTATTCACAAGAAAAGGAATAGTTATTACTTTCTAAAATTATTTAGAAAAAGGAAGTCTTGATAATGCATGAGCATCACCTTTCTCAACAAATGCAACATATACAGCCTACTATATATAAAATAGATAACCAACAAGGACATATTTATTGTATAGCACAGGGAACTCTAGTCAGTATTTTGTAATAACCTATAAGGGAAAAGAATCTGAAAAAAAAAGATATATATGTATGTATAACTGAATCACTTTGCTGTACACCTGAAACTAACACAACATTGTAAGTCAACTATGTATCAATTTTTAAAAATGCAGTTAGCAAGACGGGATAGGAAGTCCAAAATTTTTTGCACCTTCTAGGTTGTAGTCATCGAGCTAAGCATTTAATATATTATTCTACACACATTATCTCATATCCTTACATCATCAGTAGGTATTATCCTGCCCACTTTATGGGTAAGAAAACAAAACCAAAAGGATTAAAGAACTTGCTCAAGAATAAGCAGCTAGCAGCAAGCAGTGCATACTTTCACAACTGTAGGCAAACTGTGCCCATCAGCTGATCTGCTTTCTCTCCCAACCCCCATGGCATGCAAAGGAAATGCTCAGACAAGCAACCATAAGCCACAGTAGCAACGTAAGTGGCAACAACTAGACACGTATTATGAGATACCATTAATCTACAGTTTCTAACCTTCTTTTACCTTTCTCTCAGGATCTGTGGGTGCTCATGGTGTTAAACAGCTTTTATAGCTATTACCAGGCCTGGGGTGCTCTACACTCAATGAAACCCAGAAGCTTTACTGCCTAACAATGCCTCTCCCCCTCCCCAACGTTACTCCATAAGCACACTCATTAAGAATTTAATTACTAGATTCCAACATGCCTTTTTAGTACCATGTTCTTATAAAATATATCCTATTTTCAAAGGCCAAGTGCTCAAGATTAATTTTGAGTTAAAAAAAACTATTATAAGTAATTTGTGTTTTCTAAAGGTCAAATCTTCATTTACAATAGGTAAAGATTTGGCTTTATTCACATAAAAATTGCAAACAATTTTTGAGTAGTTCTGTGTCATTCAGAATATGGTTTTGCAACAGTTAAGGAACAGTCCCCAAATCTCAGTGGCACGATGCAATAAAAATTTATTTGTACTCCACACTGCAAGATCAGCAAGAAGACTACGCTCATTCTAGTCACTCAGGAAACCAGGCTGGCAGATGCTCCATCTTGACATATTTCCTCAATCAGTGAGACAGAAATAAGGGCTATGGCAACTGACACACGGCCTCTTAAAGCTTCTGTCTGGAAGTCACATATACCACACTCATTCACATTCCTTTGACCAAAGATAGTTAAAGGTAGCTTCAAGGGTCAGTGAAGCATACCCCTAGCATGTGACCCAAGGTGGGGGGCAGGGGGAGGGTGGGTTTGATAGCAATCTGAAAATATTGGGCAATTAGCACAATGACTACCAAAATCTAACAGATAATTTTTTGCAACTGAGATAAAATATCTTCCTTAACAGAATTGGCACAATCTCCACAATTTACTTCGTATTTACCATGCGTCAGGCACACACAGGGGCCTTACCAGCATTGTCTCCAATCCTCAACGCAATCAGCAGAAGAGAAACTATTGGTATTGAATGAAGTAATGGGCTCCAAGAGATTAAATAAATTGCTCAAGGTTGCACAACTAGTAAGTGGTGAAAGTGTAATGTGAATCCAGATTAATGTAATTCTAAAGTTTGTGCTCATTCCACTACAAAATTGCTAACTTTATGGTGCAATTAAAAAAAAAAAAAAGAAAAGACTAAGGTTACATTTTTCCCCACTTGTAATTCAAACTAAAGTGGCAGCATGGATGTTCAGAAATTGCTGATGCAGATATAAATAATGGAAAAGAGACTTCTTCATTTCCAAGCTATTACTGGAGGTAAGGGGGTGGGGTGGGGCACATGGGGAAGCAGTCCCCTGAATACAACTACATTAACTAATACAAATTAATATTTCCAAGAAAAATCAAAGTAAAAAGCCTCCTTTTATCTGGTATTAGTGAAAAGCAGTGAGTCATATTCCCTTTATAAGAGTTCAATTAACTTGTGAATTGTATTGTCTACATCTTGACAGTTTCAAACATAGTTTATATCCTCTTTATCAAAGAAATAAGAAGGACAAAAGATTATACATTCCAAAAACTGAAAATTTTTCATAGTTTTGGCCTGCTAGAGCAAGTTATTTTAAAAAAAAAGCATCAAGGTTACCTTTTAAAAAATTTTTAAAAGAACAAAAAGTAAACCGCACAATAGGTATGCATGATACAAAATTAAATTTGAGATGAATGGCAATTAATTGTTAGATAATCTTTTCCAATGAAATGAAAGAAAAAAGGTATTATCACATAGATGGTAAACAAAGCCAATCTGTCCTCACAAGAGAATCTAGCCTGTTCGATGTTCGAAAATATAGTATTTGATGTAACACCATTTCAAGTCTGTCACAAATAAAATAAAAACCCAATATGAACATCCTAAATCCTCAAACAAAATTTCTATTCCAAATACTCTACTGTCAATGAAATGTACTAAGCCTACAGAGTCAGATTAAATCAAGCCTGAACAGAACTTATAAATTGTCAATAGGATACTAGTTCTTTTACTACATTTGCAATATTACAAAGAGCCAACAAAGAGGTAGATATAATTAACACAAGCTCCTATAAACATAATTCAGAATGTCTCACTTAAAAAGTCTGTGGTAATACAACTGTAAAAATTTTTTTTTGCAATTGAACATTGCCTATTATATATTCCCCAAATCGTTCATGTTACAAAAGGCTGATGCTTGGTATTATTTTTCTTTCTGTACACTGATATTATAATTTACTTGCAGAATACACTTTCTGCGTGAGAAAATCTGGATAAATATACCATATTTTATATACATTTAAAATAACACTAAATTGTTTCCAAATACCATTAGACAGAAAAACAGACTCTGTGTGTGTGTGTGTGTGTGTGTGTGTGTGTGTATTGCCTCAGAAGACTTGTGACAAATACAGAAAAACATTTTAAAGCATGAATAATTGGAGAACTTCTTTGTCATCTATCTGGATTTGAATTTTAGCTCTACATTTGATAGGGCTGTCTAATCTTTTAAGCCCCAGTTTCCTCATCGGTAAGATAGGGCTACAAATAATCTCTCTTAAAGCTCTTTTGAGGAAAATAATGCACGTAAAGTGCTTAACACAGTGCTGGGCACATAGTAAGGTCTCAATAAATATTAGCTGCTGCAGCTGCTACTACCTTGATTATCCTTTTAAAGGACAGATCAAATTTTCATAAAATATCTTTTTCCTTTTTTGAACTACTATGGTGTTCAATCGTCTACTCTCTCATTTGGTACCAAGCATATATAAACCATTTAGTTTTTGCTAGTATGTGTCTATAAGGAACACTGATTACCACATGCTCCCCACATATGCTGAAGTCACAGAAATTCTTGTGCTCTAACCAGAGAATGATGATAAGTGATGTCATAAGATTGAATTTTAAAAAATAATATATTTGGGTAAGGTAACAATTACAATAATAAGAGTTAACATTTATTCTCTAATTACTATCTACCAAGTCGTTCAAACCTAGCAATAATCCTAGGTCTTATTATCAATCCATTTTAACACAAGCAAAGAACTGAGGCAAAGGGAAGATACTTGTCCAAGATCACACAGTTAGTAAGTGGTATTTAAATCTAAGAAATAGACTCCAATTCCTTCATTCCTAGTCCCCTAAATGGACCTTTATAAAGATCTTATAAATTATCTGAAAGAGTTTAGAACTTTACTGAGGGCAAGACATTCATTGAATGGCTTTGAACTGGAAGCATAGGATTGGGATGCTCTCTGGTTATAGTTGGGAAACAAACTGTACAGGAGAGATAGTAGATGTGTGGAGACCTATGAGAAGGCAGTTGTGGTAACCAGGGCAACAGAGGCCTCGATTACGGAGCAGAGCACCAGTAGTGGGCACCGAGAGAGTCTCAGGGATTCAAGATATATTAAGGAGGTAAAACAGATAATTCTCTGTGATTGAATACTCAAGGAGAAGTTTGAAATGCTGGCCAAATTTCCACCTAGAGGCAAATGAGTATGTCATTTCCGTTCACACTTGAAGAAAAATAGAGTTCGGTGGAGAAGGGGTTTAGGAAAAGGGTTGAAGCAGAGGCAGTAAGTTCAATTTTGAAAAATTTATTTTGAGGGACAGTGAAACAATTAAGGAAGCAGTTTAATATTTGGACCTGAAGTTCAGGAGGAATCTGAGATATAGATCTAGATTGGGGGTCATCCGTATACAAATGCTCATTGAAGCCATACAAATACGTAAGATTACTCACAGAGAATATAAAAAGTAAGAAAAGCTGAAGTCCTAGAGAAGAATATTGAATATATAAATACTTAAGGGAATATACAGTTTTAAAAGAGAAGAGTGAAAAGGAGACGAAGGAGTAACTAGACAGTAGAAAAAGTATCAAGGGAACATGACTTCATGGAAACTAAGGAAAAGAGCGTTTTAAGAGATAAAAAGTGGGCAACAATTTCATAAGTAGGTGAGAGACCTTGTAAGATAAGAATATAAAGTGTCCATTAGGTTTAGTTACAGGGTGTCTTTGATGATCTCAGGGAGATCAATTTCAGAGGAAAATAAGATTACAGTGGCACATAACAAGGCCAAACAGCAAATGTGGATAATTTATTTGAGAAATTTGCCTGGAAAGAGGAACAAAGAAATAAGGTACCAAAGGGAAGGGTTCTTTTTCCCTCTCCTTCCCTTTCTCCCCCTCTCCCTTCCTTTCTTTCTAACATGAAAAACTAGTTATAAGCGTTCCAACTTCTAAGATTTTGCTGATGCTATCAACTATATTTGCATTATTGTCCTCATCACCAACCTCTTGACCTCGTGTGTTTAAATTTTATTAATCTTTCAACGCTTTGATAAGATGTTACTTGTTAGAGAAACATTCGCTACACTTCCTAGTTAAAACTAATCACAGGGGCTTCCCTGGTGGCGCAGTGGTTGAGAGTTCGCCTGCCGATGCAGGGGACACAGGTTCGTGCCCCGGTCCGGGAAGATCCCACATGCCGCGAAGCGGCTGGGCCCTTGAGCCATGGCCGCTGAGCCTGCGCGTCTGGACAGCGGGAGAGGCCACAGCAGTGAGAGGCCCGCGTACCGCAAAATACAAACAAACAAACAAACAAAACTAATCACAGTACCCTTCCTGTTTGTTGCACTTTGTTCATGCCATTATGTTATGACACTTCACATGCCATATTAAAGTAATTTATGTATAATGTCTTAGTCCGTTCAAGGTACTTTAACAAAATGTCATAGATTAGGTAACTTATAAACAACAGAAATTTATTTCTCAAAAGTTCTGAAGGCTGAAAAGTCCAAGATCAAGGCGCCAGCAGATTGGGTGTCTGGTGAGGGCTTGCTTCCTGTTCATAGATGGTGCCCTCTTGCTGGGTCTTCACAAGGCAGAAGGAACAAAGGATCACTCTTGGGCCTCTTTTATAAAGGACACTAATCCCATTCATGAGGGCTCTGCCCTTATAGCCTAATCAGTTCCCAAAGCCCCCAGCGCCTAATACCATCACCTAGGAGGTTAGGATTCTAACATATGAATTTGGTTGGCAGGGGGCGGGGGATACAAACATCCAGACTATAGCAAGAAATATTTCCTCTGGCAGACTGTGAATCTTTTTAATTACCAAAACACACAGCACTGCATACAGTAAATACTCAATAATAAATATTTCCTGAGTGAAAAAAATCCAACCATCAACTATGTTATTACTATAGCAGATAGAAAAATAAAAGAGAAAGAGGAACTTCACAGAACTGTTCAAACACATCACCAATGCAAGCTCCCACTACCGGGCCTGTGATGACAGGGAGCTGGAGGCACTGTGATCTCGGGGAAAAGGTCACTTACCTCTCACCCTCGCTTCCCAGTGAGGCGCCGGAGTGCAGAACAGAGCTTCCCAGGAGGTGTACCTGCAGCAAACGGCTGAACGACACGACTAAGTCCTAATCCCCTCCTTACTTTGACTTTACATCATGGGGGTGCAGGGGAGACCTCTGGGGCGCCCAGGACCTGCGGCTGTAGGCAGCCTCAGCCGTTTTCCCCATTATGCTGTAAAGACACGCACTAACACTTTCTATGTATGGCATGACGTCAAAAAGATTGGGAACTACTGGTCAAGTCAGGTGGACTGAGAAATGAAGAGAATAGACTCTGAGGTTAGAAAGACCCCAATTCAAATCCAAGCTGTTTACTTCTAGTTATACAATCATTGGCAAGTTACTTAACCTCTCAAAGTCTCAGTTTCCTCACATGCAAAAGGGAGAAAATATCAGTACCTACCCTAGTGGGTAGCGGGTAGTGGTGAGGATTAACCCAAAACTGTTTATAATTATAGCACTTAGTGCAGTGCCTGGTACACAGTTAGCACTCGGTAAATATGAGCTAGCCATAATTATTTAATTTCTCATCAAAGCCCCACTATCCACAGATCTTTTCAACTATAAGATAGGGGCAAACTGGCTCTGAAGCTATGAGAGACACAGACTAGTATGGTGCAATTTTTTTGGGGGGGCCACGTCATGGGGCTTGCAGGATCTTAGTTCCCCAACCAGGGATGGAACCTGGGTCCCTGACAGTGAGAGTCCTAACCACTGGACTCTCAGCTAATTCCCCAGTGTGGTGGATTTTTTAAGTCATACGAGCTTATGCGACTTACATGTAAAATTCTTAATAAATGACTCCTTCAAAGCTGATAAAATCTAGATAAATATCTCTTCCTCAGATTCATCATATTCATCTCTCTCACTACTGTGTTGTTAGCTCTTCCCATAAGAATTTTAAACTTTTCCTAATTATGCTACGTACCCAGAAATCTGACTTTCTGCACTATATTTCCTACAGAAAAGTATTACAAATATGTGAGAATATAGACAGGTTCAACTTGGGGTACATTAGCATTTTTTTCATTACTTTATGCTCCAAATAAAATTGGGTGCTGAAAGCAAGTGTGATGTGCCCAAAATGTGGTCTGTCTAATCACTCTCACTTTGTAGCTGACCCCTTACAGAGAAGACGTAACTGACAGGTGAACAAAGTGGGAAGAAGATGCTGGAAAGAAGAGATATGCTGAATCTAAACAAAAGGTTCAACAGCCAAGAACAGGGAACACAGCTTTATAGGGTTAGAAATAGGGCAAGAGGTCAAGATCTGGAGCAGATCTGGATATTATTAACCAGTAAAAACAGTTAAGTCCAAAGGAATTATGATTTGGAAAGAACACTTTTAGACAAAACAGAACCTATACAAGGTACATATGATCACCCTAATATCTAATTCATGTATGGAACAAGAAGAAATAATATTTGACTGCTGGAATGAGATTAAGCAGAGCAGAATTAGAACTCATATTCAGCAAGCTAAAAAAGGAGACTTGTGGGAAGATAATGTTTTAGACACACAGTAAAATTCTAGTCGATCTCTTTTATGACAACAGCTGTTCGTAACATTCCAATTTCTGCTTTATGTCAGAGTTTCATATTTCAATTGTAGCTTCTTATTACTGTGGCCAATTTGATTTGAAAAATAAGAATGTCAAACCTATATTCTATAACATAGTTTCAGACTCATGAAATTTCAAGTACTTCACAGCTTTAAAAAATAACAACCCCCTTTTATAAATCTCTTTGGAAACCTAGCCTATTTTTTCCAAAAAAATGAACTTCAATACTAGAAATAAAACAACATTCCCAAAGGTAATAAACACAGAATAAAATTTAAGATGTTTCTGATTTCCTACATGAAATTAATATACCTTAAATTTAGAAGATTGAATTTAAATGACAGTTGACTATATCCAGTGAGCTTAAGCCTGGAAATACACTACAGAAATTAAAATAACTGAAATCCTTAAAATGTACAAACAGCTGTTCAAATAAAGCTTTAATACATATCTGTTTACGTTTCATAAAGGAAGCAGTGTTCAATTCACGATAAAAGATCAGAGATGATTATAAATATATGCTAATGTAGAGTTTCTTCCTCTTAAGAAATTATTAATAATGTATTAGGAAGTAGTAACATAAATTTAATTCTGTTCTAAAATACTAGTCATACACACATTTGTCACACTTAATATGACGAATACTTAACGTTAAGTGCCTTAGTGCAACGCTAGTTATTTCCTTGACATTCTGTATTAAAACAAAAAAAGCAGAAAACAAAACAAAACCAAAAAGATAAGAAAAGAAACAGGGTGGAGAAGAGGGAGGGAGGAGAGGAAGAGAGGGAGAGAGAAAGAGATTGAAACACAGAGACAGAAAGCATAGCCATGTGACTACAAAGTAGCTTTTATCCTCCTTTCTGGTTTAAAATCTAGTCACAAGAAGGGAATTCCAAAGATCCCTAATAGCAGCAATCAGAAATATTTATAATTTTAAATAGAAAGATGAATAACCCCATGAGATGGTATTTCTCATATAGTTAAAACTATTTCTTACATAAAACCCAAAATATCCATTAACAAAATTTTGAACAAACTTCTATCTTCCTCAATTTCTAGGTCTTTCTGTTTAATTTAATTTCTCTCTCAAAAAGGCTTTCCATCACACTGTAGTATTTAAGAGTACAAAGCAAACAAACAAACAAAAGAAAACCCTGAATCTTTGTATTTAAGAGTACAAAAATAACCGAATCTTTTGCTATGCTCTTCACATAAATTTCAAAATATTCAACTGTTTTGAAATAATTTACGGTATTTAAAGTAAATTATTCAAAATTCTACTTCTACCTCAGTTTCTAACCACTGAATGAGCTAAGACAAATCACAAAGATCCTCAGAGATTTCATTTCTTCACCAGAAAAGTGACAATGTTGTTATACATAATCTCTAATTTGCTCCCCACTCTAAAAATCTATGATCCTCTGAAACATTAAGTCTTGGTATTATTCACTTGAAAGGAAAATACTTTTATGAAACTTTGCAACATATCAAACTCACTGAAAATAACACTGAATCAGCATATATGCCATGAATTCTTGAGCCTCAGTTATTTTTAGGCTAGAATAAATAAGCATCAAGATATATGTAAAATATATAAACTGGTTCCTATCATAAAAGTATGACTCTGAAGTTTGGCTCTACTAGGATAAATAAAATGCAAAAAAACCCAATTTTTTTAAAAGTAGAAACCAAATCTTGAGGACTTTAAGGCATTGAAAAAAAATCCTCAAAGAATGGAAAAGAGGACAGTTGATGATGGTACTGCAGAGACAAAAGATGTCAGTAAATATATACATATATTTTTTTTTGCGGTACGCGGGCCTCTCACTGTTGTGGCCTCTCCCGTTGCGGAGCACAAGCTCTGGACGCGCAGGCTCAGCGGCCACGGCTCACGGGCCCAACCGCTCCGCGGCATGGGGGATCCTCCCAGACCAGGGCACGAACCCGCGTCCCCTGCATCGGCAGGCGGACTCTCAACCACCGCGCCACCAGGGAAGCCCAGTAAATATTTTTTAAATGTGCTCTTTACAGTAAAAATTCTCTTATGCAATCTCCATTTAAGAGATTACATTTAATAAGATAAATTATCTTGGATTCTCTATTTTCTCTATAAAATGTTCTAACATTCACATTGACTGCTGGAAGATAAAACACCACTACTAAATATGACCACATACATCAGTTCACACTAGTTGAGTTACATGCTTACCAAGAATCAGCTGTGCTTATCCCCAAATGTGTTTATGTCATTTGTATTTGTTAATGTAATTATGTAAATGACCTACATATTACATAAACCAAAAAGGAAAAAAAGGTTTTTTCCATGGAAACTGAGTTTACTGTTTTGGAAAGACAATACCTTATAAGTATGATTTATACAACAAAAACAACTCAGAACCCCAGCTGGGGAACTCCAACTCAAACAAAATGCCTTGGTAAATGAGCAGATATTTGTCTGTGCTAGGGTGAAATGAAGTACTTAAAGTACACATGTATGAGTATCTTGGAGATGCTGTTAGTAAAAACAAATCTCATGCCATTGCCATGAGGACAGCTTACCCTAAATAGCTTTTGTCTCCTCAGCTTGGACATCAGTATGAATACATGCAAAGCAGAACTGCCCTAACTGACTCACAGACCTGCAATGGGGCACAGAGCTGACCCAGCCAACTTGTTTGTTATATGCCACTACAATTTTATGGTTGTTGCTTACATAACTGCTGACTGATAGAACACTAAACAGGAAAAAATAAATATTAATAGCATATAAATTTATAGGAGCATATAGCTCCTATAAATCAGTGCAAAAAATTAAAAAATAAATAATGGGTAGAGGGCATGAAATCAAAAAACGACTAATAAACCAATGAAAAGACATTCCACATCACTAGTCATCAGGGAAATACAAAGTAAGGCAAAAATGAGGCATTACCTTCTAGATTATTTGATTGACAAGGTAAAAATCACTGACATGAACTAAGATTGGGACTCAACAAGCACTCTCAGAAGGAAAGTAGATTAGTAGTGCCTTTTATGGAGGACTATCTGGCAGTATTTATCAAAATTAAATACGTCCAGTATATGTGACCCAGAGAATCCATTTGTAGGTAACTATCCAGCCTACGGAAACAATGGAACATGCACACAAAGATATTTTTAAAAGAATGTGCACAGTTGTACAGTTTGTAATAGTGAAAAACTGCAAACAGTATAAACGTTAATAGGGCTTCAAGTATTACTTATAGATTTATAATTTTTTGCAGCACCTAAAAACAATGAGGTAGATTCATATATAGTGACATATACACAGAACCCTAAGATACATTATTAAATAGAGAAGTACTGCAGAAAATACATAATACGTGATCCTATTGTAAAAAATAAATATAGACATAGGTACATAGATATGTATAGAAAGAATTCTGGAGGGATATATGCCAAAATGTCAAGATAGTTTTGAATGAAAAAAGAAGCAGGAAGAGGGAGTTGGATAAAGGGGGAAAGAACTTTCACTTTTTACTATATACACTGATGTTATTTGAATTTTTTGAAAGAACTTAGCAGTGTATTACTTGTACAATTAACAAATTATTTAAAAAAAGAGGAGACTTGCTAACTTTTAGATCAGAAAAGTCTCTCATCCATTCACCTATTGAATAACAGACTCATCATTTTTACCCTACATAGATAACGCGCAGTTAAAACTGGGGTAAAAAAAGTAAACTACATCTTAAAATTCTGAAAGAAGTTGATGCTGAGAAGAAAGTTAAGAGGGAGAAAAGGAGACCTAATAATCTTTAAGCATCTAAAGTGATTATATGAATAGCTGTTTTCTATTTCAACTGAGAAAAGGCCCTTAGGGTGAGCCATTCCCTTTTATTACAGATTTGGGATATTCGGGAAATATGTCCTGACTCTTCATGCTGTGAACTACTAGAAATGGTTAGCGAGAGAGGCAGAGGGATTAAATTCTCTGGATTTTTTTTTTTTTAGTTGCAGGTTTTAAGGAAAATTTTATCATTTATTTCTTGATGTGACTCACAGCTTTGCTACTCAGAGTGTGACCCCAGGTCCACCAGCCCTGGCATCACCGGGGAACCGAGAAATGCAGAAGCTAACACCCTGCCCAGACCTACTGAACCATAATCTGCATTTTTAATAAGATTCCCCAAATGATCTGCATGCACACTAAAGTTTGAGAACTCCTTTAGAGCCCTTACATCAGACATTTACATTTGTAACAGTCCATATGTCTTGAACATTAACAAGTGCATACTTCGGAATTGGTAAAAAGAAATATTTCGTTTGATAACAAAACCTTTCTTTTTCATCCTTATAGATACTATTTCTGCTTTTCCAAATAACGAAAAAAGTAATACAATTTCTTAAGGCCTATATTCTTTCAAGGTGAAAGCCACATCAGTCCATATCACCTTCATTCACACAGTTCTTCTAATCATTAAAATAGAATAAAAGACTATGAGAGATGTAAGCTAAAATCCAAAAGAAATCGATAATAACTTCAATAAAGTGATCAAAAACTTGAATGATCTTTAAATTCTCAGAACTCAAGTAACTTCAATTCGGTTGGCCTGCTGTAATAAATCTCCCTACATGTTTCCTACCAGTAGAAGTTGCTGCTGATTTTACAAGATGAGGTGAGGAGAGTCTCATCTTTCCTAAGAATCCCTGAAAATATCCTATAATGACACCCTGCGAGGAAGGTTTGTCCAAAATATCAGGATTGGGAATTATCCAATTCCAAAAGCATTTTTTAACACTCAAGCAAGAAAAAGAAGTCAGGATAGCAACTGTGCTAATATTAGAGCTTGATGTTTTGGGGATAGAAGAAATCAACGTGATGAGCTCGACTGCTCTCCATCATCTTATTCTGAATATCATTATTCTTCTGAACATGCCCAACGAGCTCAAAACCGTAAGAATTACATACTCCATTTCAGTGAACAAATCTCTTCAGAAGCATTCCAGGGCAGCTTGGATTCAGAGGTCCTGGGCTGCCGCAAGCAACTTATTCTCTAAGGCCTGAGAACCCAAAGCTATGTTCTTCTTTTATTTTAGGATGACAGGAACATGACAAACAGCCAGCACTCAGTCACCATCAAGGCCCCACCAGTACAAAGAGGCTTTGTGATTGACAAGAGAATATAAAAAAGGGAGGAGACCCACTTCTTCCTTCCTCTAGGGAAGACTCTAGCTGAAATTATAGAACTTAAAAGCGTCTCCCATTTAGACTAGTTCACCTTGCAGGTAAACACTTCCTGGTTCAGTGACTCAGTCACACACGAGAAACAGAATCTGCGCTGAAAATTGATAATGGTGGAAAAATATTGTTTTACTGTGAATTTCAGCTCAGGGCAGCTGTGATATACTTCCTCTTCTAGCAAGCTGTCACTGAACCAGTACAGCATGAAAAGTAGGCTTCATACATGGATATTTTATTTGACATTTTAAGGATACAGATTGGAATCAATCCAAATATTTCCCATTTTTGCTATCTGTGATTTCTTGAAAAAAAATCTAGATTTGATCATGAAAAAGGAAAAATATGATGTATTAATTGAATATTAATATTTCCTTCTATGTCCTTCGATTCATTTCAATAAATTTCCATGAGGACAGTGATTTTGAAACACCTCCCCCCAAATAAACAGAAAATACAGCAAAATTCTTCTTCAAAATATAATCAATATCACTATATAATCAAATACAATCTACGAAATACGTACTCAAAATATAGTAATCAGGTTGTGAACTGATAATGTATATTTCCAAAGACTGTCAATTTAATTTCCATTCAAACCCAATTGGAATGTATTAGCAGTGGACTTCATAGGTATTTAAAGGGCATTCTGATGATCAGCAGTAATGCATTAGACTGAGACGTGAGAATATATTCACTAAAAGCCTAAACATTTCAGATAAATAAATGTACCTCCATTTTTCAATCTTGTCTTTCTCCACCTAATAAGGACATTTGATATTATACCATGTCTGCAGATATTTCTGAAATTAGTCTTCATTGGCAGTCCTATAAAACTTTTTTTTTTAACATCTTTATTGGGGTATAATTGCTTTACAATGGTGTGTTAGTTTCTGCTTTATAACAAACTGAATCAGTTATACATATACATACGTTCTCATATCTCTTCCCTCTTGCGTCTCCCTCCCTGCCCACCCCTCCAGGTGGTCACAAAGCACGGAGCTGGTCTCCCTGTGCTATGCGGCTGCTTCCCACTAGCTATCTACCTTACGTTTGGTAGTGTATATATGTCCATGCCTCTCTCTTGCTTTGTCACAGCTCACCCTTCCCCCTCCCCATATCCTCAAGTCCGTTCTCCAGTAGGTCTGTGTCTTTATTCCTGTTTTACCCCTAGGTTCTTCATGACATTTTTTTTTCTTAAATTCCATAGATATGTGTTAGCATACGGTATTTGTCTTTCTCTTTCTGACTTACTTCACTCTGTATGACAGACTCTAGGTCTATCCACCTCATTACAAATAGCTCAATTTCATTTCTTTTTATGGCTGAGTAATATTCCATTGTATATATGTGCCACATCTTCTTTATCCATTCATCCGATGATGGGCACTTAGGTTGTTTCCATCTCCGGGCTATAAACTTTTTTTAAACTGTACTTTTCAAATATTATTACCAAGTAAAAAACACCCTAACTCATACGTATCAAAGACAAATTTCCGTCTTATTAGGACAATGTTGTAATAACAATCTCATATAAACTTGTGGCATCTACTGTAAGCCTCCTCATTACTTCCCTTCTAATTCTAAAGTGTAGTGTCTCAGAACTAAGAGTATGCATATTTTAAACTGCAGTTCTGACAATTCTGGAAAGAAGGCTGGCAAGCTTTGTGGTGCACTTGTCCGTCATTCTCCATGGGAACACTCCTCCTTCAAATACACTTGAGAAGAAGTTAAGTTTCCTGGGGTTCTCTCTCAAGAAATGCCTATGTACCCACAAAAACACAGTAGCATCCCTGAGATGTGACAACCAGAGGAATGTTAAATGGTGATAACACAGAAACACCATGCCGCTGTGCGATAAAGATCTATTTCCAGATCAGAGTTTTATAACAGCTTAATAGATATAATTCACATACAACTCACTATTTAAAGTGTATCAGTCAATGACTTTTTATATATTCACAGGCCTGTGTAGCCATCGTCATAATTACTTTTTGAACATTTTCATCACCGTTTATAAAAAAAATACCAATTAGTAGTCATTCCCATTCCCCAAAAGTCTCCTAGCCACAGGCAACACAAATCTACTTTCTATCTCTGCGGATTTGCCTATTCTGGACATTTCATATCAATGGAATCAAACAATATGTGACCTTTACAGCTCAGAGTTAAATAATAAAAACAACTAATTTTATTGAGAGTTTACAATGTGGCAGTCATTTAATACTCACAGTAATCCCATGAGGTGAGTACTGTTATTATCCCCACTTTAAGATGAGAAACCTGAGGCACAGAGAGGCTGAGCACCTGACCCAATATCACAAAGAAGTTAGATGGAGAGGGTTTGAACCGACACAGTCTGGCTCAGGAGTGCATGCTTTTAACCAACTCTGCTACCTTAGACTGCCCCTTGATTAGCTCTGGGAAAACTCCAACAGTAGAAAATAATGGAAACAAAGAGTCAGGCGTGAAGAAAACAGTGAATTATAGCATTCCTCATAACTGGTAAAACAAGGAAGTAAACTTAACTGCTTCCAATCTGAGCGTTTTTATTAGCAAAAGTCCAGTCTAAGAGCTTTCTATGATCAGTAATAAATGTCATTGTTATTCATGAAAATAAAACTGCAACAAGTTTTTGAAAGGCAGCTGACCACTTCTGACATGATTGTGTCCCATTAAGTTCTTACTTTAGTAGTTGCTTTTTAAGTGCATACCATTTCTCCATACAATATTTCCCTTTGCCTTCTACTAAAAGCAATAAACATTTATATATGTTAAAAATTTCAGAGCCATTTCTTTATCATAGCCCAAGTACCTCAAAGGCTAGCAGGCAAAAAGTGAAAACAGACTTGCCACAACTTTCATCCATAGATGGAGAACATTCACCCAACGGGCAGAATAATGTTCTCCCCTCAAAAAGAAACTCACATTACAGTCATGTGACCTGGTAATAAGCCTTGCATTCTTGGAGGAAGTGATTCACAACATTTATGAACCTATGTTTTCTCACCTTTTCTATTTGCTTTGAAGAAAGCAACAATCCTAACATTCTCTTTACTTTCTCTTTTCATAGGACAGATTTTGCATTTTTTAGTAAGCTGACTGGTTTTGGGTGCCAACGACATTAGTACCTTGTTCCACCTGCATATATTTTCTGAGGAATATTGCTTTCACAAGCCCATGTCAACTCATTAAAAACTCACCTTTTAAGAATGACAATGAACTTAGGAAGCCAAAGGCATTAGATTTTTCTACTTCCTACCTTTTCTATATATCAGTCCTCTTTCACTTAAACTGTGTGTCCAAGGCTTTCAAACAAAGCTTCAATTTCCTCTTAATCATTTATCATGATCTCTTCCAGATAAGTAGGTTTAACAATCTAGCCATGCATGTAGACATTTTGGACTGAATCTTAGACCATTTCTCTTTTCTTTCCCATTCCCCAATTTGTCAGTCTCTCTTGCTTGTGCAACCTTCTCTTAACCACTTAGTCTCTCTTGTCTAAATAAGTAAATAGACAAAGAAAAGAAGGAATACAAAAGGAAAACCCTTAATCCTATTACAACTTGCCCTATCTTTCTCCTCTCAAACTTTTTGAGTTTATTATACTCATTCTACTTCCATATCTCACACTTTTTTACATTTTCTTTTATTTATTTAAAAAAATTTTCCCAAGTTTATTAAGAAATAATTGACAAATATAATTGTATTTTAAAGTATACAACATGTCACATTTATTTCTCAATCTACTATCCCAACTCAACTACAGAAGTTTCTCTAGCAGGTTACCACTGATCACCAGGTTGCTAGAGCAAAGAAACAGCTCTTAACCCTTACCTTACTGCATATGTCTACATCATTAACACTAAATATAATTTCATTCCTCAAGTTCTCTATTTTAATTAACGTTCTTTCCTAGTTTAAAAACAACAATCACTACTCGCAGCTCTATTTTTTTTGCTAAGATAACAATCACTGTGCTAGGTGCTCACATGTATTAGTCCAGTAGTTCTTCACATGGCTGGTTGTTACCCATTAGTGGATCGAAACAGCTTTTTAATATAATTTTTTTTTTTTTAATTTGGCTGCAGTGGGTCTTCGCTGCTGTGCGCGGGCTTTCTCTAGTTGCGGCGAGCGGGGGCTACTCTTCATTGCGGTGTGCAGGCTTCTCATTGCGGTGGCTTCTCCTGTTGTGGAGCACGGGCTCTAGGAGGGCGGGCTTCAGTAGTTATGGCACATGGGCTCAGTAGTTGTGGCTCGCGGGTTCTAGAGCGCGGGCTCAGCAGTTGTGGCGCACAGGCTTAGTTGCTCCGCGGCATGTGGGATCTTCCCGGACCAGGGCTCGAACCCGTGTCCCCTGCACTGGCAGGCGGACTCTTAACCACTGCACCACCAGGGAAGCCCGAAACAGCTTTTTAAATAAATGAAATAAATTAGAATAGAAAATATCCAAATGTATTACACGTAGCAAGGTTACATACTATTCTGGGAAATTTATGGGTCTGCATGAATAGTCACAATATAAAAGGTAGTTCCGGGACTTCCCTGGCGGTCCAGTGGTTAAGACTCCACACTTCCAATGCAGGTGGCGCGGGTTCGATCCCTGGTCAGAGAACTAAGATCCTGCATGCCGCATGGCGTGAAAAAATAAAGGTAGTTCTTATTTTGGGTGACATCCAAAAAAGTTGGAAAGATGTTGCTTCTTATGTAATTCTCACAATCCTACCTATGAGGTCCATATAGCAATTTACACTTTTTAATAATGAAGAAGCTGAGGTATAGAGAAGTTGTATAATTTGTCCAACATCAAACTGCTAGTGTGACAATCAAGAATAGCCTCTATTGGGCTTCCCTGGTGGTGCAGTGGTTGAGAGTCCGCCTGCCGATGCAGGGGACATGGGTTCGTGCCCCGGTCCGGGAAGATCCCTCATGCCGCGGAGCGGCTGGGCCCGTGAGCCATGGCCCCTGAGCCTGCGCATCCGGAGCCTGTGCTCCGCAACGGGAGAGGCCACAATAGTGAGAGGCCCGCGCACCGCAAAAAAAAAAAAAATAATAGCCTCTATTTATCTCCTGAACTCCAAATATACAAATGATATCTGTATTTCTCTATGTGAACGTCCTAAAAGCAACTCAATCTCAGTCTTTGCTAAACCTGTATGTAATTTCCACACATTTTCTAATTTGCTCACCTTCTAGTGTTTTGCTCTTCCTCATCCAAGCAGCAATCCTCCTGTCTTAGATAAATCAACTCTTCATCATGTCATTACCATAACCCTCAGTGATAACCCTCACCATTTCTCTCCTGAACAACTGCAGCAGTGTCCTCCCATTACCTGTTATTATGCCCCCTCCAAACGCCTAATTCATTCTCTGCATTGCTGGAAGTAATCTCCTTGAACTAAAAATCTAATTATTTAGGGCACACTCTCCCAAACCTGAAGAAAACTTAAACTCTAAATGCCATATATAATTTTCTAGACTGGACTTTTGTGTAGTTTTAGGCAATACTTTAAAAAATAGAACCTAATTGATATTTATAAAGGATTTTTAAAAAATGAGTAAATGGTTGAAAGACCCAGATCAAAAGTTCTTTACTTTTTCTTAGTTCAAAGATACAGTTCATGTAAACAGATTCAAGGACAATCATAAATGTCTTTCACTCAAGAACTATAGGTTGTCCAGCCAATAAATAGTGTCGTTTTCGTAAATTAAAAAACAACAACAGGGCTTCCCTGGTGGCGCAGTGGTTGAGAGTCCGCCTGCTGATGCAGGGGACACGGGTTCGTGTCCCGGTCTGGGGGGATCCCATGTGCCGCGGAGCGGCTGGGCCCGTGGGCCATGGCTGCTGAGCCTGTGCGTCCAGAGCCTGTGCTCCGCAGCGGGAGAGGCCACAACAGTGAGAGGCCCGCATACCGCAAAAAAGAAAAAAAAAAAAACACAACAACAATACTATATCCGTATGTTGAGACTAATGAAATAGTTTATTATTTTTGCCTTCACAGAATAGCACAAATTCATGGAACAGCAGTCATCAATACTGTTTCTAAATATATATTAAAAATATATATGTATAAAACACAACTACAATAAACTTTAATTTGCACTGGTTTCTAACTAAAAATCCAATGCTTTCCAATGTTTATGGCAGATTAAGGTAGGTCTATTGTGAATCAGTCATATATAGTCTGTAGATTATCTACTATGACAAGTCTGAGCCTTTCAATCTACATGTTTAAACAAACTGTTTGCTGCCTTTGCACAGGCAGGTGGAAAGAATTTCTAGCTAGGCACTCACTAAGATGGGATCAAAGTTGTCGTAATACACTTTATGATACTATTTTAAATTAAAGAAAAATGAAGCTCAATTATTTCATTTTTCTAAAATAGTAGTGTTCTTCATACACAGATCACTAATGCTGAAAACAAAACCAATAAAACCATGTTTAAAAGGGTTGCATGTTTCATTGTTTTTTTTGTGAGCAGGATTAAGTGTAACAGTTTTGTTGTAGTGTCTGTGTTATTGCTGATTCTTTCCTTTGCTTCTCAATTAAAACAAAAAAGAGCTGGTGGTTCAAAAGAAACTCATTTCTTTTCTCCACATGACTGTTGGGAAGATCCTAAGCAAGCCTGAATCAATAATTATGATGAATCCTTTTACTTAAAAAAAAAAAATTAGGTTGCTTTACCCATAAATACACACTTGGAAATAAAGAAATGTTTTAAAGAGATGCATTAGGCAAACTATTCTATCAACTTTTCAACTATGACTCCTGCTTGGCCTGAACTGATAGTGACAGACATGCCCTGAGGCGAAGCTGTGACAATAACATACAAAATAATAAAATGCTTAAACAAAGGAGGCAGAACTATTATGAAGAGTGCCCCCTGGGGTTGAACGGAGAGCCTTTTTCTTTCAAAACACTCTTCAAAATACTGTACCCCAATTTATATCAATAGACAGCTGGATGGCTGGGTGGCCAGATGGCCAGCTGGCTAAGAACTGGAACAAAAAACTGAAAAACACTTTCTCTTCACATATTACCTTTCCTCCACCCAAGCCTCTGAAGTGTTCCCAGGATTCCATTTGAACATAAGTCATATTTTTGGCATACAGATTAAAAATCAAGATCACCATGTATGAGATAATGTATGTGAAAAGAACTATACCTATAAAATAACTATTAAGAGCTATGCAAAAGTAAGACATTTTCATTACACATTTTAATAACCATGGTTTCAACACTCTGAACATTGTGTTGCTTTTTAACTAAATTCATACTATAACCATCACATCCTATGTCACTTTTAGAAAATACTTATGGAACTACTTCCTCAAGTTCTTTCTTTAAAAAAAATAAAATTGGCACATTTTTCTCTCTATTGAAAGAGGGTTCTCATTTCCCTTTTTCCCATTTATGGGTTACGATAAAAACACAAGTTGGGGTTTCCCTGGTGGCACAGTGGTTGAGAGTCCGCCTGCCGATGCAGGGGACACGGGTTCGTGTCCCGCCCACATGCCGCGGAGTGGCTAAGCCCGTGAGCCATGGCCGCTGAGCCTGCGCGTCCGGAGCCTGTGCTCCGCAACGGGAGAGGCCACAACAGTAAGAGGCCCGTGTACCGCAAAAAAAAAAAAACCAAAAAAACACAAGTTGACATTTCTAACATAAAATGTTTCCCTTATCCTCTTCTTAAAAAAGTTTACTATAAATGGAGTCATAGGGACAATATCATTTGATATTTACTGATCTAATTTCATGCAACTAGAATTAAAATAATTGTTAATAAATGGAATAAATGTGTCCTCAAATATCTACAATATATTTAAAATAAAGTTTGAATTTTAAAAATAAAATATTCTAATAGAATTAGACTTGCAAACTGCTATTGTTCATTCTAAACACTTGCTAGAGTTCAGACAAACATATAACATTGTTTTCTTCGGTTGCAGTACTTTATAAATGGTTTTATTTTACCATTTACCAAACCTCTTTTGTTGAGTTATTCAAACTAACTTCTGCCAAGAACACTAGGAATTTGGTGATAGTGCTTCTTTTTGGAGAAAAACAACCCCTTTCCTCAGAAAATTGAAAATGTTTATCTTGGCACTAAAACCTTGTATTGAGCCTTCTGGAAAGTATTTTAAATTGTTGTTTTTAACCTAGACTCTGTGACTGAAACAGGAAAAGGTTCCGTAGCTCTGCACCAAAATACATATTTATAGGGTTGATTTTCTTTCTACACCAAAAATACTAGTTTGATGGCAGCAGTTTTCAAAGTATAATATCCTAGGACCATGCCTAACATTGGGCATTATCACTATATTCAAGACAATTTGTTTTTTAAACCTCAAAAACTTCTGATGTCTAAGAAATGCTAAATGTTGATCAAATATGCTATAAGTGCTATATTGGGAAGCACTGTTTCACTTAACTACCTGGTCTGTTAGGAATTTTCACACACAAAATAAATTTTATTTGATACTGTAATTTCCTCCTGTGCACGCCAACAAAAGATATGTTTCTAAGTCTTTATCTCTTTTTTTTACATTTCTCCCACTAGGTATGCTTTAGCTTCAGATTAGACAGCATAAAGATAAATCCTTGAACTTTTTGCATTACTGTCCTAATAATGTGTCTGAATACAATTAAGAAATCTTTGGCAATTGATGAAATGAAAGAGTCATTGTTCTTAACTCCCCTACCAAACCCCTAAATTGCTAGAATATACGAAAGAGACTACAGGAGTTGTAAGGTGTATATGAAAGTATATTAAAAATGGTCGGTCATACAATTTCACAAAGACCCCCAGATAGCTGCAACGATTTTTCAGTCGCTAATAACTGACATAGAAAACTATGCACTCCATCATGAATACGTCCTTCCCACCTTAAAAACTTCATCCATTTTTTTCCTTCTAACAGCTTGTCTGTCCTTTACAAGAAAAATTACAGCACCATCATCATTTTATACTTGCATATAACATTTTTTATAGTTAAAGGAAGTTCAAATTATATCATTGTGCTTATCAAGTATTTATTAGAATGTTCTGACAGGAAATTAGTTGTTTAAACATTCTGCTATGGTTGAATTGCCTTATTTAGGTTAAACAAAAAAAGATAAAGATATCTACTAAATATATCTTACTAAAATCCATAACTGTTTTTGTCAATCAAGTGCAATTTTTTTTTTTTTTTTTCTGGTACGCGGGCCTCTCACTGTTGTGGCTTCTCCCGTTGCGGAGGCACAGGCTCTGGAAGCGCAGGCTCAGCAGCCATGGCTCACGGGCCCAGCCGCTCCGTGGCATGTGGGATCTTCCCGGACCGGGACACGAACCCACGTCCCCTGCATCGGCAGGCGGACTCTCAACCACTGCGCCACCAGGGAAGCCCTCAACTGCAAATTTTAATTTTAAAAGCCTAGAACTTCCTGCTGTGATTGAATTCTGCCTATATCCAGAAAAATCAAGAAAGAGTCTATTCAAATGAGTTTAATAAGAGTGAAACAAATAGGAATTACTGGTATTACAGAAAATGACGATAATGAAGGAGTGGGCTCTTCCTAATCAAAAATCCAACTCCCATACTGTTGTGTTTTTATGACAATGACAGGCACCATTTTTACTGGCATTAAAATTCTGAGCCATCCTAACACTCCCCCACATTCCTCAGAGTCTCAGTATCAATGAAAAATGCAACTCTGACATAATGGACTAACTTGATATTTTACAGACAGTGATTAGTATGCTAGGTTACGTTCGTAAAAGACTTAGATTAAGCCCTACCATCACTTTTTTCTCATTTAAATTTAAAATGTTGATTGTTTTGTAAGGTGAGCGAAGAATATCTAAAATGAGGTCCACAATAAACAGAAGTTCACCTTTCAAGATCTGAGGACTATTAATTTACATATTCAGTTTTCCAAGATGAACTTATAAGCATAATGTGAAAAATCACATCTTCCTTCCCTCTCTTTTCTCTATTCACTAAGGAGCAGTGACTTATCTCTAACCACTCTAGAAAATAAAACAAAGCAAACAAAAATTCATGTCACTTGTGGGGCATAATAATTTAGAAAACACTTTAGTTACACGGTTGATTTAAAAATTACAAAGGAAGAGTATTTTTTTCTATTAAAATAAATAGGTATAACAGAACATACCTGAAAAAGAACATGTACATGGCAGCTGTGATGCAGAATAAAAGGACCTATAACAAGGAGAAAATACGTTACTTACAAAAGAACACTGACATCATCATTTGTGTGTCTTAGAAAGCAAAATACCCACTATTAAATCTTGTACCTGAAACAATTAAAAGATGTACGAAGCTAGTCATACACATATCACATTCTCTACCTTTCAAATAAGTCATATCAAGGCAATAATAAGTCTGTATATTTACACACACATATAAATAAATAAAATTATAAACATTATACAATATGTATGTGTGTACATATATATATATATATAACACTATATATGTGTGTGTGTGTGTGTGTGTCTGTGTGTGTGTATATAGGCTGGGTAGAGGGTAACAGTGTTCAAAAAGGAATAGCCTATTTAAAAAATTATATCTAAGAATTCCTCAAGAAGCAAGTAACCTAAGAACAGAGACAATGGCTTTTAAATAGTGAAGTCAGCAGAAAAATCATAAAGCTTATTAACTATTATATCAAGATGACCAGACTTTTAAAATATAAAACACAGTCCAGTTGTCAACCAATTGTAATCAATAAGAAAATCTCCTAAAAATATAATCATCCTGTATGGGATATAGACTCCCTATAAAAAAAAAACTCCTCTAAAAGCAAGCATCAGAACACACAATAAATCTGGATTAAAGAAGCTTCCCTAGAACACGTCATATGAAACACAAAGTATATTACTAAGATGTATATGGAAAGAATCCAAACCCAAGTCCTTACCAAAAGCTTAGTTATGCCAACAAAGTGGATCTCCATAAAATTGTTTTAAATCAGTAAAATGGAAGTTGTAAACTGTGTTCTTATGTTAACAATAAGAGTGTAAATTAAACACAAGGATTGTCAATGGCCTCACATCATAGACAAATGAACAATCTTCAACTATTAAAAACTGACCACAAGGAACCATGAAAACAAAAATGGTACAAAATAGTGTTTAGCTATTTCCAACACAATTTCTAGTTGACTTAAGGAAAGTATAATAGTTTTGCTATTACAAATTGAGCTTGATAGGTTTGCCACCTTGGCTTAAGATAAGCATTATAAATACAATCTGAATGACTTAGAAATATATAAACCTACCAACCCAAAAGAGGATGGGCATCACACTCCCTGGCTTCAAACTACATTTCAAAGCTGTAGTAATCAAAACAGTATGGTATTGGGATATAAACAGAATAGAGAATGATACAGAATAAAAGAGCCCAGAAATAAACCCATGCATACACGGTCAATTGATTTATGATAAAGGAGCCATGAATATACAATGGGGATAGAACAGTCTCTTCAAAAAATGGTACTGGGAAAATAGGATGGCCACATGCAGAAGAATGAAATTGGACTATCTTACAGCACACACAAAAATTAACTCAAAATGGATTAAAGACTTGAATGTAAGGTCTGAAACCATAAAACTCCTAGAAGAAAACACAGTTGGTAAGCATAGGTCATGGTGATTTTTTAAAATCTTACACCAAAAGCAAAAGGAACAAAAGCAAAAATAAAGTGTGATATCAAATTAAAAAGCTCTACACAGCAAAGGAAACCATCAACAAGATGAAAAGGCAACCTACTGAATGGGAGAAAATAATTACAAATGACATATCGGATAAGGGGCTAATATCCAAAATATATAAAGAACTCATACAACTCAACAGCAAAAGAACAAACATTCTGATTTTAAAATGGGCAGAAGATCTAAATTTTTCCGAAGAAGACATATGATGGCCAACAGGTTCATGAGAAGATGCTCAGAATCAGGGAAATGCAAATTAAAACCGCAATGAAATATCACCTCACACTTGTTAGAATGGCTATTACCAAAGAGACTAGAAATAACAAGTGTTGGTGAGGATATGGAGAAAAGGGAACCCTTGTGCACTGTTGGTGGGAATGTAACTTGGTGCAGCCACTATGGAAAACAGTATGGAGGCTCCTCAAAAAAGTAAAAATAGAACTACCATATGATCCAGCAATTCCACTCCTGGGTATTTATCCAAAGAATTCAATGAAAACACTAACTCAAAAAGATACGTGAAGCATTATTTACAGTAGCCAAGATATGGACACAACCTAAGTGTCCATCAATGGATGAATGAATAAATAAATTGTGTTGCACACACACACACGCAGAGGGGGGGTGGGGAATATTATTCAGCCATAAAAAGGAGTGAAATCTTGCCATTTGCAACAACATGGATGAACCTCGAGGGTACTAAACTGACTTATTTTATTCAGTCAGAGAAAGACAAATACCATACAATATCTCTGATATGTGGAAGGTGAAGAAGGAGGAAGCAGAGAGAAGGGATAAGGAAGAAAGAAGGAAGAAGGAGAAAAAGAAACCAAACTCACAGATACAGAGAACAGAGTAGTGGTTGCAGGCAGCAGGGGAGTGATGGATAGGAGAAATGGGAGAGCTGCATGTTTTTTTAGTTTAAATAAACTGAATTTTTAAAAAAAGGATGGGTATCAATTACTATAAAACAAATATTACTTTTATTAATTTCTTATATAAAATCTTTCTTAATATACAAAGTATATAAAATCTAGTAGGGACTTCCCTCGTGGAGCAGTGGTTAAGAATCCACCAGCCAATGCAGGGGACATGGGTTCAATCCCTGGTCCAGGAAGACCCCAAGTGCTGAAGAGCAGCTAAGCCCATGAGCCACAACTACTGAGCCTGTGCTCTAGAGCCCGTGAGCCACAACTACGGAAACCCGAGTGCCACAACTATTGAAGCCCACATGCCTAGAGCCCATGCTCCCAACAAGAGAAGCCACCGCAATGAGAAGCCCACGCACTGCAATGAAGAGTAGCCCCTGCTCGCCACAACTAGAGAAAGCCCGCGTGCAGCAACAAAGACCCAACACAACCATAAATAAATAAATAAATTTATTTTTAAAAATCTAATAAACATGCACACACTCTCCTCCTCTCCTCTCTCCTTCTTTTCCTCTCCCATTCTCTCGCGCCTTCAAAAATACCCTATCCATGATGCATAAGGTTCATATCACTATTTTGAAAATGTAACTTAAAGCATGAGGAATAATTTTCATTTATTGACTAATCAATTATAAAGTCCAAGTGAGTTTGTTTACTGGCTATAATTTGCCAGCCAATGCTCCAGATCACAAAACTCAGTTTTTATTTTCCTCTCCTTGTATCCCCTTTGGGCAATGCCAACCTTCCCAATTTTTCAATGTTTCACTCTTTCTCTGCACTAGTCATTATTCCCCTCGCAGACTCCACTCACAAACCTCTCTAGAAGTGTCCCAGAAATCTTTCCCACACTCTCTACTTTCTCCAAAGAAAACTCCAAAGTCCCTTTCCCTCAAAATGTTGCTATGCTCTATCCTCATATGCTAAACCTATCTGTGCTCATATTAAACTAACGATTATCTTTACAAATAATACCTTTGAAACTGGGAAAGAGCATAATGTTTAAAAACTCAAGCTCTAGAATAAGGCAAATACAGGTTTGAATCTAATTTTATGTGACTTCTGATGCTTTATATAATTTCCCTAAGCCTTAGATCCCTTATCACTAAAGTGAGTATATTACCTCACTTTGAACTGTTGGGAAGATTAAATGAGACGATGCTGCAAAGTGTCAGGCATTCGGCAGATTGTTTTTAGTTTGTTTTGTTATTCATGGAAGTGATCTAGATATAAAAATCTCATCCAGAGATAGAAGCTTGGAAAAAAGTTTGTTTTTAAACAGGTAGACCTTTTGAAATCTCTCAAATTACCAATATTTGGAGCTCACCTCTTTCATAGAGCGGAGATTTAAGATATTAAAATCTGTGCAAGCAGGGGGAAACATGTAAGGAATATTAAAGTACAATTGATCAACTCATTCAAGAAATATTTACTGAACACATACTATGTGCCAGACACTATTCTAAAACTTACAACAGTATACAAAATGGACAAAGTCCTTGCCCTCCTGGAACTTATCTTCTAGTGAGGTAAGAGAAGATATTGAAATAGTATGTCAGACAGTGATGAGTTTTGGAGCAAAACAAAGCAGGATAAGGAAATAAAATGCAGGCGAGTAGGGGTGGTTGTTTTATACAAAGTGATCAAGGAAGCACAGACTTGTTAGTAGAGACACTGAGGAGATAAGGGATAAACGAGAGGACCATATCAACAGAACCAATGGAAAATTTTTGAATTTTATTCAGAAAGATGGTCAGTATTATGTCAAAGATGCTAAAGAAAGGATTTCATTTTTAGTAACATACAGTTTTCAAAGTTTTTAAAATTAATTATGCTAATTTCTTAAACATTGTAACTTCAACAGAGTGTTTTTCCAAATAAATGTAAATCTGCTATTAAATAATGAAGAAGATTTTCTCTGTGTTTCAAATTATAGAATTTTAGAGCTAAAAGAACCTTCAGGTAATATATTTTTTCATATTAGGAAACTTAGATCCTTAGAAGGTAAGTGATATATCCATGTTCTACCCTGTTAGTTGTATCTTGCATTTCCTCTATTAAACAAATATTGGTCAAATGTTTACTCTGTACCTGCTCCATAAAGAAGATATTTAAATACAATTCTAACCCTTAAGGAACTTACAGAATACTGCTCCACAGTCTAATTCTGTAGCTACTCTTTATATGTGTGGCTACTTAAAATTTTTTATAGCTTTATTGAGGTATAATTAACATATTTAATGTATACAATTTTGTTTTGACATAGGTATATATCTTTAAAATCATCAACATAATCAAGATAATGAACATATCATTATCAATAACATATAGCATTTCTGTATTATTATTTTAATACTTGTAGAATCTGTAGTGATATCACCTCTCTCATTCCCACTACTGGCCGTTTGTATCCTATTTTCTTGATTAGTCTGAGTATAGACTTATTAACTGTATTGATTTTATCAAAGAATGAGCTTTTGTTTAATTGATTTTCTCTATTTTTCTGTTTTCTACCTCATTGATTTCAATTTAATCTTTACTAATTCCTTTTTTCTGTTTGCTTTGGTTTTTTTCCCCTAGTTTCTTAAAGGTAGGAATTTAGGCCATTGGTTTAAGATTTTTTTCTTTTTCGATATAGATGTACAATGTTATAAATTTCCCCCTAGATCTGCTGTGTGTCCTAATTTTAATAAGTTGGGAATTCATTTTTGTTCCATTCAAAATACTAATTTCTGATTTTGCTCCCTTCTATGATCCATGACTTAATTAGAAGTGTGTTATTTGGCTTCCAAATACTTGGGGATTTTCAGCTATCTTTCTGTTGTTACTGACTTATTTATTCTATTATGGTCAGAAAATACTTTATACGTATGACTTGATTATTTCCAGATTTATCAAAACTTACTTTATGTCCCAGAATATGTTCCATATGTTTGGTAAATAGCCCATGTACATTTTTTTTTAAATGTGAATTCAACTGTTGCTGGGCAGAGGGTCAAGCTGCTTGACAATGTTGTTCCAATCTTCTAAATCTTTATTGATTTGTCTACTTGTTCAATCAATTATTGAGAGAAGCTATCAAAATATCCTGCTGTATTTATGGAGGTATCTCCACAATCTCTCCTCACAGTTCTATCAGTTTTTCCTTGGCGTATTTTGAAGCTCTGCTACTAGGGGCATAAACATTTAGAATTACATCTTCCTTACCATGATGAAATTACCTTCTTTATCTCTGATGATAGTCTTTAATCTGAAATCTATTTCATCTGACAGTAACTTCTGATTACTGTTAGTTTTCCATTCTTTTACTTTTAACTGATTTGGTATTTATATTTGAAGTTCACTGCCTCTAGGCATCATATTGCTGTTTCTTGCTTTTGTATCATATCTGAAAATCTCCACCTCTTCATTTGGCATATTTAGATTGTTTACATTTAATGCGATTATTGGTAAGTTCAGAATTAAATCTATCATCTTGCTATTTATTTTTCTATAGTTTCTTGGTTTTTTTTTTCTTCCTTTCTGCCTTTTTTGAATCAACTCAGTTTTTTTAATGATTCCATCTTCTCTCCATTGTTGGCTTCTTTGTTTAAAGGGTTTATAGTAAACATCTTTAAATTGATACAGTCTCCACTCAAGTGATATTATACCACTAAACATACAATATGGACTGTTACAATAGTATACTTCCATTTCTCCCCCACACCAACTTCTGTGCTATTGTTGTCACCTAGTATACTTTTATCTATATTATGAAACCACTATATTTTAAACATTTTTTCTTAAAAATGTATGTCTAAAATAGTTTTGACCTTTGTTTTGAAAGCTATTTTTGCTGGGTATCAATTTCTAGGTTGATGGATCATTTTATTTCAGTATTTGGCTCAATGAGTACCACTTCAAATGTCTTCTTACAATTTGATTATGAGGTGCCTTGGAGTACTCTTCTTCATGTTTCTTTTAAAAGGGTTTCATTAAGTTTCTTGGATCTGTGGGTTTATAATTTCCATCAAATTTGAAATTTTTTCAACTATAATTACATCAAATATATTTTCTTCTCTTTCCCCTTCCCCTTTGGGAACTCCAATTAATATATAGTAGGTCACCTGAAGTTGTCCCACAACTCACTAACGCTCTCTTTATTTTGTAAAAAAAATATTCTCTTTATTCTGTGCTTCATTTTGGATCATTTCTATTATTAGGTCTTCAAGTTCACTAATATTTTCTTCTGTAATATATATGTCATTAATGCCACCCAGTACATTTTCCATCTTACACACTCTAATTATCATCATTAGAAGTTTGATTTGGATTTTTTCCCCGTTTTCCAAGTCTCTAACTCTTCTGAAACTATGGAATTCACTTGTAACAACGCTTTTTTAATGTCTTTGCCTGCTAATTCTAACAGCTTTGTCAGTTTTGATTTGGTTTTAACTGACTGATTATCTCCTCATTATGGGTCAAATTTTCTTGTTTCTTATTGCATGCCTGGTAATTTTTATTGGATATCAGACATTCTGAATTTTACCTTGGTGGATGCTGGGTATTTTTGTATGCCCATAAATCTTGAGTTTTGTTCTGGGTCACAGTTATTTAGAAACAGTCTGATCCTTTAAGGACTTGCTTTTAAGATATTTTAGGAGGGAGTGAAGTAGTGCTCAACTTAGGGCTAATTATTCCCCACTGCTGAGATAAGACCCTTATGTGTACTCTCCCCAATGCCACATGAATCTTGAGATTTTCCAGTCTGGCTGATAGGAACAGACACTATTCCTGCTGCTGCTTGAGTGCCAGCACTCAATTAAGCACCTCTAATCCTTTCAGGTCATTCTTTCTTTGACCTGGGGTATCTTCCTCATGTGCATGCCCTAATCAGTAAACAGCTGAATGCTTTCCTCTCTAGTCTTCGGTAGACTCCACCCAGCATGGCTCCCCTCTCACTCTCCACTCTTGTTTCTTCAACTCAGAAAGTCCTCTAGACTTTGCATGAATGTCTCCTCTTTGATCCAAGCCTGGAAATTTTCTCAAGGCAGTAAGCTAGCATAATCATAGACTCATTTCATTTGTTTCCCATTCTCAGGGATCTCTGCCCTTCAGTGCCTAATTCCAGGACTGTAAAACCATTGTTTTATAAGTTTTGCCCACATTTTGGCTGTTTCAGTTGGAAAGGTAAGGATTACCTTTATTATGTCATAGCCAGAAGCAGAATGTGATTGTTTAAATTTAAATTAATTTTAAAAACTAATATTAAATTCAGTTCCTCATCCACACTAGCCATATTTCATGTAATCAACAGCCATATGTGGTAGTGGATACAATAATGGACAAGCAGATATAGAACATCTCCATAATTGCGAAAGGTTCTATTAGACCTGTCTGGCCAGTAAATGACATTTTCACTGTGCATTGTGGTAATGTTACTACACTTATATTCTAACTTTAGCTGTAAATTATACATCTGAACACATCTATTTTTATACTTTACATTTTTATGTCTAAAGCAACACATAAAATAATCATACCACAGTTTACTCATTTGTGGAAACAATACAATGTTATCTATTACATATACTGAAAGCATTAAATGAGATAACATACATAAAGTCTAATAGAGTGACTAGTACATCACAGATGCTCAAGAAATGGTAACTACTCACAAAAAATAATTTCTCTGTAATTCCCTCCCATTTCACAACCATTGCACAATACACTTAAACAGGATAAGTAATTTTGAAATTGCTATTTTCACTTTGATTTTTAATTCAAAAAGTAATGAAGGGCATGCTACAACATGAATGAACTTCAGAAGCACTAAGTGAAGGAAGCTAGTTACAAAAGACCACATGTCGTATGATACCATTTATCTGAAATTCTAGAATAGACAAATCTCCTTACAGAAAGTAGAATGGTGGATGTCTAGAGCTAGAAGAGTGAGGGGTAATAGGGAGTTTGCTCATGGTATAAGGTTTCTTCAGGGGGCAATGAAAATGTTCCAAAATTAGACTGTATGGATATGTGTACAATTCTGTAAATATACTAAAAACCCATGGAACTGACATTTTGAACTGGTAAATTTTAGAGCATGTAAATTACTTCTCAAAAACACTTAAAACTGGCTTTTTACAAATTAATACATGTACATGATAGAAACAAAAATTCAAAGTGAATGATAAAAATACAATGAAAGGAAAGTTCCCTTCTATCCAGATCTCTGGTACTCTGTATAGAATTCTGTACGTGTGTGCGTACATTTGTACAAAGATACATGCCAAACAAAGACATTGTTTTATACTTTTCTTTTAAACTTTACACACACACACACGTTTATTTCAAACAGTCTATGAATAGAGTGGATGCTACATATATTGAATACCAAAGTATACTTTGTAAACTTGCCTACCTATATCTCTGGAAGTAAATTCTTAAAACTGAATTCTCTGTATCAAGGGATAGGTACATTTTTAATTTTGATACACTCCCATCAATAGTATATCAAAGTAGCCATATCCTTACATGAGCTGTTTCCCTATGTCCACAAAAACTGTGTTTTATCAAACTGTTTTATCCTTGCCAATGTGGTGGATGAAAGAAATGATATATTATAGCTGCATTCTTCTTATGAGTGAAATTGAGCCCCACAGGTTTATAAACATTTTTGTTTGTTTTTTGGTCAGTTGGTTTAACCACTTTTTCATATCTTTTGTCTATTTTTGGTTTGTGAATCTTTTAGAAACCGTTTTTATTTTTTGAAACTGAGTATACTTATGTGAAAACATAGAATTAATTTCATTATTATCTATTTGCACCAAGAATATGGGTGGTTAAATAAAAGTAATCATGTAATGGAAATCTCATAACGTACTAAACCAAAAGAACATTTTAAGCCAAGTGTACAGAAAGTATAACAAATAATGAGAAAGTAAAGTTCATTCAGCTGAAAAATACTGTTTTCTCTGGAATGACTTTTCAGGAAGTGATAGATTTACAATACATGGATTCCTGTTAGAGAGCTTACAAAACTTTCAGGGAAAAACTGTACTATGGTTGTCAGCACTATGTCATGCAGAATTATATGAAAACTATCCCTGTCAACGCTCTAACAAAGAAACAATATCACCATATATGAATACTTTAAAAACCTAAAAATAACCAGAAATATAAAAAATGTGACTACCACCTGGTAAAGAAGGCTGTTTTTACCATCTAAGCCTCAAAATGGTTAAAACACGTATCCTGAAGTCATTTTAAAGTCTACTAGAGACCTAAACAGATGGTGCATTTAACTACTTCCTACAACAGAAATCTTCTGCTTTTCTTTAACATACTCAATTAAATGTTCTTTAACCCTGCCCAGTGCCTTTGACCACTCCTGCTTGAATGTGTCCAAAGACAATGATGCTCTTTGCTGCCTGGCCTTCATTACTCATCAAATCTGTTTCCTCCCCATATTCACTAAGCCCCCTTCCTTCCATTATGCAAATAAATACTGAAATCTTGTCTCTGTTTTCTGGAAAAGAAGCAATAGATTTCTCCTTGCTCCATGTGTACTTCATTCATATTTTAGCCTTCTATCCATCCACCCATTCATAAAAAGTTATCTGGTATCTATGTGTTACTAACACTTTGTGCCTGAGCAAAGTCAAAAGGAAAAAGATACAGAGGTAAATAAGCTCCAGACTATCAAGAGACCACGTGATCTTCAAGCAAAACAGAACAAACAAGGAACCACAAGTTCTTACCTTTGTTTATAAATTTATTTCAGTACTTGTTATATTGCCAGTGTGCTAGGGTAACAAAACTAGATAATATTGATTCTTGTTGCCCTTATGAGGTCTAGCAGAAATGCAGGCATATTAACAAATCATCCCAACACAACATGCTAGGACAGAATATTTACACCTCACCCTACAAGAGGTAGTCACCAAAACATCTAATTATATTATTATTTTAATTACTCAGTATCTATTTAGACAAAGCTTTTTTGGTTGTCTGTATACCTTTATGTCTCCACCAGAAGTTACTTAGAACACAAAGTTCCCAAGAGCAATCTCTATTTCATCTAATTCCGTATGTGGACAGATTCTTGATATACTATATAAGGTTTTTGATAATAATGTTAATTTCTATTTATAGCAACCATCTTTCAAAAAACTAAATTGTACTCCCATTCGTATACTTTGTAAAGGCTGAACTTTAGACTCTATAAGCATTTTCAACTTTTCTGAAAACACAGACCATTACGTAGCCTCTTGGGGAAGTCATTCTCACTGGACCAATAAGTGTTACACAATTTGCAATGTATATATTTTGCTTTGAACACACAACAGATCATTATCATAATATTAATTTGCTTTTAAAAATGCATCGTTTTTGAGCAGTGGGATTCTTAAGTTAAATAACTATGCATTGTTTTATAATTTTTAAAAATCCTTATACAATTCTAATCTCACATAATATACAGTACATCTTTATAATCTGTCCCTTTGTTTTGGATTAGCAGTTTTGCTTACTGAGTGTTTTTTTTTTTAAGTTTCCCTTCCTTGACAAAACAAATACGGGAAAAGTACAAAACACCTTATGGGGAATTTAGGGCCACAAACACCAGGCTATTAGTAAGGAAGAAGTCTGAGGTCTCCAGAGTAAGACTATAAACTTGATCAAGTCACTTCCATTCTTTGAGCCTTAAGCTTTTTATCTTTAAGAGAAGTTAGATCAATCTCTAGGATCCTTCAGAACTCTAAAATTCTGCGATTCCATGAGTCAAACTTTTTCAGTGTACAACAAAATTATTTCAAAGCAAACTGTCACTAATATATAATGAGACAAATCTCAAGAGTATATGTATATACTCTCATATGTATAAGCAAATGAGAGCATTTTCTCTGACTGAACTGAATGTGGGGAATTATATTAAATACATCAACAACTTGGTCCTAGTCTCTTCCTTGCACTGCTCATTGTTCTTGATTTATACCTTCAAGGTCAGCAAACAAAGTCTGGCAATATATTAACCTTGAAATTTTCCAGTTGTAGAAACAGCTATGTTAGATAGTGGCTGGGAAGTACAGCTTATATGATGGCCTGTCCTTTTATGGTTAGTAGGTAAGCTGTATTTTGTCTTCCATAAAAGTGAAAGGATTTAAAGTATATAACTATAGAAAATTTCAGTATGTAGTAATATAACCTGTAAATTACATTCCTTATTACAACACAATTCTAATTCCGCTGGCAAATTAAAAAAAAATCACAGCTTTAAATTACAACTCACTATTTAAAGGACTACAGATCAGGGTTTACACATGAAAAGAAATCAGTCTTTATTAAAAATTTAAAAGAAAATTTAATGGTCAAGTGAAAATCACCATGTGAATTCATTCATGGAACAAAATACTCACTGAAGTATGTTCTCTGAACTGGAACTATAAAAACCAACTAGACATTATCACCAAACACACACAGCACTTTATTTACATCTCTCTTATTATCATGTAAAGGAAATGCAGTTATTGGAAGTAAAGGTTGTCCAATGACTTATATTTAAAAGTTATCAAGATATTCAGCTGCTTCTTTTCTTTCCCATAGCCATCTCTCTATTTTATGGTCAATTAGTTGGTCATTAAAAGTCATTAAAAATGCAAATCAAAACAAACAAGAAAGGAAATAAATATGTAAAGGAAGAGCAAGGAGCCAAAAAGAAACCATAGGAGAGTTTAAAGTCAAAGGTAAATCAAAAAAATAAAAAGGGCCAGAGAACATAGAGAAAGAGGAAAGTAGAGGATTAAACTAGATAATGAACTACTATTGACTAACACTGCCAGGCACTGTATATTTTTAAAAATATTACCACTAATCATATAATAGCTCTTCAACGTAGGTTTTTAATCACTTCCATTTTAAAGATGAGGCAATTGGACTCAGAAGGTAAGTTACTCGCTTAAAATCACAAAATATTTAAGTGGCTGAACTAAGACTCAGAGCTAGGACTACCTGATTTCAAATTCAAGGCTTTCAATTATATCCCTCTGCCTCTAGAAAATCTTTACTGATGTTGATTTAGTAGCTACTGTGTTTCCAAGGTAGGGATAATCCCCACAATGCTTCCTATACATATATATGTATATTTTTAGTAAGTGTCATTTTAAAAAAAGAAAGGAGTGAGGCAAAATCTTTCAGAGTTCAGTATAATAATTAAAATAATAGTGTAACAATAATATCAACTGCTGCTGTTACTGAATGCTCCCTATATGTCACATGCTGTATTCAGCGCTTGACATACATCACTTTACATGATCCTCAAAATAGTCTTGTAATGTAGGGGTTATTATCCCCACTTCAGAGAAGAGGTTTAGAGAGACACAGACAATAATGGGATTGAGCCAGGTTTGGCAACCAGCTGTGATTCCAAAGCCCATGAGCTGTCATAGATTTCTCTCAAAGATTTCTTTAAAAACTCCCATTAAAGAATTACAGCTTTAACAAATTTCATTCAACTTAATCATGATAAAATAGTAGATAAAATAGTGGGTTAAGATACAGTCTCTGAAATGCAAATCAAAACTACAATGAGGTATCACCTCACATTGGTCAGAATGTCCATCATTTAAAAGTCTACAAATAATAAATGCTGGAGAAGGTGTGGAGCAAAAGGAACCCTCCTACACTGTTAGTGGGAATGTAAATTGGTATGGCCACTATGGAAAACAGTATGGGGGTTCCTTAAAGAACTAAAAATAGAGTTGCCATATGATCCAGCAATCCCACTCCTGGGCATATATCCAGAGAACACTATAATTTGAAAAGACACATGCACCCCAATGTTCACTGCAGCACTATTTACAATAGCCAGGACATGGAAGCAGCCTAAATGTCCATTGACAGATGAATGGATAAAAAAGATGTGAGATACACACACACACACACACACACACACACACACAAAGGAATACTACTCAGCCATAAAAAAAGAATGAAATAATGCCACTGCAGCAACATGGATGGACCTAGAGATTATCACACTAAGTGAAGTAAGTCAGAAGGAGAAAGACAAATATCATATGATATCACCTATATGTGGAATCTAAAATATGATACAAATGAACTTATTTACAAAACAAAAAGAGACTCACAGACATAGAAAACAAAACTTATGGTTACCAAAGGGGAAAGGAGGTAGGGGAGGGATAAATTAGAAGTTTGGGATTAGTAGATTAAAACTACTATATATAAAATAGATAAACAACAAAGTCTTACTGTATAGGACAGGGAACTATATTCAATACCCTGTAATAAATTATAATGGAAAAGAATATAATATATATATATAATATATATATATAAACATGTATAACTGAATCACTTTGTTGTATGCCAGAAACTAACACCATATTGTAAATCAGCTATACATCAATAAAGAATTAAAAAATAAAAAAAGATATAGTCTCTGTGTTAAAGAGCTCACTATGTACATAATGAATCAGATTTAAGAAAAGCAGAGATGAAAAAATTCCATAATCCTCAAAACTTCTATAAAATATTTATTCTAATAAAGAAAAACAGATCTAAGAAACACATTTTTTAAATCTTGAAAATAAGCCACCTAAATATTGCAATCAAAAACTTAAAAAACCTTACATGTTTACACATTAAGTGAGGAGAGAAAAAAGTTACACGAGCCAGTTTTCTAATATGTTTACATTAACTATGTAAGGGACCATTCTTTACCCTAATGCTGCCAAACATCTTACTTTCGCAATTCAGAAAACAAAACAAAAATACCTCCCATGTCATTCAGCACACGGAGGACAGAGAAAGGTTTTATATGGACTCAGAGCAAAGTTAAAGCTGAAAAAACATTGTGCTTTCAGCAGGGCAAAGTAGACGGGTCGCCTAAGTGAAACCTCATTATTATAAGTAGACAACTTGTAGTACGTTAGTTATTTTCATACAAAGGGTGGTATTCCCATTAACCTCAAATAAGAACCAGGCTTAGGGTGACATTATGTTTTTCCCTCAGAGACACTACAAAAATAAATAAGAGCTTCCAGATTACTTCAGAGAGGTCACAGCAGGGCCACATACAAACAGCACATGGCAGCGCTGCAATTCAGATTTTTGTCATTTGATGAAGGTAAGAAAGACCATTAGCGTGAGGGTTATTGTAATTCTAACTAAGGTGGCCAGTAAGAGAGCACTCACTGCTTCACCAAACCACACTGTGCCGTAGGCAAAAGGCAAACAGCTGCCCTCCAGCTGAGTTCCACATGTTCGAGGTGTCCACTGAGAACTAACTCAATCCCAATACATAATCCACAACAAAACAGTCATCAACAGTAAGTAGTCGGATATATATATTCTCTTTACGGTTGTTTTAAACACAGCATATGTATCGATATCTATTCACTCATGTACTGTAAAACGGAATGATAGTTTTCCCAAATGGTGTGTCGTGTGCCCACACTCAAGTCATCTGCCGGTTCTTTGGGCACATGCTCATTCTGGAATTCATTTGAGAAAATACCTCTGTGATTAGGCATGGCTTTGCTCATATCTGCCTTGGTTCTCACTATTTCTATCCAGCTGCAGATTCCTCTCTGCATACTCAGTTCCCACTGACTACCATTTCTTCAGGCAGGAAAGGTTCAGAACTAAACTTTTTTTCTAACGAGCATTTTAAAAAGGCTTAAAGCACAATGAAAGTGGGCATTACAAAAAAAAAAAAGGAGGGCAGGAGGAGTGCATGAATTCTAAATCAGATGAACTGTGGAAGACGTTTCAATCACCTGCTCCAAACTTATTCCACACAAAAGATTCTTTCCTTTTGTGCTTCCCCAGCTTATTACATCAAAGCAACACAACAGATCAAGGTCTCTCAGCTGTGCTGGGTAACCTTAAGAAATCTTCTGTGCTCTTTTTTCCTCCCCAGTCAGCAAGACAGATTCAGTATCCAGTTTATCACTAATAAACATAATGATATTGAGATACACAGTTTTTCAAAATACCTTCAAAAGTTATTTTAACGGTACATAGATAAGAGAATGATAAAAGAATTAAAAATCACTACTGATTTTTTTTAAATCCAAAGTCATCTTTGTTCAACAGCTAATGGGTCTAGGGCAATGAGAAGAAACTTAAGCGCTTATCAAATCTTGTTCCAACAATAAAAATGAATTAAAAATAAACACAGATAAAAAACCTAGGGGACTTCCCTGGTGGCACAGTGCTTAAGAATCCACCTGCCAATGCAGGGGACATGAGTTCGATCGCTGGTCCGGGAAGATCCCACATGCTGCGAAACAACTAAGCCCATGCGCCACAACTACTGAGCCTTCGCTCTAGAGCCCGTGAGCCACAACTACTAAGCCCGTGTGCCACAACTGCTGAAGCCTGCGTGCCTAGAGCCCATGCCCTGCAACAAGAGAAGCCACCGCAATGAGAAGCCTGTGCACCGCAACGAAGAGTAGCCCCCGCTTGCCGCAACTAGAGAAAGCCCACGCGCAGCAACAAAGACCCAACGCAGCCAAAAAAAATAAAAATAAAATTAAAAAATCTACTGCAACTGTAAAATCAAGTTTATATCCAGTATTAGCTATTAGTTACAGATTCCAAAATGATTAAAGAGAAGAGATTTATAGACTGGAGGTTATATCTATCATGGAAAACTCTCTTCTGCTTTGTATTCTAGTTGCATGTGGTCAAGAGCTTGTAGGAAATCTGTGTACAGCCAGTTTTAAGGATGCATCTGGACCATATGACCTAAAATGCAGGCAGGCAGGCAGTCTATCTAAAAGTCAAAACCAGAATTTTAGGCACTGATATCTAGAAATGTTTGTACAAACTCTTCATCCCTTAAAAGCACATTATTCTTACATTGCTAATGTGAAAAGTTTGTTTGGATGGATGGATGGAGAGAGAAAGAGATTTTGGTTTATACGTACAACTCCTCTTCGGAATCCTCCTACCAAAGGATAGTATTCCATGAACCTCCTAAATAAACTCAAAATAATGTACCTGCAAATCTGAGTACAGTTTGTACTTGTAGAAACCTCCACCTTGTTTTTTATTTCTCTCCAACTTATTTACTTTTTCGTAACGCCTGCATCTAAGAGAACTGGGAAGCTTCAGAATGAAGAATGTGATCCTCACATGTACTTTAGTTTCTCAATTATGTTCACAAGCTGATAATCATCTACTCTTATAGAAATTGTCATGAAAGAAAATATAAGTTTTGTTTTTTCTTCTCAATTTTTTTTTTCTCCAAAAGATGTCATTAAAAGGCATGGGAAGAAATGAACAAAGGTTTTCTTAAGCTTTCTCATAATAGCATTCTTAATGTTCCCACAGTCTTTGCTAGTAGCAATTAGCCCAGCTGCAGAGTTTTAGCTTACTTCTCCAGTATTACTTTATGAATATATCATATATATTCATTTTTATTTACGAATACCAACAACATAAATGTATACTTACTCTAGGTTATATTCCAAAGCGGTATCTTGAAAATGCAGGTTATTGGACATACAGACATATGGGACATAGATCTCATGGTTAAGAAAAAACGAAACATTCATTTTATTCATTCATTTAAATCATAGCCTTAAGTTTTTCTTTCATCTGACTCTCAGGTTTTTCAAGTGGCTTTTTTTGTTTGTTTGTTTGTTTTGCGGTATGCGGGCCTCTCACCGTTGTGGCCTCTCCCGTTGCAGAGCACAGGCTCCGGACGCGCAGGCCCAGCGGCCATGGCTCACGGGCCCAGCCGCTTCGCGGCACGTGGGATCTTCCCGAACCGGGGCACGAGCCCGCGTCCCCTGCATCAGCAGGCGGACCCTCAACCACTGCGTCAAGTGGCTATTTTTAAAGGTATCCTACAGTTTAGAAAGTTAGAGACTTCTCTGAACAAAATTCTATCAATCACAGCATATACAAAAATCTCCCTGGCATATTTCTAAAACACCATGTCTAAATAGCACTGTTGTCTCCGCCCACAAAGTTAGAATGAGATGAATAAGCAGTGTATCAGCAGAGTAAAGCAACTCAATATTGTCATGCTGGGAAGATGATTAGGAGGGAAACAGAGTAGTATCCTCAAAAATAAGTCCTCACAACACCCAAAGCACTTTGAAACTGATATGACTTGGCCATCTCAGTCTTCAAAATTTAATTAGTAACAATAAACCGCACCAGTTGGGAGTAGAAGCTGAAAAGCTATGAAGAGCATTTCCAAACGTAATTTTCTTAGTGTATTAAATACAGGGCATGGCGAAAATGAGGCATGTGTGTATGTTAGCCAAATTTCTCACATGGAAATCCTGTCTATAACAACAAACAGTCTGATTAATACTTTAATAGGAAAGCCCCCTAAGGAAAGCAGGTGGCTCCTGGTATACACGGTCTCAGTGTCTGAATTATTCTAAGTACACATTCCTTCATCTTAATCAAGCGAGGAGCCAAAGTACAGACTGGCATTTGTGGAAGTATGATTTCATCTTTGTAAAGGAAAGAGGGTAAAATGACCAGTTTTTAGTGGAAAGTAAATATTAAAATATTGGTAATTACTCTGCTTCAAAAATTTCATTAGAACTAGACTTTTACATACAGTGACACTCACCTGAACAATAAATTTTGCAATTAAATATACTTTATAGTATATTATATATACTATATTATATAATATATAATATTATATAATAGTACTTTATAGTATAGTATGAATGACTAGAAGAAAACTTTTCCCCTTTATCTATAATAATAGGGTGACATGTGAATTTATTTTGGATTGTTATGCCACCAAACTAGAAATCAGAGCAGTTTATTTTTTTTCAACTAAATTTAATACAAAACTATTGCCTATTTCATTTCTGCATACATAAGCAAATAAAACGGATGGTTAATCTTCAAAAGTTAAGTGATCTCTACCCAAGTAACTGTAGACCATTCTTAGTTATTAATAATTTCCAGTACTCAGGCTGGTGCCATTGACATTTTAATCTACCTCCAAGTTGTAGCTCTAATGAGACTCGTATCAATGCATTTAAATATTTCTAATGTCTTATTTGAACTGTTATTTAAATAATTTTGAATATATATTAGACTAGAATCCCACTGTTTTGCTTTAATAAAGTATTCACACGTAATCTATGTGAATGACAACTTGCAAATTTTATAGCCCTGTGAGTAGACAACAGGCCATCTTGGAAGGCTCCACAGAATCACCATGAGTCACTGGTGGAGGATAAAAGATTCAGGCATTATCACCAATTAAGGAAAGAGTACTAAATCAATATCAATAAGTGTGTTCATTTTTCAGATTATCTAGGTAACAGAGAGCAGATGTTGAAGAAATAGGGCCCAAGCGAGCTAAGTCTGATGAGATGAAGAATTATTAGAGAGGACAGGCCCAGAAAGGTGGTACTGAAGCAGACCTTACAGAACCTGAGAGCAATGGAGTTGACAATGTGATGGGCATGGCAAGAAGTTGCTGAAAATAACCGTATCCTACTTCACACATTTGCCTACAGCTAGTATTAGCTGGCCTAATCACGTCAGGCCCAGACAAGTCTCAAAGATCAAATGGACACCATTTAAGTCACTCACTCAAACCAAATCCCAGAGTTTCTCACCCTTGGCACTAGTAATATTTGAGGATGGATAATTCTTTGTTGTTGGAGGTGGGGAGGTAGGAGACTGTCCTGCGCACTGTGGATATTTAGCAACATCTCTGGCCTTTACTCAATAGATGACATTAGCAACCCCCCATCACCAGGGAGGAAAATCAAAGATGTCTCCAAACATTGCCAAGTATCTCTGGGAGGGTGTATAAAATTGCCCTCAGGTGATACGACTGACCTAGAGGAAACCTAGAGATGCTTTATTTGGACCACTCATTCAATCCTAAACACTTATAAAACCCTAAGAACTATGTAATCTACCCCTTCTCTGTGACAAGAATTCCTTTCTGTAATGACCATAATAGATCACTGTACAACTTTTGCTTAAGAATCTCCAAGAATGAGAAACTCTCAACTTTACCAGGCAACCAAATCCATTTTTCGGACAGTTCTACTTGAAAGTTCTTCCTCACTATTGCAATGCAATCTGCCTTTCTCTAAATTACACTTGTAATTCCTAGTTTCATAGAAAATGAATCCTTCTTCTACAAAACCAGTCCTTCAAATATAAGATGATAACCTCTATTCCTTGATCGCTTTGTAGGTCAGAACTAAAAGGGACACACAAATAATCTCAATCAACATTTTAGGTACCCAAAGGTCAAGGAGTCACCCAAGCCATCCCACGGAGGTAGAAACTCCCAGCTCAACAGGTCTAGCCCTGGATCATATAAGCATTTATAGCAACATTTATAAACCCGTTTGTTTTTTCATTTAAACTTTCATATCCTCAAAAATTTCACCTATAACTTATAGAATAACTTTTTACTTTTCTAATTACTTCCTTTTCATTTAAATAGTCAATTTCTGATAAATATGGTTTTTAATTAAAAAAAAAATCTACTCCCTCACTGGTGTGGAGTAACTGATATGCCTCCTTCAATACACTCAAAGACTTTTCATTTTGCTGTTTTACTATATTCATTGCTTTCTTAAATATGTTAGCCCTTACTTTTATGTAATTTTATTTTTTTGTGTAATTGATGCTCTGAATTTGAGGTTTCTAAGTTCTAGAACATGTTTTTAAAGTATCTGAAAAAATCGAAGCATACAAACTCTCCATTTAGAAAATATATTCTAGAAATGGCTTAAGCAAAAATATTTTTATAAGACCTTAAGTCATTTGTGTTTTAACTGCATAATTAATTAACCTCACATAGCCCATACTCAGCCAGCCAACAAGTCTAATTACCTAAAATGGTGGTTTTGTTTTTTAAGCCAAGAAACTCTTTGTTCAAACAAAATCAAACCTACAAAAACTGTAAGTAAAATAAATGAACGTCGAAATGCTCTGCCTGAGGTACTGCTTTGTCTTCCATACCACGCTACATAGTAGTTCCTGGGAAGCTCTGCAAAACTCTGGAAATATGTGAAGAATATATTAGAAAACACTATCTTGGCACATAGTAGAGAGGAAAAAAAAAGTTCAGAGACTGGAAAGAGAGATGCCACAACTACCATGCACTCGATTTGAAGAAGAACATCTCAGGTCCTCTCTCAAAGTAAGCGTGTTTCTTAGTTTACATACCATTCTAACAATATAAGTTTAGTGGTTTTCAAAAACATAGTAGCAAATTCAACATAGGAAAGAAAGGGAAGAGAGGGGATACTAGAGGGAGGAATAAAAATAACAATGAAGTAATAACTGAAAGCAGAAGAAAACAATTGGTGAGAAAGATACAATGTTTACAAAGTTGGCCACAATGATTTCTCCCACCCCTGTATGCATAGCCCCATGCAATCGACTTTGCTGCTCTGCTCATTAGAGTTCGACAGAGATGGAAACTAGTTCCTCCTCCATTCCTGGGTTAGCCCTATGATTTGCTTTGACCAACAGAATGTGGTAAAAGTGACACTGTGTGACTCCACTCTCAACTCTTGGAACCTTGAGACCTTGACATAAAGAAGCCCAAGCTTGTCAACTTGAAGATGAGAGACCAGGAAGAGAGAGACGCAAACGACTAGCTCAACATCATCTAAGACTATGAAGCCCCAATCAAGGCACCAGAAGTTGGTAGTTGTGTAAGTGATCCCAAGAGAGACCTGTAGAAGAACTGTCCAGCTAAGCCCAAACTAAACTGCCGCTGCACAGATTCATAAGCAAATGAAGTTGCTGACATTTTAAAGCCACTGCGTTTGGGAGTGTCCCATTACACTGCAATAGGTAACAATAGGTAACCAAAATCAAAATTAATAGTCAACTGGAGATCATCTAGTGTAGACTAAGAGCTCTACACTATTTGATAGGTCCTAAATGAATAAATATGATATTATAAAATAGTTCATATTAATAATGAATTACATTGTTTAATATAGTCTAAGAAAGAGATATAAGGGACACCTTTTAGAAACAACTGAATCTAAAATAATGTAAAATATTTTAATGAATCCAAACTTGGAGAAAACTTGGGGTTTTGTATGACCAAATAACAATGGATTCTATTGGTCTTAGACATACAGTAGAAATTACAATAGGTAATAGAACAAAATGCTTTAGCATCTATATTTCTGTATATATCAACAGCATTGAATAGAAAGTCAATTATGAATATACGAAACCTAGAACATACTTCTTAATGACCTTATAAAGATGCATATTTTGGCTGCTAACACCTTTTTATCCAATACTTTATTCAAAACGTTGTCTGAAAAATATCTTATCACTGATCAGTTGTTATAACAGCAGAAATTCTGCATAAGTGAACCATAGCTTCAGTCTTTCCTTCCCACAACATTCCATAGTGATGTAATTTAAGGGGAAATGTTTTAAATACTTAAAATAAGACAACTTAATTAAGCAAACATCATAATTACTAGCATATATATTTTTTGCCTCATAACCTGGCACTGTAGTCAAAAGAAAACACATACAAGTGTTTCAGAGTCTGATCTACATAGTAATGTGTTTTCCTTAAAGAAAACTCCTTCACTTGATAATCTATAGCATAGTCTACAAAGAAATGACTTCCCAATACAGGTCTTCTGAGAATAAGACTTTAGCGTACCTACCACCAATCCTACTATAAGTACACAGAAGTTTGAGAAAAGGTTGGTTTTCACTGGCAAGGTACCTGGAGAAGATCACCCGGTAGCCCCACATGTCCCTAGCAGGACTGCATTACATTGAGGATTCACCACAGTCTAGGACAGAGGGTCTCTACCTTTTAGTGCTCTCAGAGCACTTTGGAAATTAAGACTCAGAACAACACTAAAGTCAGCAAGGGTTACAATTCCTACTACAACAGAGCGACGTCTCACAGCTCCCGTAAAAGGATTCATTCTTAGTCTCATTTTAGGTACTTAAAACTATTTTCCTACATCCCATCACTATGGAATGTTATGGGAAGGAAAGACTGAAGTCATAGTTCACTTATGCAGATTTTCTGCTGCAACTGAACAGCTATAAGATCTTTTTCAGTCGTCATTTAGAATAAGACAATAGATGTGTTATCAGCCAAAGTATGTATATTTGGTAGGTCATTAAAGACTGTGTTCTACCAAAAATACAGAGAAAGAAGAGGGTGGGAAAATACTTTTGGAGGTGATAGGTATGTTTATGGCATCGATTGTAGTGATGGTTTCACAGGTGTATACTTATCTCCAAACTCATCAAACTGTATGCCTTAAATATGCACAGCTAGTTTTATGTCAATCACACCCCAATAAAGTGTTTTTTTAAATGAAGTGTGTTTTATGTTTTATATGTCCACAACTGACCTCCTATTCAACACTGATTGCATATTCATCCTCCTCACTCATTCTACGAAAACTTACCGAACGTGTCTCAATAACTACCATGCTGGGGTGTAGTACAGAACAACAGATACAGTACGTACAAGTTTGGAAGCTTGAAATTTGCTCTTTTGTAGTCTCTGAGAATAACTGGATACTCGTCTAACTGTGTACTGTCATTTAGTCTCAAGGCAAGTTTCTCAAATGGTCCAGAAATCTTTCTTTGGTGCTGGCTTCTCATTACATCCTTAGGTATCCCAGGTTATGTCACTTTGCGTGACTCATTCAGCTCAATGTTCTGCCATCTGCTGCCGTAGCAGAATTGTATAGTTGTAGCAACAAAATTCTGTATTTATTAAAATTTGATAGCAAACCTTCCATGGGAGACTATCAGAGAAGAACCAGCTTGGCCCTTGGCAGGCAAAGAAATCTGACCTCTTAGCATGGAAAGAGACCCATTTTACAAAGAGTTACTGACATCAATAAAGCTATCAGAGACAGCTCTAGCCAAAATGTAATTTACAAAATTTAACTGCCAAAGGGACTATACACTCTGAGACTCTTATCAATGAATACTCTCCCTGAATGTAAGCTCCATAAGAAGTCAGATTATAATCAGAAGATTCATTGGTGAACATAGGATCAGAGCAAGATTAGTTAATTAAGGTTTGTATGTATACTGATGTCAAGCTAAAAAACAAAACAAAACAAAACAGAACTCACTATTTCTATTAAATTAGTAGCTATACACCTATTGCAGACAGGACGTTTATATTCTTGGGCCATGGCACTCTCTGGACTGTACTGGCCCTGCTAACCTTAAATTTACCACTCCTGGTTCTCCCTTTCTTGAATGACCAACACCCTCTGTAATATACAAAGTTCTCCTTTGGAATTATTGATATATTCAACTGTATTTCAGTCAAATTTTGTTCTTATCTAGGAACAATTCTGAACCTTTAGAGTAATTACATAGCTCTGCTTTAATCCATTCTATGACTCTCACAATTGGGGCAAGAGGTATTCATAGTTACCACCATTTATTGGCAAGAAAAACATGTAGAAGAGTTCATCTGGGTAGTGTTAAAGTAATTAAACAAGCAAGCCTTTAGACTGAGGTGGCTCTAATGCCTTGGCGGCCTACATAAGCAAACCAAAACCTAAGTCAGGATAAAATTCCTGTAAATGTCTCAAGGTTCACAAATCCAAACCAACCTAAGAACAGTCAATCACAAGTCAACTAGGCTTTCCCAAATAAGGCAATAACTTAAGCTACAGCCAATCAAATAATTTCTGCAGAGGAAAGTTTGGCACTGCCCAATTAGAATGGATGTCTGCTCATGTGAACCCTTGTAAAATTTAATATGTTTCAGTTTATCTTTTAACAGTTCAAAACCAAAAAAAGTCTACAATTTTATTCAAAACCAATGGTTTTTATGCAGGTTAATTGAACTAGTGATTAATATTCACCACCAGCTATTGGATGTTGGCTCTGTATCAAGCCTATACATGGAGAGACAGATGTACAATATTTGATTTCATCCCCTTAATAATCACATGAGTAGATATCACTATGCCCATTTTACCTTAATAAACATGCCCAAGATCTCACAGCTATGAAGTCAAAGAGCCCTTTCTTTACCACGACTATCCTGCTCTACTATCTCAAGAGAATTTCAATGCTTTATACCTCGCAATCTTTACAAACAAGGGTTCAATAGGAAAGAGTGGTTAAAAACCATATCTTTTTAATTGTTCCGTCTCTTCTCAACCTTCATCTCCCAATCAACTAACTGATCTTTAAAAGGAATAGACAAAAAGGAAGGCAAGGCACAGCAACTCAAGAAAGTGAACGGGTCAAAGTTACCAAATTCTATAATGGTTCTTGTGGCCTCCTCAATTCTATAGGATCTCCTTACTTTCTATGTTCTTTTCCTAATTCTCTTCATTATACTTTTCACTCTGTGGATCTCACTAAGTCCATGACAATAGGATGCCTAGAAATATAAGATCAAGGATACAGAACTTAGCAACAGCTATAACAGCTCTGCTTTGAAAACAGTCAATGAACTATGCATATATGAAAAGTATGTAGTTACATAATGGTAATAAACAATACGTTTATATGAAATACCAAAATTCAACTTCATTAAAAATTTCGTATTCTAAGAGGCAGTGTTTTATTCTGGGAAGTACTAATGCTTTGAAGTCCTTACTGTGTGTGACCTTGGGCAAATGAGAAAGCCTCTCTGAGCCTCAGTTTTATATTTATAAAATGGGGCTAAGAATGTGTATCTTTACAGCTGTTTTGAGGACTTAATGAAATAATAAATATATGTAAAGCATTTAGCACATTCCTTGGCACCATGATGAGGTTCAATAAACGGTGGTGGTTGTTACTACTATATAGCTTGGGAAATTTATGCTCTCAAATACACTAGGCTACCTGATGACAAACCATTAAACCAGAAACATGTGGTCCTTGAATCCCAAAGAGAGATCTAAGGGACACCTGAAAAGTCTACTAAAACTATTTTAGGTACAGCAAAGATCACAGGGATCAGAGAACAAGAGCCATAAGGTAAGAGGATCACAACAGAACTTCTAAGGACAATACAAAAGCAGAATTATTCATTTCACCAACCCTAGGTAAAAGGCTATAAGCAAAGTTTACCCTTGGTGCTGCTTTCAGAGTCCATCCCAAGAACCCAATGTCCCAAAGCAAATAACCCAAGGCTCCAAACTAAAATATATCTGAGCTAGAAGTTCTAAAATGTTTCCTACCTCCTTTCTCTCATCCTTTGTTCCATTACCCTAGCACTCTGTTCCAAACTAATCATCGATCAATTTAATTAGAAAAATCACTGCTAAGGGTGGGAGCTAGCTACTAGTTTGGTAAGTATTCTGTCTCCTCATGCCTTGCCTAGATAAAAGGCATGTCTTCATGATTTTTTCGGCATCACAGCAGGCTAGGGAGAATTTTTATTTACCTTACCTTTGGAGGTGGGCTATTCTGACCAACACAGTTTCTACCATACACACTAAAATAAAAATACATATTAAAAGAAAGAATCCAGGCATGAGATAATTTTAAGTTTAAACAGTAATCTATTGCAATTACAATGTATACCCTAGACTTTTAGTAAAAATGAAAATAAAGTGTCCCAAATAATTGTTCCTGCTATAATAGTTTTTAAACTATTGGTATCCTGCCAAAATACCTTTAAATATTAAACTTGAGTAGACTAAATTTTCTATTCTGGTGAACTATACTAAATGTATCTCAAACATTAAAGGTGAATATTCCTAACAGATGTTTCTGATTAGCTTCTGAGCAACACTACCACAGGTTATATTATGGAAACTTCAGAGAAATTTGCCTTCACTGTGAGATGTGTTTTTACACTGTTTCATTTAATAAATCTTCATCTCTGAATAATTACAGAAGTAATCTGTACCAAGAAATGGGAAGAAAAGAGCATAACATTTAAAAATTCCTGAATGAGTTAAACGTACGATCATTTGCCTTTCTATAATCTTTGAGTAATTTGAAATTAATTATAACACATTTTCACAATTCTCAATTTTTATCCACTATATACAGACATGTATTACTAACATTATGGAACACTAAATCAGAGCGTTTCACAAATTACTACATATTACTCTCAGATGCAATTTCTGAAGTTTTGCCAACAATCTGGAACAGAACATGGTCTTTTCAAACCAGATGCGCATTATTTCCTCACTTTATGAAATGTTACTACAAAGTTGTGTTTCAATAAATGTATTACAAAATGAATCACATTTTCAATGACTAGAACAATAGTTCACAACCACCTGTGCAAACATAAGTGACCAGCTAGACCTAGTGATAAAAGGAAAATGAAGATTTATTACAATCAGTAAGAAAGAGAATCCCATGTCCAACCCACCAAGCCTATCTGCCAAAGAGGTTATCTCTGTGACCTTGGGGAGGACAAAGAATCACGAAAGCACTCAATTTCTCCTAACTGCCCGATTCCCTATCCTTTGACCAGCAGCATGCAGTGTGGGACAGAGAATATGATATGGACTCAGGACAAGGAAAAGGATACAGAGCAAGAACACAATCTAGCTGAATTTACTATGTTTAGCCAACTTTTATCTTAGGTTTGAAAAATAGGAGATTGTCTTATTAATCTGTATATCTCTACAGCCTATCATACTAGCATCACAGATGTTAAGTAATTGATATATTTTAAAAATCTGGCTATAACATAGCTTGCTATATCAAATTTTGAAAGAATCTCAAAGTTTTACATAAACTGCGGTGTTTAATTATGTCTCTCTATAGAAACAGCAATGCCCCTCATCCTATTCCAGCCTCAGATCCCTCCCAAATATTAGTTTTGACACTAGAGTATCTATGCTATCCACAATATATCCATCAATAATAACTAATCGTCAACAATAAACATCTCCTAGCTGGTGTCTTAGTATTTAATTCTCCTAATCCATAGTAACGTGACAGACATGACTTCCTAATGCACCACTTTCATCATACCACTCTTACTTAAATATCTACAGTAGGTCCTTATTGCCTATTGAAAATCCACAGCTGCAACTCCATCAAACAATTCTATATTTATTCCATCTCATCCCACATTACTGCTTAAAACAACCCTATGTTTCCACCATGTTCCCCTAGCTTTGCACAACTATCTCCATACCTCTGTTTTTTTCCATCCATGTAACTTCTCATTTCTTCTTCTGAAGTTCACAGCCACCAGCAGCAGTAGATATTCAAAGATGGCATAGTCTCTGACTTTTGCCAGAGACAAAACTAGCAAAAATGACTTTAATTCAAGAATAATTAGCATTAAACAATAAATACTGATGAAAAACACAGTAAGAGCTCACAGAATGCACATTCAGCATTGTCCGAGAGAGTTTCATGGAACAAGTAGACCAGAAAAGGTAGAATTCAGAAAAGAGCTACAAAGGGCATTTCAGAAAGAAGAAACAATATGAAAAAAGAATAGCTATAGAAACAAGTATTATATTGTATTCTGTACAGAAGCAGTAAGAAGAAAAGTTGAACAGACAAGAAAGGAACAAATTATAGATGGCCTTAAATAGTGGGCCAAAGAACCTGGATTTGACAGATAATTTGTATGAATATTCAATCCATTCATTCATTGGAGAAAGGTTGGGCAAGTAAACCTATTATAGGTTCATAAAGAATTTTCAAAAAGAGGCATTTTAACCAAAAACAAGATGAAAGAGAGAGAGAGAACAAAAAGAGCAAGGGAAAAGACCTCCCAGATTATCTGTAGTAACTGAGTCACAAAAAAACAAGAGTCCAGAAATGGGTAATGGCAGTGAAGCTGCAAAGAAAGGGATAATTCTAAAACTTATCTGAATGACTGAGAAGAACCTAGAGAAGACTACATACAGTGGAAAAAGAAAAGAAAGAAAGAATAAAGGCAAAAATACTTTACTTGGGGAGACAGTATAATAAAGAGTACTTAAGATAGTCACTCTGGATTCATTCTACCAACATATGATTAGGGGGAAAAATTCTGCAGAGGTCTTTCATATTTCTACATATTTTATAAGAGAAGCACTCACCCTGTGTTCTAGACTATCTTTCAAGTATGTCTGTATACAATGAACAACTTTGGAAGATACAGTTTTTTGCTCGAGCAAAAAGGCATGCTTACTGCCCATTATAAAAGATTTTGGTTCCCCAGGCTCAGAGTTCTTCTCCTATCATGCAATATACTATGTTTGCACGTGTCACCTGGCCCTCTACATTTCACCCTAGGAGAATTGGGGCTCAAGGAACTATTACAAAACAATGATGACATTCTGTCTACTGCTGTCGCTGTTGAGTAATAGTCTTTTGTCTCTGACCAGAAATCTCATGTCTTCTGCCAGCATCCATGACACCATGGATAGTTTCATAAACAAGTTGGTCTGCAAGTAGACACTCAGACAGTTTATAATTCTTGACAATATTCCATTTATCAGGAGTATGCTCATGTGGCATTTAATTAATTTCAAGCCACAGTTTACTATAAAATGAAAATAACAATAGCATCTACTTCATAGGTTATCATGTTATATACTTCACAGGTTATCATGTTATGTAAGAAAATCCATATAAATAAATTTGCATAATGCTTGACAACAAATATCAATCATTATCATATTCATGCAATATGTTATAAACACACATCTGCATAATATAAAATTATAGCTTATATACATACACATATGGTTTGCCACTTGCTCAACAGTTATACAGATTAATAAAAAATGCAAACTACTAAAGTGGCAATGGTAGAAATACTTTTACAGAATTTTCTTTAAAATAAAAACTAGAAGTGTGTGTGCATGCATATGTGTAACTGTGTTTTAAAATCTCCTATGTCTAAGAAAATGTAATCATATGAGAGATTCCATTACAGTACTATGCACGTGTAATACCTCTTTAATGGTCATTAAAATAAAGTTCCTGGATGGCTTAATATATAAATCTAGTATTAACATATATTATTAAACTAAGTTAAAATTTTCAGTGTACTAATAGTATATGTAATTTTTTCAAGTATTAGTTTTCTGAAAATATGAAAGAAAAAGGGGACATTAAACATGAATCTAAATCACTTCTTACATTTCCCAAACTAAGAGCTTTCATAAGATACAGCTAACTCATCCAAGTAGCTGACGTCTTAACAATGATATTAATTACCATGTTATATTCATTGACTGCATTAGGAAAGACATAATTCACAAGACTACAGAAGGATAAAGCCAAGGAATACTTTGTGATGCATGAAATCTTAAAGTTGGTGAAATATAAACTGCACCTACTAAGACTAGTTAAAACCTCAGCAAAATGGCAATATACACTATACAGACTCATTACGTTTTCTTTTCAAAAAGCAGTTTATCTTCCATACAAAAAATGTCAATGGAACATGAAAGATGTAAAAAGACAGTATTTTTAATAAAAATTAAGTTGCACTTAAAAAGACAACATGTAAGATTTTACATATATTACATATTCCTTCTCCAAGATAAGAAGTTGTAGCAGGAACAAGGTCTTCCAGGATGCAATTCTCAGATTTGAATTATTCCTTTCAACTAAGGAATTTCTCTGTACTTTAGTTTTCTCATGTGCAAATATGAATAATTATACTCTACCTAACAAGAATAAAAATGAAAAGGAAAAAAATTTTTAAATAACAGGACTAACATGTAAGTTTCTTTCCCTTCCTAAAAGCTAAAAGAATACAGTGGAATATTATTCAGCACTAAAAAGAAATGAGCTATCAAGCTAGACACAATAAGATAGGGTGGAACCTTAAATGCATATTACTAAGTGAAAGAAACCAATCTGAAAAGGCTACACACTGTATAATTCCAACTATATGACATTCTAGAAATGCAAAGAGACTGTAAAAACATCAGTGGTTGCCAAAGATTTGTGGGGAGGAAGGGACAGACAGGTAGAACACAGGGGATTTTTAGGGCAATGAAACTACTTTGTATGATACTATGATGATGGACACATATCATTATAGATTTGTCAAAAGCCATAGAAAGAACAACACCAACAGTAAACCCTAAGTAAACTATGGACTTTGGCTGACAATGATGTGTGAATGTAGGTTCTTCAATTGTAACAAATTCACCACTCCAGTGGAGGATGTTGGTAATGGGGAAGACTTGGCGGGGCAGTGGGGGGAAGGAGTAGGGAGGGTAATACTGGACCTCTCCACACCTTCTGGTCAACTTTGCTGTGAACCTAAAACTGGTCTAAAAGCCAAAGTCTATTAATGTAAACAACAAACAAACAAAAAACACTAAAATAAATAATAATTTATACACTGTAAAGATACATATTATATAACTTTGGAAATCCTGAATTCCTAAGATTAGCAAAAAAATAACAAGATAATTCAAATGTACAATTAGTTTACTTTCCAAATAATAAGATTTTTGTATATATGTAGACAAAGCCTAAAGCCCTGTAAACACCCATATATATTATAAATGTTTAGGTGGATAAGCTATTTCCTACTGAAAATAAAAACAAACTGTTATCTCATAATTTAAAAACATCATTTCACTCCTGTAAGATAATTATTAAGTCAAGAATTATTACTAATTACATATTTTAATGAGGGATTTTTAACAACTATTAAGAAGACTTGGGGAAGGAAACAAGTTATAGTATGGATTAAAGTGAAATTCCATTATAAATAAACAAACTCAAGAAAAAGATGCAAAGATTAATAATGGCAAGTTTTTTTCATGGCGTCACAAAACCCAGTTCTTTTTCCCCTCTTCTCATTTACTCAGGCCTACTCTAGTTCCTCAAATATCTCAACTAGAAATCTGTAAGGGTCCATCTTGTGCCCTACAAGCTCAGTGATTATTAAATACTACTACTACTGTATGCTCAATTGAGTAAATTATTGTTCATTCAAGTTCATAGTCAGTAGTTCCAAAGTGAATGCTTGTACATAAAACAGAGTCCTGAGTAGAGGTCACAGCTTTCTATGTTTATAGCTTCTCCACACAATTAATCTTGCAGCTGCACTTGATTAGTTTTTGACATGAATGCACTGTCTCAGAAAGGTCAATACAAGGAGGTTTCCATCCTCTTGACATTCCCTCTAAAATCCGCTATTCAGAAACATTAAACCACTTGTAATAGCATTGCCCAAGGAGTTCCCAGTGTCTGGGCTCTAAGAAAGTTCTCTATTGGGAGTGTTGCATGCTTTAGACTGCAAAAGGTATCTGAACGTGTCCCTTTCTTCATGAATAACTTTTTGAAAAAACAAAAGTTCACTATCAAGCAACAGCCCAAATATCCAATGATGATGTCATACCATTTCAGCAAAAACAGAGCTAAGATTTGAGGTTAAATTCTTCTCCCCAAAATATAAATTAGTAATTTGTCTTCATTAAAACAGAAATCATGATAAAGGATCAAGCATACCAACAATTATGTTAATATACCAAAGACATGGATGAATGTAAGAAATGTGATACATGAATATGAAGTCATTCAAAGTACTGAATTATGATTTAATTTTCCTGAAAGGTGGCTCCTATAGTATTTCATTTTTTTCCAAATATAGGAAAAAAGAAAACATACAGTTCAAGCAATGTGCATGTATGTGTGTGTATATGTGTGTGTGTGTGTGTGTGTGTGTGTGTGTGTGTATATATATAAAATACACCGTAGCTTGTATAACTTGATGTTCTTATCAAGACAAAAATGGTGGCAGAAAAGTGTCACACTACAGGGTAACAGTTAAAATGGGGGGAAATGTTTTTTTAAATTATATATATATATATATATATGTGTATGTGTGTGTGTATATATACACACACACATACACACACAGAGGCAATTATAGAGGGAAAACATACATCTTGCACGTATATTCCTCTCAAAAAATTAGCCTGTTTGTAAAGAGGTATAACTGCACACTGGTATGTAAGATATACCTAATTGTAGAGAAAAGCTTATTTCTATGATTAAGGATTGATAGCTTGAAAATACTTCTATGGTTAAAAAATAAGTTAATAAAAAATTATAACTTCATTTTTACAAAGTAAATAAAAACAATTTCATGCCCAAGTCACCATCTTTGTTGTCAAATATGGCATAACTTTATGTGATCCTCATCAATTTATAATGTCCTTGCCTAGTGCCATTAGTTCAGTATCTATAAAAATTGCCATATGCCTTCCATTTCATTGGTGTTAGCTTTTAGTGGAAACTTAACCAACTAGGAGAGGAACACTACCATAGACTTGACAAATTATAACAACTGATAATTAACACTCTTGGACTAACAAGATGATGTAGTTATAAGGACTTCTAACACTGTTATTAACTTGTAATTGACTTTTGGGACACGGGGCTGTAGGTAAGAATAATTACTCCCATAAAAGAATTTATTCAGAAGATACATATAGGTACTATTCAAAATCCAGCCAATAAAATAAAATGCTTTGAAAATGCCAAAACAATTACTGGGAATCTCAAGAAAAACATTTACTTGAAAACTTCTTGGACAATTTTAGTTTGCAATCAATAAGAAGAATCTAATTTAAGCTCACAAGAGACATACTGATCTAAAGTCATATAGAAAACATCAAGTTTAACTCAGGTTGAATTCTAGTGCCTTTCATGACTATTTTAATTCTATAGTTACTATAGCATCAAGCAAAACATTCATATAAGTTAAAACTAGAAATTATAATTCACTGGGCCATCCTAAGAGTTAATTATTTTTCTTCTATCCTGTATATGAAGCCACTTCTAATTTATTACAAAATGACCAAAAAGCTTAGCTTATCAAAACCTTTCTTCTAACATATTATGTCTCCACTTAAATCTTTTATATTTCCTATCCTCAAGTACTGTAAATTCCATTTATAAAGATGGCTTAAGACAGATTAGATACACTTAATAAAAGATGGAATTTCTGAAAAAGAACACATCTTCACTATCTCCCCCAAAATGGAAGTTAAAATTCTTCATTTGAATTTTCTTCCCAAATTGTGAATCTTTGATTAAGGAAAATGGGAATAACAGCTAAAGAAAGATAAAAGTTGGGAAAGTAAAGTATCTCAAAGATGTCACTCTGTGGTTAAATAATCATCCTGACTTAAATTGAATGCAAATTTTAGTGCTTATCTAGGATTTATTTCTATTTCCCTTCCCAATAATTTATCTCTAGTTGAAGAGCTTCCCTGTTTTCTCAGTATTGGCTATTCATTTGATTCTCTTACAATTGATCCTAGAGGGAACTGTGTTTAAAAATGAGTAGTAGCAAAGATTTTAATGCTGATGTTAACTACCTTTACATTCAACACCTGTATCTACCCAAGGTCTTTGCAATGACAATGCTTGGACATGGCAATGAAAAGCAGAATCTCCAGATGTGTATTTGTAAATCTACAAGAAATTACTAATAAAGATTTAAGCTTGTATATTCTAGGGCAATTTGAGACCTTTCCAAATTCTAATCTCAACCTTTAAAAGTTTGTTTTTAAGTTGATTTGGGGGGAAATATCAATATCACTATATGTCATAATCAAATATAAACTTTTGAGAACAAGCCTTAGAATCTAAAGACCTTAAAAATATTTTTTATAGGATAAAAGTATTGTGGCAAGAAGATGATGAACTGAGGGCCACACATAAAATAACAAAGGGACCTGGTAAGAAATGAATGTGAGAGCAGCTCCTAGAAAGCTTATGCTCTGAGCACAGCTATAAGCCATCCTTTGATATATACCAAAAATGAACATGCACTTCATTCATTTTCTGAATGAAACACATCTTTCCCTATCCCTAGCCCACAACTGTGGTGACTACTTACTCCCCAGAATATTTGTAGAAGAAAACTCAGTAACAGTAGAGAATGTTTTTTCCACTGCCAACCATCCGTAACTCTAAAGATTCTGGGATAGCATTAAGGCTGGTTCTGGAAAAATGTAGGCTTGAAATTCATAAATTCTGATTTTAACTAAATAAATGTTAATAACATATGAAGTGTCTGAGCTAGGCTTCTAAATCAGAGCATAAAAAATCTTTTTCGAAGGCTTAGATGCTCCCTTCTCTTTACCCATGGCACTTTGTATGTACCCCCATTATAGTACCAAATATATTTAAATTATGAACCTCTTGTAAAGAAAGAATATCTCCAGTACCTAGCAAAGTAAAAAGAAACATTCAAATTTTTTGGAATGAATTTATAAAACATCAGTCAGATGTTCTTAATTTTTAAGCATCTGTTTAAAGTTGTTTCCATTACTTTTACTTGTCCCCATCACGTGGTAAAGTGCCTGAACATGGTAGGTGTTCAATCATCATTTACTCATTCACTGAAGAACAAAAAGAAAGGAAGAGAAAGAGAGGGGGAGGGCAGAAAAACTAGAAAAAAGGAAGAAAGGAAGGAAGGGAGGGAGGGAGGCAGGGAGGGATGGAGCAAAGAAGGAAAAGAAGGAATGAAGGAAGGGAGAGAATAAAAGGAAAGAGCAAACTAACCAAACTCAGGCGTTAGCTGTTTTAAACTAGGAAAGTAACTTGCTTTGTTGTTTTTGTTTTGTTCTGTTCTGTTTTTCTCTAGAACACTCTAATGCATTTCAAGGGTTTCCAGGGTTTCTGCTGTAGTATGCCTTCTTCTAAATAAATTTAGATTGAAAAGATGTATCCTAATAAAAATGTATTAGGACAAAATAAAAATGGATTCTGAGATGGAATCAATTTATGCTTTGTCAACTTTCTTCTCTTATAACATACAAATTTTAAGAACCACTTTTTAAAAGAATAACTTTTTCATTCTAATAAGCATTGTATTCATATGACACCCTTGATAAAAGGATTTGCAAGAAATGCTTCAAATAACTAAATATGAAAATAAAATTTAAGCTTAGACTCATGCCAGCCTAAGTGACAGTTTTTTTACTAAGCCACACATAAAACCACACTGGCCACAAATAAACCATGAAAATAATGAAAAACTACTAATTTGAACAGAACTGTTAAGTACCATGATAAAGGAATATTTCTCATCAATAGCAGAAATTTAGCAAATTTCATTTGCTAATTCAGAAAAAGATCTGTATCTAATGTCAAATTACAGGTTACCATCTCCTTTCTTGATTCTGATATAAGAATAAAGTGTTTATTATTTTATGTGACAACACAAAGGAATTTAGTGTATTCTTCCTTTTATACTACTTAACAACTCTGTATAAGAGTTGGGTATGTTTTATCGTTTATGCTGAATTGGAATTTCTTGCATTAAATTAAAAGAATACATAACCATGCAGCTATTGCACTTTCTTTTTATATCAGGAATTTCTAAAAAGAGGAAAACGATCTAATTTTGCTTGCCTGAAGATAAAAAGAGCCTAAACCTGAAAAATACTTTATTTCCTTTTTTTTTGCTGCCATATATAAGGCTCATGTTTTTAACTTAGAGAAATATAACCATGCTCTATCAATATCTCCTCAATGCTCCAAATCTTTAATTTATAAACACCAATATTTAATATTAGATAATATGTGTTCCAAATATATATATCTATTCATAAAGTAATTTTAATTCCTTTTTGGGAAGCAATTTTTTAAAAATTCTGAGTGTTTTATAAAGCCCACTAAAAGTATATACTATATTATCCCACTTGTGGGATTATGCATTAAAGTCTAAAAGTTCAGGTTTCACTGAAAATTTCACTCAATCTGGGCTTTGTCTTATCAGAAAGTCAGGAAATACTGAGTAAGTGGCCAGATTGTGCACAATTATATTTGGAATCTACTTCCTGACAACTCTGAAAAGATCTTCCTGTAAAACTAAGCCTCAATTTCAGGTTCCCCACACCAAACTCCATAAAAATAATGGTCCCAACTATGCACAAAAGAAAAAGAAAACATTCTAATAGCCGGGCATTTAAATCTGATATAGTCAAATTACAACAACTTTTTGGATAGAAAGACTAACATATCCTAAAATAATCAAACGTATAGTGGATTTTAGTGACTTTATCATTCTTACAAATTTTATTTCCTCAGCATTTGTGCCTAATTAACCAAGTTAACTAGAGTGAAAAGAAGTCTATTAAATGACAGCTAATACAACCTTCATTTTTAAGTATACCAAAAGTTAGAATATGAATGTATTTAGCTGTAATATTTTATCAAATATTTAACTTAATTTTTTAATATTTCACCATTGCAAAGGTTGATAAAAGTTATACATCACTTTTGAGTGCAAAATCCCAAAATATTTCCCAACAAAACTCACAAATATTATTTTTACATGATTTTTATTTTCCCAACTAAAATTATGAAGGAAGACTTTAAAAACTGGTTTGTTTTCTTTAATATGTTAGCCAACAGAGTGGTATCATTCCATACATTATAACAGCTGTAAAACAGTCTTCCCCGGATACTTAAAATTGTTTTAAAATGCTACCATAATAAAATCAAGCAAATGCATATTTTTTAAATGTCTCAAATTTTACTCATTGTTACTAACATGGAACATCAACAATAGGAGGCAGAGCCCAAGAAGCTGCAGGCTGAAAATAACAGCCACACAAAATAATTTTCACGGGTATGCAGTAAGGAAATGACTTTTTCAAACTGATTGAAACTGATTGATATTTACCATTCTTTGCAGCATCATATTCCACAAAAGAAGAGAAGGAAGACAGGGGAGAAGGAGAGAAAGAAAGACATTTCACAGTAAATAAATTGCCTAAATGTGGCTAGTGGGATTTGCATTTGATATCTTGCAAAGAAAACTCATGTTTCTGAGGTAAAACATTCTAAGTTAAAAAAAAATACAGACTTTAATACACTGCCTTCAAATAACACACAACTAAGACTTAATTAAAAGGCATACTTTGTTTCTAAAAAATAAAATGTATACTGCTTATATGGTTTTAAAAGGTAGAAAAATAGAATCCAACATTCGTTAAATGGCATATGCATGCACCACTTTAGTAAGATGATGTAATTCATCTATTTATGTTATACAAAAGCTAAAAGTATCACAGAGCATCAGGAAATAAGCAAGATCACGTGTGACTTGTTATATATTGTAGATCCTTCAAGGCTGAAAGAGGGATACATTTGTTCACAGCTACTGTCATCGACTTCAAGGAGAGCTCTACGTACAGCAGGTTAGGTTTTCCTTTCTTTACTTCCATACTTACAGCAACCAGTGACTTCAAAGAGAATTCTGGAAGATTGACAGAGGATGTGAAGGACAACAGGAACCTTGCTGAATGTAGTAGATTACAAATACAAGGCAATCATTTTCAGGAGAGTTTTATGGTTGCTTTAATTTGTATAATTTATGATAATCAAATTTTCTATTATATATAAATATACTGATATTATCATTGGTATTGGTATTATTATTTATTATTGGTATTGGTATTACTATTCTTTCAGAAAGTAGAACTACAAGATATTGACAATAATAACATAATGGAAAAGAGTCTGAAAAAAGAAAAAAAAAAAGAATCTGAAAAATAACTGAATCCCTTTGTTGTACACCAGAAACTAACACAAAACGGTAAGCCAACTATACTTCAATTAAAAAAAAAGAACTATAAAATGTAAAGGAAACTAAAGTAGAAAGTAAATAGTTCCAAAGACGACTTGGTATACTGTAATAGGAGAAAAATTTTAAAGTCTTTGTCTACTAAAAGATTTGAGAGATTCTTTTTTTTAATTTGCAGAATGACAGGTAGCTGGACTACAGTATTGCAGACTTCAGCATAGTAGATAGTGCTTTATAAGTCCAACCACAGCTGCTAGTTGTCCTATGGCAGTATTTTGTTGATTTTAAGAATATGTGCAAGAAACAGTAGCTTTCCCAACATGTCACTCGATGAAGAGCTACATCTTTTTTTTTTACCTTGAGCAGAGAAAATGTTGCCTTTTGTGTGAAGCCAAAAAAGCTTCCTTTTTCATTAAATCCAGTGGAAGGAAAAATCATTAAAAGGCTTAAAATTCGCAATTCTTTTAAATGAGTTTAGATGATTCAAAACAGACATTTTATAAAGATTTTAAAGAATAAGCATGAATATCATAATTTGAACATTACTACATTAACCTTCCCTGCCCATAAGTGAAAAAAGCAAAATTAACAAGACTACGCCTTACCACAAAAATATTTTATTTTCCACAGCAATGCTTCAATACATGTAAACTGAACAGAAATTTATTGGGTATCTACTATACCCTAGCATGATCCTAGGCTCAGTAAAAATTCGAAACACATGTAATATATAATCTCCTCATCAGTGAACACTAAGACATGTATGTGAACCAGCTAAAGAAAAATAAGAGAAAACTGAGTTCTTAATTCTTTTTTTGATTATACATGAAAAGAAAATTCACTCTTAATGTTATAACCACAAAATTAAAAGCTTAACATTTATTCCCTGGGTACTTAGTGTGACAATTAACTAACAGCTATTTCCACACCTTTCCCCAAAAAGGGTTCACTTCCAATTCTTAATACCAAACTAAAATAATTTTGGTATCTGGAATCTCATTAACATTTAGCTCTATGGAAAAATAAATGGGAAAATAAAATGGAAAATAACTTAAAAAAATAGATAAATTACAAGGCAAATGGATAAAAATTAATAGAGTCTAACCTATTGATATTTAATACATAGCTTAATCTCAGAAAAACTACAGGCAAAGTGATCTTATAAATTTCTCTTACAATTTTCAGATACCTAAATGCTTCTCAAATCAGATCTCACTACTACTGTCCTGGTTTAGGATCACCTAGACATAAGCTCCTCAGGAGCAGGTACCATGTTATTATCTCCATGGTTATATATCATCCAATCCTAACTTAATAATAGACTATAATATTTGGTGCCTCTTTCATTCCTTTGTATCAGTAAAGTATGAAAACCTGACAACCAAGATAATTATTAAAAGCAATATCACATGGCTTATTCACACCTATAATTACATTCTTACCAATATGTCAACTGATTTTTATAAAGCAATAAACTGAAACAAGACAGTTTAAATGAGAATAGATCATAAAATAAATTCACATCACTATATCAAATTACATGGGATAAAACTTATCTCTGTCATTAGTAATATGATGACTAATGCCTTAAAATAGCACACACACTACAAAAAAAAAATACATGGTTTCTTGAAAACTCTTATATTCACTCATATTTACCTAATTAGCAATGCCTTCATCTACAGGTTAAAAAACTAATATGTGTAAGAAAGGTATACTTCTCTTTAAAGAAATGATATATTTCTGATGTTTGCCTATATATAAAATATGTAAGTATATAATTTCAGTTATATTCCCATTGGCTTATAGTACAAAGACAAAAGATATGGTCTTCTGAGTATAAATTTGCTTTCAAAATTTATCTTAAAAAATACTGGAACTGGTACCAGAGATGGCTTTAATAGAGATGGAAAGTATACATAAATCAAATATTATGAAAGGAATAGAAAAAAGTGGTTATGCAGCACCCAAGAAAAAGCTCCAGGCCCAGATGGTTTCTCAGGAGAATTCTAGGGTGCTTTTTTTTTTTTACTAGATCTTTATTAGAGTATAATTGTTTCACAATACCGTGTTAGTTTCTGTTGCACAACAAAGCGAATCAGCCATATGCATACACGTGTCTCCATATCCTCTCCCTCTTGAGACTCCCTCCCATCCTCCCTATCCCACCCCTCTAGGTCATTGCAAAGCACCAAGCTGATCTCCCTATGCTATGCTGCTGCTTTCTACCAGCCAGCTATTTTACATTCAGTAGTATATATATATGTCGATGCTACTCTCACTTCGTCCCAGCTTTGCCCTCCCACCCCGTGTCATCAAGTCCATTCTCTATGTCTACCTCTTTATTCCCGCAACTAGGCTCATCAGTACCATCTTTTTTTTTTAGATTCCATATATATGCATTAGCCTACAGTATTTGTTTTCCTCTTTCTGACTTACTTCACTCTGTATGACAGACTCTAGAGTAACAGAAATAAAAACAAAAATAAACAAATGGGACTTAATTAAACTTAAAAGCTTTTGCACAGCAAAGAAAACCATAAACAAGACAAAAAGACAACCCTCAGAATGGGAGAAAATATTTGCAAATGAAACAACAGACAAAGGATTAATCTAGTGCACTTTAAAAACTGTAAACACCCAATGATACTTGAAACTACTCCAAAAACATAAGGAAAATTTCCAAGTTATTTCTGTAAAGTGAGTATAACACTGACTGGAAGACCTAAAAACAACTTCAAAAACAAATTACAGAACATCTCATTTATTAACGTTGCTGCAAAAATCACAAATAATAGACTCTCACAGCAATTTTAAAAATCATATATCATGACTGTAGTGGATTTTAAATAGATTACACAAAGTCTGTGCACTCCTCCCTTCCGAAGGTAGAGCCTAATTCCCCTCCTAAGTGTTGGCAGTACCTAGTGACCCACTTCTAACAAGTAGAATATGGCAGCAGTGATGCTATGTGGCTTATAAAATTAGGACATAAAAGACACTGTGGCTTCCTCCTTGCTTTCTCTCAGAACATTCAAGGGTTAAGGTACCCTTTTTTGTAAATCTTTGAAATTCCAAAAGATTTCTAAGTATTGGGATGTGATGGTCTAAGTGTCAGTTTCAAGTTTTCCAATTACTAAAATACCATCAAAAAAGAAAAAAAACTAAGAAAGAGTTTGCTTGATTCTTGTTCAAAATACACATTTCCCCCACCCCACCCCACTCTCTCTCTCACCTAATACCACCACTGCCACTAGTTCTCTTTTAACCAGATGTTTTTCTATTTTCCATGGCATTATCTATAACAATCCTCAAAGACAGCAGTCAAAGATAAACCGGAATTAGGCAGTGACAGTACTTCTCAAAGACGGTGATTATGTTTATCAGAAGTTGGAAGAGCTTTGAAGTTTAGAGAATATCTGTAAACAAACAAGAAAGAATTTGAGGGGTAAATCAATTTGGACCCTATCTGACAAGTTTACAAAATAAAGTAAATGAGATTTTTGTAACGCAGCTCTCTTAGGAATCAGTAGATTCAAAAGTATTAAAATAGCAGTTCCTTGTTCGACATGATTGAATTAAAAAGAAAATCTGGATTTGCTGCTCTGTCTTTGGCCTTTCAAAATGACTTTTTAAATCTTATTTTAATAGCAGTTTCAGAATGCATACTTCCCAGTCCTATAAATATTTTTATCAAACAAACTTTATCAGAGGGATGCTGCCCACTGAGATATTCTATCTACCATCCCCATCACTACCCAAACTCTGAATGTGTTTATAATGATTACTATGTGGCTGGGAATGCTTGGGATTCCTAGAAGGGAAGCATGAGAAAGGTCATGAGTACAGCTGGTATATGATAGGTAATAATCCTGTGCATGGGACTGGTTAAGCCTTTAAAAAGTAGGACACCATCTAATAAGACTTTTTTAAAAATAACATTTTTCTACTTTATGCAATCATGGAAAGAATATACTGCACTGGAAAAATATACATTTTTATATAATTCAAAGAATGACAAAGATAGTTTGTGACCTCTGAGAACTTATGAAGCTAATGAGATAATATACAGAAAAAATTTAAAAGCAATACCAAATTAAGGAAAAGAGACTAGCATGGAATAGAATACGTAGGGGAAAATGTATACAAAAAAGTTAAACTCAAGCAAGAAGGCATATAAAATACATGTGTGTATAATTTTAACTGTAGAGTTTGCATTTGCATTAGAATTTATTTTAGGTTGTAGTAGCTTCTGCAGCAAATTTATATTCATAATACAGTCTTCATAGGATGCTCATAAGATTAGTTTGAATCTCCTGGGCAAACTACAGGAGCCATCAGAAAACAGTACTGAAGAAAAATATTTTAAAGATGGGGGAATAGCAGAGGGTTGCAGTTAACCGAGACTCAAAACTGGCCATAAAAATATTTTGCAAAATTAATAATTTGCCTTCTCAGGCAGCTGACCATGGTTGGGGAAAAAACACCATTAAGTAAGACTTGACTTCTTTGAATATGAATGTTTGAAACTTTTTCAATAAAGATATTCCCATCATGAATTTACAGGGTAAATCAGTGTCCAATGTCAAATAATGGATTGTAAGTCAATCTAAAAAACAGTAAATCCTTACTACAGGACATCAAGATTCTGTGGAGGCAAAACACAGAAGTAGACGATACAATCTTGCCCTGGAGAGTTTACTGTCCCCTAGTTTAAAAAACCAAATAAGACTAGAAATTTTAAAAAGAAAAGATAAAAAGAATCTATTAAGTTTCATTAACTTAGTAGTTTTGGAAGTGTGCTATCATACTATCTCATTTTTCACCATTCATCTTCTAAAGCTTCAAGCTTAGTATAAATTATAGAAATATAAATATTAACAAAAGTGATTTGATCCTCCAGCATGAACATAACAAGCTTGATTCACATTTGAACAGTAAAAATAAATATTAAGGTTACAGAGAGAAGTTTTCTAAGATGCCAAGAAACTACCATTGTTACCATTTCTCATTTCTTCAGTGAAATCTCTGACTATAGCCTGTATTCTTTGTAAACTGTCAATAAAAGTTACAAATCAGAGGAATAATTCAAGAAACCTAACAAGCAGTTTAAAGTTAAAGAGAAGGGTGAAAACAGTGACTTTTTAAAAATTTGTTTAAAAAAGCCAAAGATTAAGTGCCATTGTTGGCAAAGGTGTGAGACAAGGAACATTCCCATAATGTGTGCTGGTGTATAGACTAGTCCTAACCCTTGACCCAGCAATTCTTCCTCCAGAAATCTATCCAACATAAGAATAAGCAAAAGTGCCTAAGAGTATGTGCTCAAGGATGCTCATTTTACCATTAAAATATCTTAACAAAAATAAAATATTGAAAACAAACCAAATGTTCAACTATAAGAGAATGAGTAAATAAATGATGGTGAATCTGTACTACACAATAATTATACAACAGTTATCGTGAGTAAGTTGGATTGGCATATGTATCAGTTGGAAGGATATTCATGATCTACTTACATGTGAAAAAGGTAATATGCAGAATGTGTATGATCCTATTTTATTGTTCAAACAGATACGTAACGTACAGTCTTTTTCCGTGTTCATATAGATATATGCTTATACATGATGATGAATACAAAACAGTCAAGAAGACTACAACATCAGACAGTTAATAGTGGTTACTCCAGAGGGTGAGAATGAAAAAGAGTGAAAAAAGGGGACATTTTTCCCTTTATACATTTCTACATGCCTTGAAAAGGTCAAATAGCATATATTACTTTCAAAATCCAATGGAAACATTAAAGAGTGATTAAAAAACACAGAATGCTAGAGTATAACTTATTTTTTCAGTTTTAACTTCAAATCAGCTCAATTCAATTAACCTAGAAAAATTCCATGACCCTTTTTTTTTCCATTTATAAAAGCCCCTGTATGAGATTAGGGGTGGGGGATGAACAAAAAGATGACTATAAACTGCACGGGCTCCCTTTCTACAACACTCTAAAGAACAGGCATCCCAACACCACTTAGTTATCCGCTAAATTTCATCATCACAACAAAGAGGAGTCTGTGATGATACTCCCCCTCATTGTTTAACTCTGAACTTGTAGCAGGGAATTCTGAATAAACAACATTATTTAGCAAAATATCCTATAACATAAATACAAAGCATTCTTTCTAAACAAAGTCGGATATAGACATTAACTGACTCTCAAAGTATAACACAGCCGAAGAAGGTTTAACTTCTAAAGACTGGCAAATAAACAGCCTCTAGCCAGGCATAAGTAATATTTTGTGCTAGATGAATGAATGGTAAAGGAATCTGACTTTGTTTATTTTACCGCAAACAATAAGAAGTTGTTGAAACAGCATGGTGACTAGACATTTCCTTTAGTTTTACAGTTTGGCTGAAAAATGCTCCAATCTTTGAAATCTAAAGTTGTAAAATACCACCAAAAGATTCTCAATAGTCAAAGTACTATAAGCATAAAGCAAATCAAATGGAATTACATGCACACACGAGCGCACACAGAAACACACATATACACAGCATGTTTCAGGTCATCTTACTGCAGTCATTACAACAGACCACATTCTGATTGGGCTCAAAGAAAGGGTGGTTTGAGGCTCCATGGCAGTTAAGGTCAAGATATGAAAAATCTGCAAAGCCCATGGGAGGGTTACATTGAGTTCAACAGGATCTCTTAGATTTGGCAGTTCCAACCCAACCACAATACTTTATGTCAGACAGTAACTATTTCCCCATTCCCTGTTTTCACTTCACGTGAACACATCAATCAGAATCTGGCCACAGGTACTCCACTCAGTCAACTTGGTATATACACGCTTTCCCTACCTGGCCCCTCTAATGTAGTGTCTTTACCTCAGAGACTTTCTATGAAGTATATCTATGTAACCTCTAACATATAAATTCAAGCCAAATCTCTGTGGGAAATAAATTATAAGAGTTTTATTAATGAACTCTTAGTTGGTTTGACATATCTCCCTTTGAGACACAAACCAAGCATTAACATTTTTAAACATTTAAAATCTCAAAGTCCGAAAAAGTTTGAGAACCCAACAGGATAAAATATTCTTAACTAATCGTATAAGCATTTGGTCAAACTATTATTTTGGCTAAGACTCATTTAATTATACACCAGGAAGACAAAGTATCCATAATACTAACCATACAATAATAACCACATTTTCCAGTACATCATCTTTAAACACTGGGTTTTTATCCTTAATTTTTTTCCCTCTCTTGTTTTATAAAATAATTTTCTATTCACTCCTACACCAATTTTAAACCTAAAAGTAACATATCACTGAGTGAAAAATATTGGTCCATAAATTGAGTGACTCAAATTACTGAGTTTCACAATGTTTCACAAAGAAAACAAAATCATAATTTTATAAATCTTTGTTTTCCTACTTACAAAGTAGAAATACTTGTTTATAAATATATGTATAAAGTTAAATGAGCATTCTGAGGCTAACCATTCAAATTCGTATCAGAAAAATCCTTTCATAATGTAATAAATGGCACTCTAAACTTTTTATTTAGCAAAGAGGATGTCTGCCTACGGAGTTTTCATAAAGTGGTAAACCAATATGTATTAATACTTTTCTCCTGGGTATTTTAAAATCTTATAAATTAATGTTCCCTCATGAGAGTGTTTAACAACCACCTTTTATTAAAAGCATATACCACATTCCAGCCACTGGGCCAGAAGCAACAAGTATTCAACACAGGAAGCAATACATACAGAATAAAAATAATTTCATTATAGGTAAAGCTCCTGATATAACACAAGAATATTTAAGGAAAAAAAAAAAGAGAGAGAATCTAATGCTAAAACTATACTTAAACACAATACAATTTGTCATGTGTATAGTTTCTGAAACATACTTTTTTTAATTTTAATTTTATTGGAGTATGGTTGATTTATAATGTGTTAGTTTCAGGTATATAGCCAAGTGATTCAGTTATATATACACATATAGTCTTTCTTTTTCAGATTCTTTTCTCATATAGGTTATCACAGAATACTGAGTAGAGTTCCCTGTGCTATACAGTAGGTCCTTGTTGGTTATCTTATATATAGTAGTGAGCATATGTTTATCCCAAGCTCCTGATTTATCCCTCCCCCCCGCAACCTTTCCCCTTTCCCTTAAGTTTGTTTTTGATGTCTGTAAAGTCTGTTTCTGTTTTGTAAATATGTTCATTTGTATCATTTTTAAATTAGACTCCACATAAGAGTGATTATCATATGATTATTTATCTTTCTCTGACTCGCTTCACTTAGTATGATCATCTCTAGGTCCATCTATGTTACTGCAAATGGCATTATTTCATTTTTTATGGCTGAGTAATATTCCACTGTATATATGTACCACATCTTCTTTATCCATTCCCCCATCGATGGACATTTAGGTGGCTTCCATGACCTGGCGATTGTAAATAGTGCTGCAGTGAACATTGGGGTGCATGTGTCTTTTTGAATTATGGTTTTCTCAGGGTATATGCCCAGTAGTGGGATTGCTGGATCATATGGTACTTCTATTTTTAGTTTTTTAAGGAACCTCTATACTGTTCTCCATAGTGGTTGTACAAATTTACATTCCTACCAACAGTGTGGGAGGGTCCCCTTTTCTCCACACCCTCTCCAGCATTTATTGTTTATAGACTTTTTGATGATGGCCATTCTGATTGGTGTGAGGTGATACCTCATTGTAGTTTTGATTTGCATTTCTCTGATAATTAGTGATGTTGAACAACTTTTCATGTGTTTTTTTGCCATCTGTATGTTGAAACATACTTTTAGCATTAGAAACTCCTTCATTTACTAAGTGGACTAAACAGTAATTTCCTAAAAATCATTCCGTATCACTGCTGTTTTTAAAGACCTAAAGTAATCAGATACTTCTATGAAATTCTTACCTAAAAGCCATCTGTCAGGCAAAACTACAGATTAATTCCTCACTGTGCAGTTTTCAAAAAGCAACCATTAAAGGCATCCTCTACTACTACTGAAGGTTAAAAACTTTGTTGAATTAAAAAATAGTTAACCCAATTATGGAGGTAATACCAAACAAAGTTTATCTGAAATTAAATTGTTTTTATAGAACATATATGATATTCATGTAACTGTTCTTTTTTTCCCAGCTTCACAGTAATGGCTTAAGAAATTGGCATCTTCTGGTGTTCTCAGTACTCCTGGGGTGAAAACATTAATGGCTGTCAGTCATTATCAACCTCAGTGAAGGGCACACGCATTTGAGTTTATACCGTGTCCTGGTGACTTAGCCTAGTGCTAAGCACACAGTAGGGAGGAAAGTAATAATAAGCACTGACTTTGTATGCCAGGTACCTGGATCTTAATCCCACATCCATATTTTGAGCACGACACTTAACTCGTCAGAACCTCAGTTTCTTCTTCCACCAAATGGGAATATGAATAAAACCTGTTCTGTCCATGCCAAGCGTGCTTGTGATGACCAAAAGAGATAGGAAAGTGCCTCCTATGCTATGTAGAGCTATGTCGATGAAGGTAGTTGATGTTATTATACTTAATAATAAATTGATAGTTACTAATGACTTGTGATTTGAGTGATATAAAGCAACTGGCCTCCCCTCCCAGGCAGGTACGGCTGAGTTGAGCATGGGGCAGGGGGGTCAAAGAGTCCGAGTCTTGGGTGAAAGAAGCCGAGAAGCAAGGGACTGTTTGAAATACCACTGTTCTGGAGTGAAGCGTCTGCAAAGAAAGACAGTCAGAACTCAACTGGGTCTAGGAGACAGAATCCAAGGAGAGTCCAGAGTTCGTAGAGGCATCATGGGGATGGTACCTTTTATAGGTTGCCTGTGACCCTGGCAGGAAGGGAGTTGTTAAGGTTTTCAGATCAACTGGGGCTGAGGGCTTTTATGCAGGAGCAGAGACCTTCCCTCCTGGCATAATCTATAGGCTTCTGGAAGCCTCCTCCCACACTTCCTTCCCCATTCCCTCTTAATGATGCCTAAAAGTGCATGCAAAATGCATTCCTTGAGCTATTTTTTTTTTTTTTATCTTCATCCTTTTTTTTTTTTTTGCGGTACACGGGCCTCTCACTGTTGTGGCCTCTCCCCTTAGCGGAGCACAGGCTCCGGACGCGCAGGCTCAGCAGCCATGGCTCACGGGCCCAGCCGCTCCGCGGCATGTGGGATCTTCCCGGACCGGGGCACGAACCTTTATCCCCTGCATCGGCAGGCGGACTCTCAGCCACTGCGCCACCAGGGAAGCCCCTATCTTCATCCTTTTTAACAGAACTACTTCCAGTGTATTTTTTCCTTCCAGTTTTATTGAGGTATAGTTGATTGAGACAGAATTCTCTTAAGTAATTTTCCAAAAGAACAGATGAAATAACTGTGACACAAAGTACTTTTTGAGTTTAAAAGATTCTAAAATATTTGAAAGATACATTGTAAATTTTTTTCTATTTAGAGAATGTTCACTAAATTTGCTTTTAGAAAACAGATTAAGATTAATCAAGCTCTTTTGGGATTTTTAAACAATAGTGTTAATACAGAAATAGCATACAGAAAATAATGTGATTTGCAAGTTTCAGTGTCACTGCATACACTTCAGTTATCCTAAGAAATCCTCCTATAGAAAAGTTTACTTTTTATGAGATGATTTAACTATAATGCCCTTTTTTAAAAAAGTACTCTGAAATTAAAAACATTAAGAACTAAATTTTACTTGCCTTTAACTTTACTATGGACTATAGAGGTGACAAATTTTAATGATGACTGAACCATGCCAACTGAAAAGAAACATCAGTCATTTAGACAGCTACAATTCAGACACAATAGAGCTTTTAGCTTCAAGCAATAGCAGTTTTCCCTTGCCCTTCCCTAAAACTCTATACAACTATGTTCTATTAGTATTAGAAGTAATTAAACCTTAGTAGATCCTGTGCATATGATAGAGAAAATTTCCATCAAATACCACAGTAAAACCAAATATTAATTTTACTTACATTCCATATGAAAGTAAACTATTTAACAAAAAAACACATTTATAACATTTAACACTAAGTATTCAAGAGAAAAATTAAAAGAAACCCAAATGAACCTATACTTTAAAAAGTGAGATCCGTGAAAGCATGGGTTATGTCATTTATCATTACATTCCCTGTGTCTAGAACACAGTCTAAAAACATAATTTTCTAAAGAAAAAATATTTCCTAAAGCAAATCTAATTTTCATTAAGTAAAATAATCAATAAGCAGCAAGTGATGCAAAGTACCTTCAGGCACTCCCATCACATTAACATTAAAATCAATTGTTTTAATAATCAAACATAGTAAAAATACAAAAGCAAATAGAAATTATATGTGCCACGGGCCTAGGTGTTGAAGATTTAAGGAGACTCAAACTCCTGCCCACAGACAATATCTCTCATCACCTACAATTCACAGAACCCTGATTATGGTGCTACCATTTTAATCATATCACAACAGGTAGATGTGATTATTAAGACTATATTGAACAGCCTTCCACCTAATATCACAAATCCATGCAGTGAACAAGAAACTGAAACCTAACCAAACGTACCTACAAGAGAGGACTTTCATTATTAGTTTTCTCCTCTTAATTTATTGTCAATTTGTCTTTATTAACTCATTAAACATAAACTGGAATTATGTACCTAGTGTCATCCAGAATACAAAGGAAAATTAGACACAAAAACCGTCCTTAAGGAACTTAAAATCTAGCCAGAAACATAAGGCAAGTAACTAAACAACAAACGTACATGCAGGAAATACTGAAGGCTTTTAGAGAGTATAAATACTGTGCTGTGATATTGCAGAAAAAGGAAAAATGACTTCCAGCTGGGGAAAGCAAAGCATGCTTCACAGAGGAGGTAGCAATTGAGATAGGTCTCACTTGAGGAATGAGTAGGATCCGAACATGAAAAGTGGAAGAAACGCGAAGGGGCACAGAGTTTGTTTGCAACAAATATTTACTTGCTACTGAATCTTTCATTACCTTTTGGCATGGTACAAATAGCTATTACCATCTGCTTTTTAGCATTCTGTGAGGTAAGCTAACATCTTTTTTTCTTTGGCAATGGTGGTGATAAGAAGGGGTTGTCATATTTTCTGCAAAGTCTGGGTGTTTCCTTTCCCATAGCGTTGCACGCCCCAGGTAGCACCAGAAAAGGAAAACACCTTCATATGCTTTTACCATAATTCTTTGAGAACAACTGGTCTTACCACGTTTGTTAGTCTGTATTTGTGCCTTAGTAATAAACCACGTTTAAGAAAACTACAGAAAAGACTATACCTAGTATATAACTTGATTTTCTTTTCAAGGGTTTTCTTCTACTTAACATTTAGGTGAAAATATAACGCAATGGTTTTTAAAAAATACTAAATATAACTGCCAAAATAGTCTCGACAAAACCCACGCAAACTAAAGCTAAACACAGCTCTTAAGGCAGCAGAATCAATATTTTTGAAATGCAAGATCAACAATGCTTTAATACAGCTGTCAGAGCTAAAAGATCTGGAGTTAAAAGCTCATTAACTGGGAATTCTTGAGTCTGTAGTCCTCCACATAATCCACCTGGTTTTCAACTTCACATGTACAACCTCTACCCAGTATCACAAATCTGAACAATGAACAAGAAACCGTAACTTAAACACACATACAAGAAAGCACTTTTATTTTCCTCCACCTAGTTTGAATATAGAATTAAAAAAAAAATACCTTGTGGGTCACAAAATGCACATTGTATATACCTACTATTAATAGGAAATACAAAACATACACATATATTTCATTTTAACATGTAAATTTGCAAAGTGTGCATCAAAAGAAGACTTTATTTTAATACTATTAAGTATCATTACATATTCAAAATTCTGTTCTGAATTTTTTTTTTTTTTAATTTTTTTTTTTTTTGCGGTACGCAGGCCTCTCACTGTTGTGGCCTCTCCCGTTGCGGAGCACAGACTCCGGACGCGCAGGCTCAGAGGCCATGGCTCACGGGCCCAGCCGCTCTGCGGCATGTGGGATCTTCCCGGACCAGGGCACGAACCTGTGTCCCCTGCGTCGGCAGGCGGACTCTCAACCACTGCGCCACCAGGGAAGCCCTGAATTTTTATTTTTGACAAATGCTTTTCAACTTCTTTCTTGGGCTTTACAAAGGATATTAAAGCTTATTACTCCCATTCCAAAGACACTCCATGTTACCAACCTTCTCTTTAAAATAAAAATTGGAAACTTAGTTGAAAAGGAATTGAATACTTCAATATCATGTAGAAATGAATCTGGGGGACTTACAGTTCCACGTGTGAGGAACTTGGAAGTTACCACCCCCAACCTAACAATTAAAAAGCTGAACAAACCAAAAATCCAACAACTCTTCTTGGAGACAGGGCAAACCACTTCCCCCAAGACTGGAGAAACAGACTAACAAATACAAGAGAGTCACAGCTTACCTCAGTAGAGACTCAGAGTAGAAACCATGGCGACCATTGCCAGAGTAGGAAAACCTGAACTGTAACTGACTGAACTGCAGGAGGCTCAGTGTGGACAAATTTGAGTTAAAAACACCGGTCATAAGGGGACCCTCACACTTTTGTGAGTTTTACCTCCAGGAGCTTAAGTAGGTTCTCCAAGTAAATATCAGAGAAAAATCTCCTGTGCTTCCAAGCAGGGAGAAGGGAAAAGGAACCATTTTCAAATAAGCCAGAGCATTCTGTTCTTAATAAGACCTGCCCTCAGGGGAAACTAGTTAACTAGAGCCTAACCTGCTGGGGTATTATGAGAGCCTAATTGGTCTGGAATAACCCAACTCCAGCCTACTTTAGCCATCCTGTCCCACCTACGTGAGTTGAAAACAACTGAGAAACACCTGCAAAGTTCACAGTGCAGAGACACAGGCTCACTAGAAGACTGAGACCAAACCATAGGACTATAAACTGCTTCCCGTCCTGCAATACCTCATCATCACGTCACTAAAGTCCTATTTACAGCAGTTCCCTTTTATCCAGTACACCATGTCCAACTATCAAAAAAAAATTACAAAACATAACACAACATTGTAAATCAACTATACTCCAATAAAAATTAATTTTAAAAAAATTACAGGGCTTCCCTGGTGGCGCAGTGGTTGAGAGTCCGCCTGCTGATGCAGGGGACACGGGTTCGTGCCCCGGTCCGGGAAGATCCCACATGCCGTGGAGCGGCTAGGCCCGTGAGCCATGGCCGCTGAGCCTGCGCGTCCAGAGCCTGTGCTCCGCAAGGGGAGAGGCCAAAACAGTGAGAGGCCCGCGTACCGCAAAAAAAAAAAAAAAAAAAAAATTACAAAACGTACTAAAAGGCAAAAAGCACAGTTTGAAGAAACAAAGCAAGCATCAGAACCAAACACATGTTGGAATTATCAAACCAGGAATTCAAAACAACTATGATTAGTATGCTAAGGGCTCTAATGGACAAAGTAGACAGCAGGTAAAAACAGATGGGCAACGTAAGCAGAGAGATGGAAATCCTAAGAAAGAACCAACAAGAAATGCTAGAGATTTAAAAAACAAACAAACACACACTGTAACAGAAATGAAGAATGCCTTTCATAGGCTTATTAGTAGATAGGACATGGCTGAGGAAAGAATCTCTGAGCTTGAGGATGTATCAGTAGAAAACGCCAAAAACTGAAAAGCAAAGAGAAGACTGGAAAAAGAAAAAAAAACCAGAACAGAATATCCAAGGACTGTGGACAACCACAGAAGGCATAACATACACATAATGGGGATACCAGAAGAAGAAGAAAAAAGGAACAGAGGAAATACCTGCAACAATGACTGAGAACTTCCCCAAATTAATGTCAGACACCAAATAATAAATTCAGCAAGCTCAGAGAAAATTAGGCAGTATAAATGCCAAAAAAACTACACCTAGGCATATCATTTTCAAACTAGAGAAAATCAAAGATAAGGAAAAAATCCTGAAAGAAGCCAAAGGAGAAAAATAATTTGTCGAACTAGCCTCCTTAATTATTTATGCTCCTTAATCTTCAACAGTAATGGTACTGTCTTCCAATACACATTTTTTTGTTGTTTTAAGCATTACTTTTTCAATCTTTTACTTCACATACAGTGAAATTTAGTTTAAAGGGTTCTGAAAACTCACAGAGTCGTGTACTACCACCCAGTATCATGATACAGAATAGTTCCATCACCAAAAATATTCTTTTGTTTTGTCCTTCTGTAATCAACTCTTCCACCTTCAATCTCAGGCAACCAGTGATCTGTTCTCCCATCCCCTACAGTTTGGGCGTTTGCAGAATGTCATATAAATGGAATCATACAATGTTTAGACTCGTACGGGTTCACTAAGCTTTATGAATGTGTAAATGTATGTCCACTAAATTTGGAAGTTGGCAGCCATTATTTCTTCAAATATTTTTTCTTCACCAATCCCTTTGTCTTCTCCTCTAGGACATTTATGACACAAATGTTAGACCTTTGCTATTGTCCTTCAGGTCCTTAAGCTCTGTTCATTTTCTTCAGTTTTTCCTTATTGTTCAGATTGTACCACTACTATCGAGCTTTCTTCAACTTTTCTTTCCTCTATCTTCACTCTGCTATTGAAATCATCTCATGAATATTTAGTTATTTTAACATTTAATATTAATATTTGAGTTATTTTAATTTTCTGTCCCCAAATTTCAATTTGGTTCTTTTTACAGTTTCTTTTTCTTGTCTGGGAACTTCAATCTTTCCATTCATTTCAGAAGTGCTTACACACTTTTACACAAGGTTACACAGTGTTTTACAGTGTTTACACAGGGTTATAATAGCTGCTCTGAGAACTTTTTATTGTAATTCCAACATCGAAGTAATTGCAGAATTGGTACCTGTTGATCACTGTTTTCCCGACAATTGGTTATGATCTCCCTAGTTCTTGGTATGTCAAATACTTTTGGAGACTTGAGACTTGTATTTTGATACTCTTAATCATGTTAAAGACTCTTGGTCCTCTGTAGAACTGATTTGTTGTTGTTTTTATTGCTGTTTTGTCATTGTTGTAGGCAATCAACCCTGTTATGTTCCAACCACAAGTCCCAACCCACCATCTGTGGGCTCTGGTTTCAATACCATTTTCAGTTTCCCAAGTCTTTTCAGTGCTATTCAGTCTCTCCCCATATGTGCCACCAAAGGGCAGTGGTCTATGCTATAGTTTAGTTCTCAAAGCTTTAATGCTTCCTCAAATAAGTTCCACACATGCTTACCTCAGGAGTGAATTTCAGACTTCATACACAGATTTAGGTCATCTTTTTCTCTATCTCCTGCCTCTCCATGGTTTTCCCCGCAGTCTGTCTCCCATGTCCCTTTTCTCAATCCTCTGTCTACATTGGGTTTTTTGGTTCCCCATTCCGTCACATGTCTCCTGCAATTACAACTACCTCAGGGGTAAAGTGGAAAGGAAAAAAAGGAAGTGAAAAATAACAAATACTGTCTCCACCCTCGTTGGACTACAGGAGTCCCTTTTTCCAGTTTCTCTGGTCAAAGAGGAAGATTACCTTTCCGTTATAAATGGCTGCATAGCGGCACTGCCACTACTGCCACCACCACTGGAGGACAGCCTCATGATTGGGGCCTGCGCTGCTGTCCCACCAGAAAAATAAAACCAAACTATAAAACAGAAAGAAAATGGTGATTTTCTGCACAGTCTCCTTATGCAGGGGTCCTCCTTTCCAGTTCTCTGACCATACACAGAGGAAGAGGGGTTTTCTCTTAGAGCTTTTTCTGCCTGGATCCATTGTGGGGATCAAGAATAGGAAAGTCCCTAGAGTCCAAGCCAGGAGATAAAGGATGGTAGGTGGAAGGGAAAAGGAAACTCACTGCTATCAGTCACATGTCCAGTTTTGACCTCCTTCCCCAAACCTCCTGTGATTATTTACTCTATATAGAGATCTCAGATAGTTGCTTTATGTATTCTTTTCAAAGTTTTTAGTTGTAATCAGTAGGAGAGATAGGCTGTGTTTCCTCCATCTTAGCAGAACCAGAACCACAAAATTTCCAGAAATAAAACCCTAACATTTATAGTCAACTGATTTGTGACAAAGGTGTCAAAGCAATTCAACAGGCAAAAAAGAGTTCTTTCAACAAATACTGCTGGGACAATTGGATATCCATATGCAAAATAAACAGATGAAACTTTGCCTCACACTGTATGCAAAAGCCAACTCAAAACGGATCATAGATCTAAATGTAAAACCAAAGATTATAAAACTTTTAGAAGAAAACACAGGAAAAAATCTTTGTGACCCTGGGTTAGGTTAGAAAAGATTTCTTGGATATGATACAAAAAAAAAAAAAAAGAACTGAACTTCATCAAAATTTAGAACTTTTCAAAGAGCACTACTTAGAAAGATGGGCCACAGACTGAGAAAAAGTATTTTCAGATCATATATTTAATGAGAGATTTGTATCCAGATTTTTTTTTTTTAAATCACCTCCTACAACTCAACAGTGAGAAACAAACAATATAAAACTGGGCAAAAGATTTTAACAGACATTTCATCAACGATATACAAATGACTAATAAGCACATGAAAAGATACCCAACATCATTAGTCAATAGGGAACCACAATGATATACTGCAACATAATTCTAGAATGGCTATAATCAAAAAGACTGACAATACCCAATGTTGGCAAAGATGCTGACAAACTGGCCTCCTGTCCATTGCCACTGGGAATGTAAAATGATACAGCCACTTTTTCTTTAAAAGTTACTCATATGACCTAGCAATTCCACTCTTAGGTATCAACCCAAGAGACATTAAAACATATGTCAACACAAAGACTTCTATGCAAATGCTCACAGAAGTATTATTCATAATAGCCCCAAACTGGAAACTATCCAAATGTTCGTTAACTGGTTAACAGATCAACAAAATATTATCCATACAAGAGAATACTATTCAGTCATGAAAAGGGGAAAAAAACTGATATGGAGGAAACTCAAAAACATGCTAAGTGAAAGAAGTCAGAAATGAAAGAGTATATACTGTATAATTCCATACATATGAAAATTTCAGAAAAAGCAAATCTGTAGATTGTGCTATAATAAAGAGTATATCTGCACTTTGTTCCCAGTTCCTGATACACAGCTTGAAACACCTTTGGAATTTCCTGAGTGACAGGAGTGTCTGTTATGCTAATGAAGTGATTCATAGTGTTAGGATCAGGACTGAGCACCAGAAAGACCAACCACATCATTTAACACAAATTCTCTCTTTTCTGATCTGCCACATCCCTACTGAAGCACCACAAACAATACTTGTCTCTACATAGCAAACTCATCTATTGAGAACACAGCCAAGAGTCAACAAAGAAAGGAAAAAATGATGTACAAACAAAATGGTAAAAATTATATTTGGACACACGTATGTGTAAAAAATTGAATTTCTTTGGAAATTCAAAATGTTTAAATTACTTGCTGCTGAACTCACCCCAATACTACACACAAAATTCCTGTGGTATGCTTTGTACAAAGAAACATTTTCTGTATGTCTAAAGACTTTATTTTTAAAAGAGGGCCTGCATTTTTAATGCTCTCAACCACATTTAGCTATATAACCAAAGTAGGCAAGTTTCAGTTCAGTGGGGAGGTAGTTGGAACTGGCCTTACCCATGTGGAAATAATTGCTTTCCTGGCCTAAAGCTCTTCCTATTAGGATCAAAACAAACTGATGTTATCTTAAGAACCCTTCCAATTTTTGAAAAATAAAACCTAAGTGTTCCATAGTTCCAGATATTATCCAGATATTGTTTGTTTTGTTTAAGGACAAAATTATGGCACATTTATTTTTGTATTTAAATCAAAAGCAGAGTTATTATTATGAAGAAAGTCAGGGCATTTTGAAAGATAATTATCTCAGTATAGAAAGGCACATACAGAATTGGTATAGACAAGGCCACCAAGCTTAAACACTGTGATCTGATGTTTTTAAAACCTTACTTTGGCCCTTGGCCTTCTTTGCACCAGAATTTTCCAAATAAACTGTTCACCAAGAATATGAAATAATGCCACAGCACATAACATGATGAGCCATTTAAAGTAGATTTAGTAACAAAGACAAAATATTCCAGGAAGAATAAAATATAAATTCTGAAGCCCAATGTTTTACAATGCCACTGGCATGGATTCTAAATTTTCTAAGCACCTGCCAAAATATAACATGTTGTTTTGTTTCATGGAATTGGAAAACTGAAAAAAAAAATATGAAGATGTTACTTAGACCAGTCTTCTGCCTCTGGCACTACCTATACCATCCAGATTGATGGCTAATAAGAAATACAACTTCTATAAAATGAGCAAGATGGCAGACCTACAACCTCTTTGAAGTCTCTTAATGTTGCGCCACCTTGAAATCATGACCAGTGGCTCCAGTTATCTCAAACTTTCTGTCCTGCAAGCAAAACTCATTTCTTCCCACCTCATCAGAGATAGGTTTGGGACTTCTTTGTATACACCTTGCTTATTATAAATACTCCCTAGGCCTTAACCTTTTTCTAGATCCTTTTCCATAATTATTTCCTTTCTCCTTCTCAGGATGTTATCCATTTTCCCCATATGTGTTTTTTTGTTTTTTTTTTAAAGCTATATTCTACTTGCTTCTTGAAAGGAAAAACATCATAATAACTTTTCTAGGCTAAATTCTAATAGATTACAGTCATCTGTCAGTATCCTTGGGGGATTGGTTCCAGAACCACCACGGATACCAAAATCCACAGATGCTCAAGTTCCTTAAATAAAATGGCCCTAGTACAGTCAGCCCTACATATATGCGGATGCAGAAACCATGGATACTGAGGTCCAACTGTATTGGTATGGTTTATCAACATGTTTAGAATGAGGAAATCACTCCCAGAAGAACAAAACAATAAACTCGCAGACATTATTTGTGAACACTCTAAAGTGGTCAGCATTCTTTTTTTTTTTTCCCTTAGTGATATGGCGATATGAGAGGAAACTAGTCAAGTTAAAAAAGAGTATATTTCAATGGCAATAGTCTTGTGTAAAGTATCTTAATATTTTCTTCCTGATAAAATACAATACATAAATCAGAGGTCTTATCACAGAAGAGATAATCCAATTTTCCTTAACAGGGTCAACTGAGCCTTGGTCTGCATTTCTGGGAGGTCAGTGTCTAGTCATTCTCAATGGGAATTTTGTCCAACTAAGACTTAGAATTATCTTGGAATTATCTAAGTTTTCACTACATAATGACTTTACTCTGTTTTTTTAATAGGATTCTTATGCCTATTTGTATATGTCAGTTTTTCTACCATTGCACTTCCCCTTGCTATATTTATTCTACATATAGAAGCAAAATCATGATCAACAGAATTGGATTGAGTAGTGCACTTAAAGTCTGTAACTAAACATATACTGTGTATTACTGAGCTACTGGCACTAGACAGCAGAGGGCACTGGTAATATATGCTGACCCAAATATCTTGAGTCCCATATGACCATTTAAAAGTACCAGTAACATTGCTATTAGCATAGCTATGGACCCAAAATATCTGTCTTTCATTACGAACTGTTAGTTCACACTCTGTTATAAATAACCACAATCCAGAGATGCCCATATATTCACTCCAATATAGAAAATACTTCATCATATTTAATTAAATAACAAATAGCTATCATTTAATACAGGCTAAATCCTAACAGGCTTATTTTGTGTTATTATGCTAGCTGATTTATAAATTTATTTCTCACAGAGTAATATATGAAGTAGATGCTTTTATTCCTAATTAAAGAAGCCGATGCTGTATGGCAAGGTCCTAAGTGGCAGGTTTATGGACTCAGCCACTGCTGAGAGCTTAAACCATATTAGCCTTATTTATAGTTAAAACCCAGCACTTAGCATAGTCCCTGGCACTCAATTAATATTTAGGGAAGAAAGAGCGGGGAAGGGACTCTAGATCTGATAACAGTGCCACGTGTCACATCTGCCTTTAAGATGCTCTTAATAAGTATTTGCTCATTTGATTAGATTTTACAAGCCACTAGTTACTGGCATAGTACTGGGCACTAGGCCTCAGAGACTTCACTATAAGAAGTACTAATACTTTGCTTATTAAAGACATATATTTCCTCAAGTGGTATTAAAAGATAAATAGTGTAAAAAATTTAATTGAGAAAAAAACAGATACAATTTTAAAAATATAAATAAAAGTTTACTTCCAGGTTTCCTTATATAAAGAGTTTGCATTCAAAAAAAGAAAATACTTGGTTTAAGTATCGTATTAAACTGAATATAATTTATTTATTTATTTATTTTTTTTGCGGTACGCGGGCCTCTCTCACTGTTGTGGCCTCTCCCATTGCGGAGCACAGGCTCCAGACGCGCAGGCTCAGCGGCCATGGCTCACGGGCCCAGCCGCTCCGCGGCATGTGGGATCTTCCCAGACCGGGGCGCGAACCCATATCCCCTGCATCGGCAGGCGGACTCTCAACCACTGCGTCACTAGGGAAGCCCTGAATATAATTTTTAACATAATTTCAACAGTGTTAGAGATATATCTTAATAGTGAATTAACTTTGTGACTAAGAGTAAATATTATATATGTAAATTTCATAGACTCTTCAAGTATTCCTTAATTCATGAAAAAAGTTGTTAAAAATTATATCATTGTATTATGAACTTCATGATTTGGGGATAATATAGCCCTAGTATTTATATATACAAAGATATTTACGATTATACTTATCTTAAACTGAGGGCCTCACTGCAGCAATCACAAAAATGAAATATTCTTTATGACTTATTTAAAAAGCATGCTCCAGAAAGGCAAAAAAAGGTTTCCATTCTAATAAAACATACAGAATACCTAATACCATGCAGTAACATAAAACAAAAGTAAATACTGTGTCTAATCCCACATCCATCTTTCCAAAACATCAACAAACCATGCTACCGTGTTCTACTTTATATATAAAAATCTTTAAATACACCTCAGATTTCTTTGTTATTTCTTTATCTGTTTTGTCTAACTCAAATTGTACATTCCCTGAGTTCACAGAAGACACAAGATTGAAAAATACTTCTCTAAAACAGTAATTTACAATAGTGGGTAAGCATTAAAATCAGTAGATGCTTTAATAAATACAGATACTGGAGCCCTAGGCTAGACCTAATGGACAAAGTCTTTGGGGATGGAGCCCACACACCTATAGTTTACAGAGCTCCATGGGCAATTCTCATGCACAGTCAAGGCTGAGAACCACAAAAAAGAAAGGCTATACAAAGCTGCCTAGAAGCAGAAAATGTTAAAGCTGAATAGGGCTTCCCTGGTGGCGCAGTGGTTGAGAATCTGCCTGTCAATGCAGGGGACACGGGTTCGAGCCCTGGTCTGGGAAGATCCCACATGCCGCGGAGCAACTAGGCCCGTGAGCCACAACTACTGAGCCTGCACGTCTGGAGCTTGTGCTCCGCAACAAGAGAGGCCGCGACAGTGAGAGGCCCGCGCCCCGCAATGAAGAGTGGCCCCCGCTCTCCGCAACTGGAGAAAGCCCTCGCACAGAAACGAAGACCCAACACAGCCAAAAATAACTAAATAAAATAAATAAATAAAATTTTAAAAAAAGAAAAAAAAAGCTGAATAGGACCTTAAAGATCATTTAATCAACTCATTTTCCAAAGTATGAATTTGAAATCGTGAGATGGTAAGTAAATTGTCCAAGATCACATAGCTAGCTATTAATGCCAGGAAGAGAACCAGGTCTACTGGCAGGTAGCCTAGTGTAGTGCTCTTTACATCACACAAGGCTGCCTTCTCCACTTGGGAAGAAGAAATAGTATTCATTCTTGATTATACCACAAGATTAAACAGCATCATAGCATTCATATAGCAAATTCTCAGGGAAATATGATTTAAAAAAAAAATACTATCTCCTTTGGAAAAAATGGTGATAAAAGGATCTAAACTGGAAAGCTGTTTTGATGTATAAAAGAGCTGAATAATTATAAGATGCCTGGAAAAGGCACTCAACAAATGTTACTCCCTTTCAACACCACAACCTCCTCCCCCTTCCTTTTTGATTCTACATCAAGACATCTCTCCCATCTCTCAACTATGTCCCTTTTTATATTGTTTCTCCTAATTGGCAATGCCCTTTGACCTCTTCTTCAATGATGCTCATAAATTTCTCCAAGGCCCAGTTTAAGATGTACCTTCTAAGAAATCTTCTGAACTAACTTACCCTATTCTAATTACTGTTTCGTCCTTCATTATCTAAATTGCTTATACTTTTAAATCATATACTTGCTTATACCTTCTTTTGAAGCTTTGTAATTGTAATTACTTCCTAGTTTCTTTATACGTTTTTATTTTCTTCCATAATTAGAATATAAGCTATCAGTGTACTAGAATATAAGCTCCCCAAAGACAAGGATATTGGTCTGTTTTGTTTACTGATAGATCGCAGGCACCTAAAACAACATCAGGAACATAGAAGGTGCTCAATAAATACTTGTGGTGACTGAACAAATAGGCGAAGATTATTTTTTCTTCTATTCATGAGTCTCTCCAACATAAAGACACAGATATGAAACATTAAACATTCTGAGAAAAATGAAGATAGATATGCTTGTACTTTAGAAAATTCACAGAATTTTTTTAAATTAATAAAGCTATAATAGATGAATCAACTCACTGGCTACAAGAAATCATTTAGCTTCTTCATTACATACTCTCAGTGATTCAATGGATATACAGTGGCAGCTGATACACAGAAGGTAAAGGCTTTAATTAAGACCTAGAGTTTGAAATCCCCTGCCTATGGTAAAGAACTGCTTAACTTTGTTCTCTTTTAAAACTCTGAATTAAGAAGACTCTAACAAAAAAAACACTAATTTCTGGATTATTCAGGTTTCAAGTTATATAAAATAACAGTACATAATTTTTCTAATACATAAATTTAAGAGAGCAACTTTATCTTTTTAACAAACAACTTGTTTCACCCTATATATACATAAGTACATGGAAGGCTGAAAACAGGATTGTATCTTTCTTGAAAATATTTTAAAAGTACAATTTTTGCGCCAAGCACATTCAATAACTATTTTTGATAGTGATAATTTTACAAGTTAGCCTTCCCAAATAAGGAAACACATTAACTCTGCCCAATATTACATTAACAACCTAAATGGGAAAAGAATTTGAAAAAGAACAGATACCTGTATATGTATAACTGAATCACTTTGCTGTACACCTGAAACTAACACATCGTTAATCAACTATACTCCAATGTAAAATAAAAAGTTAAAAAATAAAAAAATTTAAATTTTAAAAATTCTGCCACCCCAAAATTACCTGCTTTTTAGCTTATGTAATTTAATCAAAATAAAAAAAATCCAGCTACCCTATATATAGGACTGTACAAAGAATACATCAACATGGTTAGGCATTCAGTGACAAAACAGAATTGTGAAGGGTCAATATTTTTTTCTATTCATTTTAAGCTATATACCTCTACACATATGAGAAGATAACAGTGATAATCAGAATGCATTAAAAAACATGGCTGATTAATAATCTCAGAGGTCTTAGCTACTATGCTGTTGTTATTTTTCAACTGTCCAACTATAGGACAATTGAATGATTAGAAAACTCTAGTCTAAGTAAGTGAATTACATTGAGGGAGATTATATTGTATAGTGGAATGAATGGGCTTTGGAGTCAGATTGGGGTTCATATCCCAAGTCTTTCATCTCCTACCTCTTTGATCACAGGCAAAATGTTTAACTTCTCTGAGACTCAGTTTATCTACAAAATGGGCATAATAATTTCTCCCTTGCAGAGTTATGATGAAGATTTAAAAAGACAGTGTATCATTCCTTTGCTTAAATCCTCCAATGATTCATTATAACTTATAAAATAAATTTCAAACTCCTTCAAAAACTACGTTCTTCCTTTCAGAGAAAGGAACCATGTTTTCTGATCTCAACATTTCTTAAAATATGCAAGCAGAAGTGTCCAATAGGTAGACAAAATATAGGCTTAAAGCAGGAACACAAAGAAGGGAAGACAACAGACAAGCAAAGTTCAGCATCATCAAGGATCCAGATCACAAATTTACTCAGACTGCTATCTTTGTAATCTGGATATACCAGTCTCTATTCCTCCTACCTAATATCACTGTCATGGGGTTACTTATTATTCCCTGCTTAACGGATATTTTCGCAGTAATGAGCTAAAATAATTTTTCAAATAACCCTAGGACAAGTAAACTCCTTACCACTCTCCTCCCTTAGCATATCACAAGTTTTCTAACATTACAAATATGGTGATTTCAGCTTCTGTTTTAAGTAGTCCATTAAATTGTTAACCTTTGCGTTTATCTCCTACTTCTAAAGTAATTCTTTATTATTGGCCGGACACTAAAATTTAGGACGTTCCAAGTGTAAGCTGGACTCTAGTTACTTACTTCCAGACTCAACCTTAACTCTCTTTCAGGTTTTTCTCCTACGTATTGATGCCACTGTTTCCTCCACCAGAGAGTAAGCTCCTCTAAAGGTGGAAACCATATTACATCATCTATTCCCATAGCACTTAGCCTAGCATCTCCAAAAAATCTATGCCACTTGCATTTACACATATTCAATAATTTCTTTGTTTTGTTTTGTCTTAATTCTCTATTTCCTAAAAGTCAAATAACTAAAACTAATTTGTGGTCTAACCTAGCTACCATTTACTGAATATTTCACTATGTATCCCTATGTATTTTTTTAATCTACAAAATATCATCATATTTTATCAACTCTAAAATATCATAGACTTAATTTTAGAGGTGTTAAAATGTGAAAAATAGTAAATGGTGACTATGAAGTGCCACTGATTAGAAGACATATTCCATTTTCAGAGATCTTAAAACACAAGGAAAAAGTGTACAAGAGAGTGCTTATAAACTCTGTCCTACATTAATACCTGTTAAACAGGTTAGTTACCTGTTGCAATCCCCAGTAATTGGGGGAGAAATGGATCCAAAGCCAGCTGCTTTAACTACTTCCTCTCCATTAAGTAAAATATATACATATGCAATATGTGTTGATATGCTCAGAAGATTACCTGCAAAACTGTCTTGCTTACATTTACTTCCCCAAACTTTTTATAAAAGAAGATAAAGTTCAAAAGTTCACTGACCACCTCCATGAAAAATTTCATAGTAATAACTAAAATCTAAAATTCATTTAGACACATTTTAGGCAAACAAATATGTCTGACTTTATTAATGGGAATGTTTTCTTCTCTCAAAATGGCACCACATACTGTAGTTTGTTGAGAATACAAAGAGATGAGTTAAGTATTTTTTCATAGACAAAATATATATTACAAATTAATACCAAAGAAATTTGCCAATATATGTACAATTAAACATTTAAAGGCATATAATTTCCAAATGACTGTGCATTTTCACCTAACAAGCAGATATATTGACTGATAAATTTTATAATCACACAATAATACAGTTTCAAGTGTTTAGGGTATTGAATTATATATATATTACATTAAATAACACAGAACTTGATTCCAGAATAAAAAGCACTGTATTTTATCCAAAAATATTTGCTAGTAGGATAGAAAAGGGAACATGGCAATGTGACATTATATTCAACCTCAACCTAAGGATATCTTAGTAAAAGAGTGAATAAAGAAAAAGCAGACAGAGTGGTAATTAGGCCAGTAATAATTTGGTAATGAAAATTTATTTCAGGTAGATTTTTTTTTTAAGAATTGGTAGGAATATTTAGAAAAGTCTAAACTTAGACTCTATCATAATTGAGCCTCAACTATAAGAAAGAACAGATTAAATTCCATTTCTCTCCCTCCCTTCACCCTTCCTTCTGTGATAAATATCAACATTTCAAATTATTTTATGCTAGGAAAGAAGTATCACATCTGTAGAACATAAAATAGGAAGAAAGAAAGAAGTATGGGATTATGTTCAATAAATATATATATATTTGCAGAAGTTATTATTAAATGTCATTTTCTTTTAAGAGTGAAAACAATTGGTAACCAAAGATTAAAAGGCTCAGAAATTTATATTCAACACAAGATCTGATTCTAACGTGACTTAACTGAAACAGATTTGTAGATGAGATTTACTCAATACTTTGTATATCAGGTATTCTCAGTTTGTTAAAAAAGTATACTATGAATTAAGAATTAATAATTGTATCAAAATTCTCATCTTACTTCTCCATTTCTTAACGTTGTGATGGTTCCTCTTGCTACACCCATTCTAAATAGTGTTTCTGTGGCCTGTGAATGTAAAAAAAGCAAAAATATATCATCTATAATCTGTATTCAACTGTACATCCCAACCCCAAAATGCAAAACATTCAACACTATTACATTTTTTAGGAACTTCTAGAGAAGCATCAATAAGGCACAATAAGCTCTACATTATACTCCAGAAATATCATTTTCAGAACATTTTAATGCTATAAAGAGCCCAAACTGAAATATTTCAAAAGTTATTTAGATCTGCTATTATCACTCAATGCCTATAGTTTCAAATTAGCACACTTAAATAAGTTTAAAACTTAGTTTGGTTAACAAAGATTAAATAAAACTTTAGTACTGGAATTCAATTCAGAAATTATCATTTATTCTGATTTTTAGTTTCCATCTGATTTCAGTCCAAATCACTTGACTGGTACTGAAATACTGACAGAAGATGAAGTAATTCAGTGATGTCACATATTAAATAACACCTGAAAAGACTTAATGCTTTCTATACACTAACAATGAACAATTCTAAAAGGAACTTAAGAATTTTGTTTATAATAGCACCAAATATATATATATATATATAAAAGACAGGAATAAATTTAACCAAAGAAGCAAAAGGCTTGTTCATTGAAAACTATAAAACACTGCTGAAAGAGATCTAAAAACATATAAATAAATGGAAAGACATCCTGTGTTCATGAAGTGGAAGATGTAATATTGTTAAGGTGTCAATACTATTCAAAATGATCTATAGAGTCAATGCTATTCCTACCAAAATCTCAATGACTTCTTTATAGAAATACAAAAATCCATCCTAAAATTCATATGGAACCCAAAAGACCCCAAATAGCCAAAATAACTTTGAAAAAGAGGAACAAAGTTGGAGGACTCACACCTTCTGATTTCAAAACTTACTTTAAAGCTACAGTAATCATAAAGATAACTCATAAAGACAGACATATAGGCCAATGAAATAGGAGAGAGCCTGAAACAAACCCTTGTATATGGTCTAATGATATTCTATAAAGGTACCGAGACCATTCTGTGGAGAAAGGACAGTCTTCTTAACAAATGATGCTGGGAAAATACCTGCAAAAGTATGAAGCTGAACCCTTACCTTATACCATACACAAAAATTAACTCAAAAGAGACCAAAGACTAAATGTAAGAGTTAAAACTATAAAACTCTTAGAAGAAAACACATTGTTTTCCATTCATGATTCGGTGTCTGATGAGGACCTGCTTCCTGGTTACTATAGATGATTTTACATGACTATCTTGTTTGTATCCTGACATGGCAGAGAACAAAGAGAAGCAAGCTCTCTCTGCACTCTTACAAGGGAACTAATCCCATTCATAAGGGCTCCTCGTCGAATCCTAATTACCTCCCAAAAAGGCCCCACCTCGTAATACCATAACACTGGGGGGAGAGGGTTTTGACATGAATTTTGGGGAACACAAATATTCAGTCCATAACAGGAGTATTCCAGTCAGAATGGGCAGTAAGTACAAAGACCAGTAGGTAGGATCATGTTTGGTATGTTCAAGGACAAGTAAGATGGCACATGAGGCTGAAAGAAAAAGATTACGTGAGAGTCTGATTGAGAAAAGAGAAGATGCAAGTTCCTCTGTTCAATATGTCTTTTATTTTTCAATCTGGTATAAGAGGAATGCATTTCCAACCTTTATTAATCGAAAATATAATTCAAAGCATGCACTACTAAACAAATTTTTAAGAATTAGTATATGAACAACAAAAAAGAGAATTTAAATGTAAAAAGTGAATGCACATCTAAAGAAATGCAGAGTGAAGAAGGGATAAGAAACTAGAGGAAGCTGTAAGGAAACTGATGTATGTGTACAAAATCAGTGTGATCAGTGTAACATAAATAGCAGTGTAAACATATTAATTTAGTTATAAGGAAGCAAATAACAGAAGAAGTAAGGAAAAAGTTACAAGTAGCTGCCTTTGGGTTGTGGGACTCAGGCAGTGGAACAAGTAAATAAGAGTACTACTCTTTTTCTACTAGTTTGCAGCATACTATTTGACGGTTTAAACTACTTGTAAATCCTTGATCAAAACTTTTTTTTTAACTTTTAAAGGAACAAGTAATCCCTAGTATCCAGTTCTGCAAAGAGGTCAAATACTTTACAATTTTAATAGAGTGGTATATGTAAGAACATAGTTGAGGACTGAATAAGAGGATATAAAGTCAGTGTTAAGAGTCAACTCTTTCAAAAAGTTTCACAATAAAAGTGAGGAATGAGACTGAGTTGTTGCCAGGAAGAGCAGAGTTGAGAGAAAATTGACAACAGGATATTTTGAGGATAAAAGACTTAGACAAGTTTTTAATGGCTTAGTAGAAGTAGTCAGTAAGATGGAAGAAGTTACAGACACAGGAAGGATAATGGATCCTGACTGAAGAGCATTCCTGCAGAAGACGGTTAAGAGCACACAGAGCAATCTGTTAGCTATGTTACATGGGAGATGGTCCAGATATAGGCAAATGCTTTCCTTCCCTCTCCCTTTCCCTCTCTGAATTAGGAGACAGGATTAGAAGAAGGAGGGGCGTGGGGTTGGTGTTTGATATCTACATGCTGTTAGAAAATAAAAAAACTTTTAGGACAAACACTGCTAAATTTGTGATTGCAGCGCAACATGAATATGATTCCAATGCATAATTCACAGAGAGCTAAAATAGGCCACCAATGGGGAGGAAGAAAGGTTATTCACATATGCAAACAAAAAACAAGCGATAAATGAATGACTTTGCTATGACAGAATTTTACTAAAGCATATACAGCTAGATGTTGAAACAATTATTTACAGAAATCTTTATTAAAGGAAAAGAACTTCTCACCACTGATACACCGCATTTTTTTCTATTCTTAATGATAGGTACATTAAATTACATCTTCCAACTTCCTGTTTCTTTTTAAACCTTATTTAATCTAGTGATGTGATTAAGAGTCCTCAGCTAGGTCAGGTTAGTTACTGTATATATTTGAGGACCAAAAGGGGAAAGGCAGAGGCAACAAGCACTTGGGATGAAATACACAACTTCTCCTCTAAATCACATCAAACTACTTACACTCTTTTGTGTCTCAAAAACCTGAGGCAGTTTGAAGATCTAAATCTTCTTCTGCACTTTCTCCAGTAGGAAAAGAATACTAAATTCAATCTTTTGTTTCCAACTAAATTGATTTATTTCATGAGCTCTTCCCAGCAACATGTTTAAGGACTGTCTCATTCTAACAGCACTCTGTCAGTTCAGCTCAGCTTCCTTTGATTCTATAGGAAAGCACTGGAGTGAACAACATTCTTTTGACCTCTACTAAAGAGATTGCTTTTAATTTACTTGTTACCCAAACAACGACTAACAAGTACCCAAAACAATGAGATACAGGGCTAATGCTCAGCATTTGTAAATTTACCACCAGCAAACTCTTCACTGAAATTTGCCTCTCCTTGAGTTTTGATAACAACTAAAATGATTAATACTAAAAACATTCATTAAACATCTGTCACTGGCAGGGAAAAAACCATATGTAGGTCCTCAGTTAAAAACAGGTTATCAAGAGAGACTGCTTTTAAGTAGAGTGTTAGATAAAAGTGACTTAGGAGACATGAAATCTAGATGTAAGAAATGCAAAGTTCTGGACTGGATCCTTGTGTTTGTGTGTGCAAATCGAAAAAAAGCCAGAAGGATATACAATGAATTGACAACAGTACTAATCTCTGAGTGGTTTTATTTATTTTCTAATGTTCCATCATGCATATATACTGTTTGGCAACAATAAAAAGAAAAGTAACAATTTTTGTACACTAAAAGATAAAACAGAATTTTGGAACAACATAAAATGTTATAATACAAGCAATACAACATTGAGTAGCTCCCAAAGTGAAAATAATCAAAAGTCAATAGAGACTCATGTTATTACAGTTTAATGCTTTTTAATGCATTAAATCAAAACAAAATAAGTAAAATTAACAAGAAATATATATTTAATAGACTTTACCTTGAAAAGCAGTATGATTATAAAAACTTTAAAGCATCATATTAAAGAAAGACTTCATTGGGTTAATTTAACATGCAGTTTACAGATATAAATACAAAAGTTGTATTTAGCATATGTTTATTTCCTATTAGTCAAGCAACTAGAATTCTACTTATCTTATTTCCACTATTTACTATCTGGGCAACCTTAGGCAGGTCATTTAAACTCTCTAAGCTCTGACCTCCTCTGTAAAAAGGTGAAAGCTAATATCAACCTGTTTTCCTGTGGTGGTCAATGCAGGTGTTAACGTATGTGAAAAGCTCTGTAAAGAGCTAGATAAATGTAAAATACTGAATCCAAGGTCTAGTTTAGGACTTCCTGAGATGAAAAGATGTTTCAGAAATACTAATTTTTATGTATTCCCAGCGCCTTGCAAAAAATATAACAACATAGCGTAAAGATTAAGAATGCAGGTTTTAGAGACAGACTGTTTAGTTCAAATTCTAGCTTTGCCATTTGTAAGATGTGTGATCCAAACAAGCAACTTACTTCTTTGAGCTCATTAACAGAATAAGGATAACAATGGTATGGAACTCAAGGAAAAGTGTAAGTGCTCAATAAATGATAATTTTATTACTATTAATATCTCAAAGGAAATGCAGAATTCCATTTCTACCTTAAAAAGTGGTCATCAGATTGCAATTAAAAATTACATCAGATGGTAATGAAAAAGGTACTATATAAAACAGTCAACCACAATTAGCACATTATGCCATATGGCTATTTATTTATGCTGAAATTCTTGACAAGACAACCAGAGAAGAAGAAAACTTACATTATTTCAAGAAGATTAATTTAGCAAAAGTCTTCAGAAATCATATGCAATAGTCATTCCCCAGCTGTTTATCCTGGCCATAGAAGAAAAGAGATTTAAATACTAAGGCTTTTCAGCACCAGCTGCTTCCCTCTCTATGATGATAAAAATACAAAGTAAAAAACAGAAAAACTGAGCATTAGCTATCTGCTTCTCACTAAAGAAGCACTGCATGTTACAAATCTAGTCATATACTTTCAAAATACACAAACGCATTAGCATAGCAACCAAGACCTTTGTGAGGTCCGCAAACCACTCTCACTCTCTTTCCTCCAGGCAGCTGCCTACAGGCCACCCATTCCAGCTCATTAATTACAATTCATAACTTCAGGGCCCATGCACTGCAGCAGCTACAGCACAGGGAGCAAAACCTGAGAGAAACTCTTTCTAGTCAGAAAACAGGGAAGAGGGGTCCAAGTGAACCAGAGAATGTGTAGGGAATTAATCCCTGGTTCAGGGGAGGGGTTCTGTCTTTTTTTTTCTCTTGACTCTGCCCCAAGGACAGGCCCCAATTATAAGATGAAGCAGCACCAGTGCAGGTAGTTAAAACTGGAAAATAAATTCTGTTTTTCTGGGCAAAAGCATATGGAAAAGGGGACCTCTGGAGTCCAAAGAAGAAAGGAAGAATGCCCATTATCTTTTTCACTCTTTTCTCTATTCACTTTGTCCCAACGGCAGACCCTGAAGAGTGTGTGCAGCTGGGATAGCAGAGAAGGCAGCTACAACTCTGAGAGAAATCCTGTCTTTCTGGACAGAGGACCAGAAAGAGGAGACCCAATGAAGCAGAGAATAAAGAGGCAATCCCTGAAAGGAAGAGCTGGAAAAGGAAATCTCTTGACTAAATCTGTGTTTGAACTAGCACAAATACAGAGCTCACCCCTCACCAGCATACGCATGGAACAGACCCAAGTAGCAAAGCGAAGGCTTTCAGGGCAAAACTACAATTAAAACTACCACCCAAGTCCCAGCATGGCCCATGAGTGGCACACAGTCAGGACAGACGCAAAGCAGCATAGGAAAGGCAACTGACATTGGAGCTACTATCCACTGAAGACGAGACAGAACTTGCAGTCTGAATCTAATAGGGGACTGCTTACTACTAAAGAAAAAAAATAATGATAAATAAATAAATAATAATAAATGTTTAAAAGATCAACACTCTCCAGAGGAGTTTAACAGGATCCAGAGTCTCACAATCTGACATTCAAAATGTCAAGGACCGATCCAAAATTACTCAACCTGAAAAGAACAAAAAATCGTTACCACAGCTCAAAGAAAAGACAATCAGATGTTGGAATTACCAACAGAGCCTGTAAAGGAGCTATTATAATTCCATGAGGTAAGGTTAAACACACTTGCAATGGACGGAAAGAGAAGTTCTCAGCAGAGAAACAGAAACTTTAAGAAGTGGAACTTCTGGAACTGAAAAATACAGTAAGAGAAATAAAATATTCAGTAGACGGGGGCTCAACAGCAGAATGAAGAGAAAAGAAAAGAATCAGTGAACTTGATAAATAAATAAAGATTATCCAGTCTACAGGAGAGGAAAAAAGATTGAAAACAGAAACTGAGCAGAACCCCACAGACTTGAAGGAGAATAGCAAAAGACCTAGCATTTGTATTATCAGAAACCTAGAAAGAGAGGAAAAACAGATTGATATATGTTTCTCTAAATATCGATATAGAGAAAATATATGAAGAATAGCTAAAAACTTCTGAAATTTGGTGAGACAAACATTTACAGATTTAAGCTCAGTGAACCTCAAGTAAGATATGCACAAAGAAAACCATACCTAGACATACCATAAACAAAAATGCTGAAATCCAAATATAAAGAAAGGTTTTTGAAAGTAGCCAAAAAATATATATATATATGTATATATTATATAGTGGAACAACTATTAAAATGATTATGGATTTGCCATCAGAAACCATGGAAGCAAGAGGAGAAAATATCTTTTAAGGTTTTGAACTATAAACCCAGAATTCTATATCCAGCAAAAATATCCTTCAGGAATGAAGGCAAAATAAAGACATTCTCATGTAAAAGAGACTAAGAATCTGTCACCAGCAGAAATGCTTTAAGGAAATGCTGAAGAAGTTTCCAGAGGCTGAAGAGAAATAATCCTAGAAACAGATCCACACTGTATGTTCAATTGATTTTCTACAGAAGTATCAAGGTACATGGGAGAAGACTAGTTTTTTCAACCAATGGAGCTTTAACAATTGAATTTCTCCACCGAAATATATGAACTTCGACCTACACCTTACTCCGTACACAAAAACTAACTTAAAATGGAACACAGACTTAAATGCTGGTGCTCAAACCATAAAACTTATGCAAAAAAACACTGGAAAGAAACACTTTATAATTTGATTTAGGCAAATATATGATACACCGGGGGTAAAAAAGAATAAAACATTGAAGAAGAAATTCATTATGACAGTTACTATCCAAAGATGGCCACACTAATTTATATCCTATCCCACATGTACTTCTTAAAATGTGACACTGACTCTCCTCCATATGTCATATATTCCCTGCCCTTGAACCTGGGACCTTTGAAACTACTTTGGTAACTGTAACTTAAACGTAATGAGGCAGAAATGATGCTGATTTTTAAGGCTAAATCATAATGGGCAAAATGCATTCTGCCTGGTGTTCTCACTTTGTCTGAACATGCGCCTTTGGAGCCCTGAGCTACCAAGTAAGAAGTCCAACTACCTTTAAAAGGTAATTTTTACATAGTTTTTCACCATGCTAGAAAAACTATGTAAAAAGAGAGAGAGATGCCCCGGTTATTCCAACACACAGCTATTCAACTACTCCGAGCCAAGGTGCCGTTCATGTGAGTGAGTCTTCAGATGATTCCAGTCTTTAGCTTTCAAGATGTACCAGCCAATGTCAAGCAGAACAGTCATAGGCTATTCCAGGCAAGCCCTTCCCAAACTGCAGATTCATGCAAAGTAAATGCTATTGTTATTTTTAGCCACTAAACTTTGAGTAGTTTGTTACACAGCATCAGATAACTATACAATGATAAAAATGTGTCTTTAATAAAAATTAAAGGCCTTTTGCTCTTGACTCAACTGAGAAAATGAAAAAGCAAACCACAGACTCACAGAAACTATCTGCAAAAACATATCTGACAAAGCACTTGCATCCAGAATATATAAATAATTCTTACAACTCAAAAATAAGACATATAACCAAACAAATTAAAATGAGCAAAATATGTCAACAGACCCTTCATCCAAAGAAAAAAGATATGTACACACACACATATAGTATATTCATATGTAATATGTATGCATGCACATGTGTGTATATTGTGTATGTACATATACACTCATAAACACACAACATACATATACACGAATGGGCAAAAAGTCAACAAAAAGATGTTCAACATCATTAACTTTTACGGAAATGCAAATTAAAACCACAATTAGATACTACTATACATGCACAAGAATGGCTAAAAATACTAGAAGGAATAACAACAGCAAGCGATAGTGGGAATATGGAGCTACTAGAACTCTCATACGTTGCTGATGGGAACACAAAATGGTACAGTCGCTTTGGAAAACAGCTGGTCAGTTTTCTAGGAAGTTAAACATAAACTTACCATAAGACCCAGCAATTCTATCCCTAAGTATCTACCAAAGAGAAATGAAAACATATGTCCATTTGTATGAATTGTAGAAAACCCAAAATTACAGTGACAGAGAGCATATCAGTGACTGCTTGGGACCCGAGAGATATGGGGGGAGGGAACTGACTGCAAAGGAAAAAGTGAGACTTTTTAGGGAAGAAATTCTGTTTGATTATGGTTGTAGTCACATAACTATAAACATCTGTCAAAACTCATCAAACTGTACACTTAAAACAGGTGATAATCATTAAATATAAAGCTGTTTAAAAAAAAAAATGCACACCTGTCCCTCTCCCCAGAGCAGTTCCCAACTAACTGGTAACTTAATCATCACCAACCATTAGGAAAAACCTGGGTACTACTCTAATGACAAATTTTATAGGAAGAATACATACATGCTTTAGATACAGATTTCATCTTAAATTCATATAAACTGAGGGCACAGGTAGAGGTTGACCAAAGCAGAAGAAAATTAGCAATAACACTAAAGCCAACAATAAATGCAAGAGATGAATAATCTAGGAAAGATACAGTCTGTATGTCACACTCAGAGGAACACCTAGGGATCCAAGAAGAGTAAATTGTTATGAAAACTCCACATTCCATACAAAATTCTACATTATCACCATTTAGGAACCACTGCCTTATTATACACTTAACTTGATAATTACAGAAAATAAGTGCTATATATAAAACTGAGCAACTGACACACAAAAATCACCAATCTCACCTTCACTTACAGATGAATGTTCTTGTACCTGTGTTTTCCATCCACTATTTGCCCAAGCAGAAACTTGAGTCATCCATGAATCTTTCTTTTCTCTCAACAACCTATAATACTTGTTATAAGTAATATTTATTATAGCATTTTACTTATAATACTTATTAGAGTATAATACTTATTAGAGTAACTACCTATTCATCTAAAATCCTCACTAGACTATAGGCTATATTTCACTCATCATTATACCCCTAGCACCTAATGCCTCAGAAACACTTAATTGTTGAATGAATGCAAGAATTAAGAGCTAATGAATAAGTAGTTATTTGGACTATGTCAAGTAAGCACTTATTTATTGATAGTTTGGGGGTATGTGCTTTACCAAGGTGTGAACAAATATGTCCCAAACTATATTATAACAATTTCAGATGCTGAATGTATAACTCATTAACCTTTCATGTTAATGAAATCAACTTGATCTTTTTAGACAACACAAATGTCATAATCTGTTTTCATTCACTACACAGGAAATATGCATTACATATGGAGACAATGGACGTTAGCAATGGTTTTAAGGTTACAAAGAATGTTACTTCTGTTTATAGATGTGGGTTGGTTTAAGTTATCCAGAAATTTAAACAATAAGCAGATGGTTTGTTTCTAAATTGATAGCAGTCATCCGGCTCTAAAGAAGAGTGTACTTTTGTAAATACATGTTCTGTCATGTTCTATCCAATGTGACATGATGAAATAATGTACTATGTTATGTTCTGCTTTTCCTCTTTGAACATAATAAAACTTAAGAAACGTATGGATATTTTCCCCCCACAATGTTATCTTCTTAGACTTAGAGTCAAAACAAACTAAGAAAGGATAACAACAAACAAAAATAAACCCACAAATGCTGAGATTTAGAGGTAGATATCAATTCTGTTTCAAAACAAAATAAGAGTTGAGTCACTCAAGAGTTTTCTCAATCATTAAATGATGATAATATTAAATATAATAATTGAGAGTGTTTAACTTAAAATTTGAGAGTGGGGAATAAAGAATTATATCTAAATTTGATTTTTTCATTTCATTAGCATATAAAATATTTTTAAGTAGGCAAGATTAGCATATGTAATAATCATTAGATGATTATACAACATCCCTCCCCCTTCCTTCAATTCCCTCCTCTATTCTAACAAGATGCTGATTTTGTTTAGGTAATCTACCTTCTTTTACAAGGCTATTAACTAAATCAGTAATGTCAATCCCATTCCTCTTGCCAGTGATTTTTTTTAGATACAGGCATATGATATCAGAGATAAAGAAGGCAATTTCATAATAATAAAGAGGTTAATTCACCAAGAGGACATAATAAACTTAAATGTTTACGGATCTAAAAGCAGATATTCAAAGCATATGAGTCAAAAATTGATACAACCGGGACTTCCCTGGTGGCGTAGTGGTTACGCATCCGCCTGCTAATGCAGGGGACATGGGTTCGACCCCTGGTCCGGGAAGACCCCATATGCCACGGAGCAACTAAGCCCGTGCACCACAACTACTAAGCCTGTGCTCTACAGCCCGCGAGCCACAACTACTGAGCCCATGCACCACAACTACTGAAGCCCATGCACCTAGAGCCCATGCTCCATAACAAGAGAAGCCACCACAATGAGAAGCCTGCACACCACAACGAAGAGTAGGCCCTGCTTGCTGCAATTAGAGAAAGCCTGAGTGCAGCAACGAAGACCCAACGCAGTCAAAAAGTAAGTTAGTTAATTTTTTTTTAAATCAAGCAATGTAATTCACCATACTAAACTAAAAAAGAAAACTACACGATCATCTCTAGAGATATGGAAAAAACATCTGATATAAACATCTATTCCTGATAATAAAAACTAGGAATAGAAAGGGAAGAGCTCAAATGAAAAAGGGCATCTACAAAAAATCTATAGCTAACATATTTAAGGGTGAAAAGATTGAATACATTCCCCCTAAGATCAGGAATAAAGCAAGATGTCAGCTCGATTTCTATTCAATATTATAGTGGAAGTCCTAGCCAGTGCAATAACACAAGGAAAAGAAATAAAAGGGATCCAGATTACAAAGGAAGAAGTAAAATTTTCTTTATTTTTCCACATGACATTCTAATAATAGCTAAAAACCCAATAAACAACTTTTCCATTTTAGAAAAGGCAAAACTATAAAGACAGTGAAAAGATCAGTGGTTGCAAGGGACTAATGAATAGGTAATTCACAGGGGATTTTCAGGGCAGTGAAACTATTCTACATGATACTGTAATCATAGATATATGACATTATGCATTTGTCAAAACCCATAGAACTGTACAACAGAAAGAGTGTACCCTAGGGTAAACTATGGGTTCTAGTTAAAAATAATGTATCAATATAGGCTCATCAACTGTAACAAATGTGCCACACTAATGAGATATTAATAATAGGGGAAAAGGGAAGGGGAGAATGTGGGAACTATCTGTACGCTCTGTTCAATTTTTCTATAAACCTAAAACTGCTCTGAAAATTAAGTCTAGTTTTAAAAAGTATACAGGTACAAACTAAAAAGAAAATGAAAGATCATATATCAAGGTAAAAAATAAAAGAAAAAACTCTTTAACAAAACTAAATTAGAAATAGCACCTTTTTTACAACCAAGTTAATTTAATAAAAAACCAAAATATGAGTGAAGTTAAATGACAATGTGAATTTAAACTCATTTAAAACATCTAACAGTTACTCATTCCATACTAGAGTATTAAGAGTCATTAACAACGACTATATTAGCCACATATGCAGTCCAATCTTTACAGGCCATGAAAAGGACAGTAAGGAAAGAAGGGGCAAAAACAGAAGGAGGAACTGCAAATATGGAAGCCCATTCCCTTTCCATGATGTCAGGATTTCAGTCAGATGATTTCCAAAATATCAGTAGAACATTAAAGAGTTATGTCCTAACATACAATCTGTTCATCTAAGTCTTCCCAGAAAAAATTAGAAATAGAAACTGTATGTCCTTTACCACTATCACTACCATCATTATCATGAAATTTATTGACAAACATAAAAGCAAAAGGTCAATGAACCAAAAATCGTAGAGTAGTAGGATTTAAATAGCCTGAGTTCTTGATGACATCACTGAATCCTGGAACTGCTACTCTCGAGACTCCATGTAATTTACTTTAAAAATAAATGTACTTATACTTTAAGTCACTTGCAGTTGGGTATCCAGCTAATTGCATCCAAATAAATCTATAAGCCTAGTGAAGAACCTGCCTCAGAATTTGTTAAAATGAAATCTTTATCTCGGAGTGAAACTCTGGATTTATTTATCAATCCTTCTAGATGTCTGGAAAATTATAAAATAAGTTCCTAAATACTTATATTTTATAAATTTGGGGCTTATTTTTATCAAAGAAAAAATGTAAACAGTTTTATATTACTTGTGACAGAAAGAATAAGGAACATGTATAACAAAAAATAAACTGTGCTGATAATACAAACCTTGCTGTTCCTTTCATCTATAGCTATACCACTAGTAAGTTTTTCTAAAAGGAAAGTAGAGGTTACAAATCATAAAATCAGAAAGTGAGAAGATACGAAAACCCCAAATACTCAGTGTTAAGCCAGAACTCTAAGAAGAATAAACCTAAAGCTACTTAATTTCCAAACAGGAAACTGCATGGGCATTTGGAAGAAATAATTCACTGAAGTTTCTTAGAACCAACCTGAAGCTCCCATGCCACACAGTATTCCAGTATATGAATACTATACAATTTAACTGCCGGTGGATCCTTGAGTTGAACTGAGTTTTTATCATTATGAACATGCTGCTCAAATTATTCTTGTTGGTTTCTCCTGTTCCACATGAGAAAAAAATTTCTCTAGTACATACTTAAAGAATGGATTGACGAGGTGTAGGATGTGTGTATATTCAAATTTATTAAAAAGTACCAAATTGTTTTCTAAACTGACTGTACTAATTCGCACTCCTACCAGCAACATATAACAGTTATTATTTCTAGCAATATTTTTCTCAAGGTTAACAAAAGAAAGTTCATCAAGTATCCTGTAAGAATCTATCGAAACTTTGGAATGAAATTATGCATTTCTTCATGTACTGACTACCTATATAATGGTACCATACATGTCGTAGGAACTCAGTAATCAAAAGCATTTCCTTAGCCTTCTCCTAGTAGCAAAATCATAGACATTTGCTCTGCTAAAGATTCTCTTATTACAAGTAATAGAAACCTACAAAAAAAAAAGTACGTATTAAGTTGAAACAGCTGGAGCAAAGATCTAGCGTCAGAGGAGTAGAAGGTTTGAAGGAAATATGTGTACACACATATACACACACACACATGCACAAATAAGACTACGGAATAAAGGTGCTGTCAAAGTGTATAGGGGCTATAGTTTTGTTTCCAGCTCTAATGTTCTTAACAGGAAATTATAACAGGTTAGGAGACAGGAGTTTTACTATATTCTACAACTGTATCTCCAGTAATTTCTCTCTTAACTATGTAACCGACTCAGAGAATAACTGGGACTAGACACAATAAAGCCAAAGTAAGACTCTAGAACCAGTATGATCAGATAGTCAGAGAACTTACTTATCTGCCTATTTGGATTTAAGAGATGTTGAAAGTCCCTCTCACCCCCAAAACAGATCATTTCCTCTCACAGTGCCTGAAACCACATTTGCATTATTGAATTTTGTTGGATATTCAGGGTTTTTCATTAATTAACAAATATTTGCATTGAGCTGCAAATATCTCTGGACACAGGAAACTTATGAAAAATTAGCTGACAAGGATAGGCACCTGAAGAAAAACAGAAATAGGAACAGAGATGCTGAAAAAGAAGGTGGGAGAGTACCAAACAAAAATTTTGCCTACTTTTGCCATTTTACTGATATCTGGCCCCCAAATTACAGCTGTCTTTAATTGACTGGAAATTTCATCTACTGAAGACCAATATCCTAAATTGGCATAAACTTTTGTTTGGGTTTATTTACTGTTATAACTTTCCAGTATGTTCTACCAAATTACACACTATAATATATAAAATAAGAAAACAAGGGCCTACTATATAGCACAGGGAATTATACTCAGTACCTTGTAATAACCTATAACGGAAAAGAATCTGAAAAAGAATATACATACATATGTATGTATAACTGAATCACTTTGCTATATACTTGAAACTAACACAACATTGTAAACATTGTAGATGGGGTTATGTTTTCAGTTGCTTGGGGGACAGTTGGGTCATGTTAAGTGGAAGCATGATTTTGCTGTTTTTATTTAGAAGTTAAAGGGCTTCCCTGGTGGCGCAGTGGTTAAGAATCCACCTGACAATGCAGGGGACACGGGTTCGAGCCCTGGTCTGGGAGATCCCACATGCTGCGGAGAAACTAAGCCCGTGCACCACAACTACTGAGCCTGTGCTCTAGAGCCCGTGAGCCACAACTACTGAGCCCGCGCACCACAACTACTGAAGCCCACGCACCTAGAGCCCATGCTCCAAACAAGAGAAGCCACCGCAATGAGAAGCCCGCTCACCACAACGAAGAGTAGCCCCTGCTCACTGCAACTAGAGATAGCCCGTGAGCAGCAACGAAGACCCAACGAAGCCAAAAATAAATAAAAATAAATAAATAAATAAATAAATGTCGGCGTTTACATTAAAAAAAAGAGTACAATCATACAAGCTTGATTCCACACCTAACTTAAAATGAGAGAAAGAATTAGGGATAAAAACGGAGAAGCTCATAAAAAGAAAAAGTGACGTTTCAGATTCTGAAATGCTAGCACTGCAGAACCTGAAGGCCGTGAGTCTTGATTAGTCCCCAGAAAAGCCTGCTTATGGAGACTGTGTGGCTGGCACCCATGGAGCAAGTAACTTGGCATGAAAGGAACCCTTAGTATTTTGTATTAATTGAAGTAAGACATTTAAGAATCTGGTACTTCAATTGGTCAGTTCACACCAACTGAACACAATGCTAAACATTATCCTTAGACACCAAATATTTAATGACCTATAAACAGTACCTCAATATTGAATTCTTTGTCTTATTTGAGTCGAAAGGAACCAGATTACATTGTTATGGTTTTAACAAAGTAAACAGGAGTTGCGCTGTTAAAAAATATATCATAAATAAACTTAGCCCTTTTTATCTACACTTGTATATGTGTTTTTAAAAAGAATGTAATAGATCCCAATTCTTAATCATTCCCCCTAAATCCACAATTTCTTATTATTTCCTGTACTAGTTTGCCTCTGCTGTTGACTTTTGTTTCCATCACAGATTACTCTAATAGGAATTCAGGTTCCAAACATAAATTTTATAAACACATACAGTATATAAGCCTACTTAATAATCAAAACCAGCCTTCTTTAAATGTAATGTTTCCTTTCTAGTACTTCCAAATATGCATATACTTCATAAGGTCTTTATTTTATTAGCAATTTTTAACACCAAAAATGGAAACCGTGTCTTTTTAAAAACATCAGATTCATAATGGTACAATCAGTAAGTCCCTTTCTCCCACAAGTGTTTATATATACAAATAGCGTGCTATATGAATAAAAAAATAGTACTTGTAAATCTATATACTGTTAGCAAGGACTAAATTTCCTTCTCAAAAAAATTTTTTTAAAAAAAAGCAGACGAATACAGTATACTAAATTTTTTGCTAGAAAGTTAAACAATGTAATTGCTTTAATTATGGTCATTTAAACTATCATTTTCAATGAAAAGAACCTACTAATGAAGATGTGAGCTATAATTATTTTTCAAAATAATTAATAAAGATTTATATTGATCCTGGGAATTAAAACGCTCTATATGTGCATACCACTTTAACAAATCACTTGCATAAATATGTTCTAATCTAAGATAATTTCTAACTCTAATTTTAAAAATGATAAATAAATTAATTAATTAAATGGTTACCTTTCATCCGGACAAGGGATTTTAACCTATTTTGTATCATGGCCCCTAAGATGTTTAACTTAACGTTCTCATGGGTGTTCCCAAGATTATGGGTAATTCATGTTATGCTAGCTTAATTCATCCCTTTGTTTCACTCAAAAAACTGTATCAGAATGCAATTCAGGGAAAGTTATGCTACTAAAAAGAGAATTATAATATTTTCACTAGCACAAGTAAAAATTTACTGGAGCATGCCTCACAGCAAATTTTACTACAATATTTTTCTTCATACAATTGCTGAAAGCAACTGATATAAGAGAAGGGGGGGTGGCAATGAGAGAGAAGGTATATTGATTACAAATTTTGCTTTGGTAAAAGAATACAACAAATTAGTATAAATTTTAGCGGCTAACCAAAATTTGTCTATCTACACGACATTTTAATTTTCTAGAGCTCTTATAATCCTCTACAATAGCCTGAGAACTGGCCCCAAGGCTTCCAATACTGCTGCCCATCTCCCCTACAATTATTTCTTCCCAAATCAGCTAGAGTAACTATTTGAAAAGGGAGATCATATCCTATCACTCTTTTGTTTAAAACTCTCCAATGGTTTTCTTAACATATACACACTATAATATATAAAATAAGAAAACAAGGGCCTACTATATAGCACAGGGAATTATACTCAGTACCTTGTAATAACCTATAACGGAAAAGAATCTGAAAAAGAATATACATACATATGTATGTATAACTGAATCACTTTGCTATATACTTGAAACTAACACAACATTGTAAATTAACTACACTTCAATAAAAAATGCATAAAAAAGAATTTTTTAAAAGTCTCCAATGATTTTCTATTAAATGTAAAATAAAATCTAAACTCCTTACTATGGCGACAATGTCCTAAATATGAACTGTCTTCTGCCTATTTTTCCAACCTCATTTTATACCATTCTGTCCACCTATAACAGTCTTCTTGGCTGTTGCCAAACCAAATGACCAAGCTTGCTCCCAACTAGGAGTCTAATTTACTCACTGTCCACTCTCCCTGAACACTCTTCCCCAAGATCTTCTCAAGCTCTGGCTCATTAGAATACAGCTACAACTAAAATAAAATCTCTGCTCTGAAAGAGCTTATCAGTGTAATGCCAGAAAAATGCAAGAGAAGGGAGAAAGGAGAAAAGAAGCAATTGGTGGAAGGGAGGGACACCATACTACAGAGTCACAAACTAAGTGCCATGGGACAACAGAGGAGAATATAACCTACTCTGGAGGAAATATTTCTAAATTCAGATTTGTCACTGTCTTAGGTATATGACCAGGAAATAACAATGACACACATCAAGTATTAAGTGGGGACTATTCCATTTGACCCTCTGCACCACACAGAAGCCCCATGAATGTGTATGATACAACAGATGTCATTGACAAAATTCAGGATGCTACTTAATTCATGAAAAATACTCCAGAGGTTACATTTGGGTTATGCCCCCCTCCTTCACTGTCCCCCAACCCTTCTATGGTTGTTTGATCTGGGATCAGATACACTACACCCGAAGTAGGTCAATCAGATTAGGGTAAAGGCAAAGGAGAAGAGAGTGGGGTGGAGATATTAGAGCCGAGTCACTTTAATGATAGCATCATATTTTTAAAAACGTGCTACTGCTGGGTTCCCCACAGCTGCCCTGGTTCCAGTCTTTCCTGAGACTTGATGGTTTAGTATGTTCTTCAATTCTGTGAGCCATCTCAATGTCCTTCCCTTAATCCCAATTTTTGTCTTAAGCTCACCAAATTGGTTTATTTTATATAAAACCCAAGCAACTGTGAAACATTTGGAATATGCAATCATCCTAGTGAAAAGCTAAAACAGATTAAAGGTTATGGCTCTATTCCAAGTAGTGTGTAGTTACTACATATCTAAAGAACTACAGTGATATAGTAGGAAGAGAAAAACATTAATGTCACTCACTTTCAGCTGCAGATTCAAGTCTAGATTCACTGTTTGCTACCTACAGGATGTGAGCTTGAATGCGTAATTTAATGTTCTCTGTCTCCTAAATTACTGATGGCAACCCTCATAGGGCTGTTTGAAGATTAAGCAAAATAACACACGTCAAGACACTCAGCAAAATAACACACGTCAAGACACTCAGCAAAATGTCTGGAAGACAGTAGGGGCTCAATAAATGTTAATTCTCACCTTGTTTCCCAATAAGGATAAGATGTTTAATCAGAGAGTAAATGAAAAGCCAACTCTGGCTAGGACAGGGGTTAGCAAATACAGCCATGGGTCAAATCCACCCTACCACCTGTTTTGGATGGCCCACAAGCTAAGAATGGATTTTACATTTTTAAATAGAGTTGTACATTGAACACTGTGTGTGGCCCCAAAGCCCCCACAAAACAATATGTTGAAATCACAACCGCTGGTACCTGTGAATATGACCTTATTTTGAGATAGGGCCTTTGCAGATGCAATGAAGTTGAAGTCATATCGGATTAGGGTGAGCCCTAAACCCAATGACTGGCATGACTGGCCTAAGAAGGCCATGTGGCGATGGAGGCAGAGATTGGAATAATGCAGCTAAAAGCCAAGGAATGTCGAGGATTACCACCTGAAACTGGAAGAGGTAAGGAAGGATTCTTCCCTAGAGACTTCAGAGGGAGCATGGCTCTGCCGACACCTTAATTTCAGGTTTCTAGTCTCCAGAACTGTGTGAAAATATATTTCTGTTGTCTTAAGCCACCCAGTTTGTGGTAATTTGTTATGGCAGCCCTAGGAAACTAATACAAATAGGTTTTCTTTTTAATCAAAAGAATAGCATTTCCCAACATGTGAAAATTGTATAAAATTTGAATTTCATACACAGCCACACTCATTTACTGTGCACAGCCATGCTCATTTGTTTACATCTTTTCTATGTCTGTCCTACAATGGCAAAGTTGAATAGTTACCACAGAGACCATATCGCCCTCAAAACTGGAAATAGTTACTATCTGGCTCTATATAGAAAAAGTTTGACTATCCCTGGCCTTAAGCATTAGTGCCGAAGACATGAATAGGAGAGTTCTAAAATGGACCTGTGCCAGTAAGAGATGACCAAGTACTAGCTGGAGAGGTTAGAAATCTAAAGGAACAAACAAACACAAGACCTAGGAATTTTTATCATGGGAAAATGGTTTGAAGTTTTTAAATAAATCAGGATTTGGAAAGAAAAAAAAGAACTAGCAAATCAAAAACACGCTAGTCAAGAATAGTCTGACATGTCTTATTCTGTGAAATAAGTTAGATGACGTTAGTCATTGTTATGGAGAAGCTGGGCACAGTAGAAGGACGTGGAATGACTACTAATTTGCATTACTGTGTATCATTTAAGACAGGCACAAAACATCTAGTAGAGGTCTCCTGAAAACGGTATCAAATGGAAGTGAACAAATGATTTAAAAAAAATCAGGCAGATAGACACATCCTAGTCTTCTCTTCCCAGTCTAAATGCCAATTCTAAGCAATTAAAACTGTCTATTGACTAAACATTATAAAAATCTCCCAACTGGCCACACTATAAATCTATCCCTACTATAATCCATCCTTAAGAGTACTTTCATTATCATTGTCCTAAAATGCAAATTTTGATCATGCTATGGAACAACTGTAGTTAATTTTTTAATAAGATATTATTTAAATTCCTACACTCAGTATATAACGTCCTTCACAATAAGACCCAAACCCCCATCCAGTCCCATTTCATACCACTCCTCAATATTCCAGAAGCTTCTCCTATATTTAACTTTGTTATATACACCTATAACACCCTAGGTTTCCCTCTTTGTAACACCCATTATGATTTTAATTACTTGCTTATTCTGCCACACTAAACTGAATTTTATGATAGAAGCATGTCTGTCAGGTTCAGTATGATATGATATGATGTGATATGATATGATATACACAGCACTCAACACAAGCACATAGGTGCACAATAAGTATAAGTTGAATAAAGAATGAATAAATGAACAAGGATGACTAACTATGCCAGGACTCCATATTTTTGCACATAATGCTCCCTCTCTGCCTTGTTTACCTATCTGAAAAAGTCTGTACTTATCCTTCACATGCAGCCTCCTCAGTAAAACCTTCCCTTCCATTTCCCTGCAAACTGTTCTTTCCTCCACATCGCTAAAATAATATGTACCATATCATATTGTAATATATCTATTTACTGGTACTTAGGCTTCATTAAACCTTGAGTTTCTCAAGGACAAGAATCATGTTTTATTCAGTATTGTTTTCTCCAGCACTTAGCTCAATGTATGGAGCATGTGAAGAAGAAAAATGTATTTGCTGACTACATAAATTAAAATCATTTCATAAATTTAAGACAACAAATAAAGTTCTAAATCATAGAACAGTGTACATTTAAGTATTTTCTTCATTACAAGTTAATTTGTTTTAATAATTTATTGAACAGTGCTTTAAACAATTGTGATTGCATATTTTAGTTTAAATAAAATTTGAAAATTAATGAAATTTCATCTCCTGTTATAAATTATTATAGCAATAATACAACCCACTATAAGACTCAAAATATTTAGAATACAACCTAAAATTCTTTTTTCACCAACATTTCCGTTTAGAGATATTAACGATAATTAAGCCATCAAGCATTTTCAAATAATCCTTTCTCTACACATTTATGTATGTACATATGAATATATATGCTATGTTTGAACACATGATATAAATGTTAACAGATACCAATTATACCAATCCTATTGAGATAGTTCAACTTAAACGCATCCAAAATAAATGTCACAACTTAATTGCAATTTTCTAATATCTAGAATCAGTTAAGTTCAGGAACGTTTGTAGAAGGCCACCCAGTAATAAACACAAAATAAATTGTGTCTGCTGTCCTGTGAGTGATAATTTTTTATTGCTAACTCAGTTTCAGATGTCAGAGTAATGACTTCCATACTCTGATTAAAATGCAAATTGAAGCCATATGTTAGAAAAGCATAGGCTTTCAATGTCACTGTTTTCTGACTTTAAGCACAATAAAAGTATGTTTATAAAGGCTAACAATTACCCAGATGAATTCTGTTGATTCTAGATGTAGAAAATATGGAATTTTACATTGCAAACTATGTCAATACACAAAGCTGTAGCACACCAATTAACAGCTATGGTCATATATATATACACACATATATACGTATATATGTATGTATATGTAATTGGTGGAGGGGTGAAAATTATAAAACAATATGAAACTTGACTAATCTTAAAACAGAATGAATCTTAATTGGTCTGATTTTCTTCAAAAGTGAAAACTGAAAAGTGATTTTATAAACCTGTTTTTAATCTTCAGATTTGCTAAAGTAACTAAAGTTAACCTATATTCTTAGAAAAATGAAAAGTAAACAATAGACTGATATTTTTGTTTTATTTTGCCAATGCATTAAATAAACCAAATTCTACATAAATCAATTTAATGTTTAATGGATTTCTAAGACTATGCTACATGTTTCCCAAAGATCTTCTTAGACTGAGATTCAAAAATAACTAGCCCAATAATTAATTTAAATATTACAGGCTTTGCTCTTTTTCATTTTCATTTGTGACATTAAACTAAAATTGCTGTATGCATAAAACTTTCTTTTGTTTTGAAAGGAAAAGTTTGAAGTTATAAGAAAACTTCTCTTATAAACAGCACTCCCAAAAAGGCTGCATCATCTATTTAAGAGTGAATATTTCTGGGAGTTTGCTGGCAGTCCAGTGGTTAGAACTCTACTGCTTTCACTGCCATGGCCCGGTTTCAATCCCTCGTCAGGGAACTAAGATCCTGCAAGCCACGCAGCGTGGCAAAAAGAGTGAATATTTCTAAATTTAAAGTATTTCTACCTAAAGCAGCTGGATGTAAAAAATTAACAGAAAAGTCAATGCCAGCTAAGCTTACACAATTTACAGACATCAAAGGTAGTAAACTCAATGTAAATATAGTTCCATTGCATAAGGAAAAAAGTGAAGGTGACTATAAAAGTGTTTACCAAAAAAAAGAAAGACTGACAAGAGGTAAGGTAGGGATAAACCATAGCTCTCAAGATGAATAAAATCACTTTATTTTACCTTAAAAAATATTCAACTTGAAATATGGAGACAGAAATCTTTAAAGTCATTAAAGACATTTCCAATGTAGAGAAAAACATCTATAAACTAAAATAATCTCGAATATAGGTTAATAAGTAACTTATTAATAAATAAGATGGTACTAAAATGTCACAGACCTTGAGCATTATTAATGAATTTTTTAAACAAAATAATGGGCAGTATAGAAAGATCTGGCTTATAAAAATCTCTTTTAAAAAGCAAATGTTTCTTTAATACATTTTTAAAGCTACGATACAATTTATATCATTAAGTGCCTAATCAGTCACCATTTTTTATAAATTAATTTCCAGGGCTTCTCTTATCAAGCTCACCCTTCAGTGTTCCTCCAAACTTCTTCTGTTTGAGTTCAAGGATAACGAATAAAAGTGACTATGCATGAATATACTGGACTATGGTCAGTGGTCTATTCTAGACTTCCATTTTTCTCGCTATTTGTATGACTAACTCATCTGCCAAAGCCTCTGTTGTAAAAGTAATGTGCCATTACAAGTACTGCATCCTTGGTTGACTAATCTGTACAATTACTTCCATATACTGTATAGATATGTCCCTCAGTTTGCATTCAGCATCAGTATTGTTTCTTTTGCTCTTCTTATTCACAGTTGTCTGTAACACATTTTAAAACAGCTTAAGTGTTACATTGTAGTCCATGATTCAAACATAAACAGCTCAGTGAATAGCTTAGAGAAAGCCCTACATTCCCACCAATAAAATTTTACCTTGTCAGTACAAACTACAACTCACTGACACTTGGAGGAAACTTTAAAAAGCAATCTCAGCCCTGTGGACTAACATACTGACTGGCAGAAGAATGTTGATTTTATTTTCTATACTTGGGCTCGTAAGCCACATTCTAAGTAGTTTTTTTTTTTCCCTTAATTAAATAAGAATTTTTAAAAGGACTTCAGAAGGTCCACATTATCTAAGAATAATTAAAACCAAAAAAAAAAAAAACCCACAAAGAGAATTCTGGTTGACTTAAAACAAGGACTAAACTTTCAGAGTAAATAGTGAGGAAATGGTTTAACTTGAAAATAAAGCTAAATTTCAAAATGTTTCTTCAGCTGTTAACTGCCAGGTCCACACTTCCCAGTGATTTAATTTTTTCATAAATACTAACTTTTAAGGGCTTCATGAAATGCTGTATCTTCTACAAGACCTGCAATTTCATTCCCCAATGATCTGTATTGAACTTGCACTGAATTGTCAAATGTCAACAACAGACTGACAAGGACGATGACAATGCTAACCTAAAAACTGGTTTGAGTAAGGACTAGTGAATATTTTGTGTTATACTAATTCTGGCTATTCTATATATCCCAACAGCAGTGATCTTTTTTTTTTTTCTAACATCTTTATCGGAGTATAATTGCTTTACAATGGTGTGTTAGTTTCTGCTTTATAACAAAGTAAATCAGTTATACATATACATACGTGCCCATATCTCTTCCCTCTTGCATCTCCCTCCCTCCCACCCTCCCTACCCCACCCCTCTAGGTGGTCACAAAGCACTGAGCTGATCTCCCTGAACAGCAGTGATCTTGATAATTAGAACTCCAACCCGTAACACATCTGGGTAAAATAATAATAATAAATAAAATTCAAAAAAAAATAGTAATAGTAGTAAAGAAAAGGAAGAGAAAAACAAATTCAGACGATATAAAATAAAAGTGAATATTTCAAGTCCAAGTTCAACTGGCCACCCATAACTTTAACTATTTATGATTTTAGTTATTCAGCTGAGTTATCACCAGAAATCTATATAATATGCTTGTATATTTTTTGTCCAGCTTTATTGCTGTCTAATTGAAATACACTTGAAACTTGTGTAAGTTTAAGGCATACAATGTGATGATTTCATATACATATATAATGCAAAATGATTACCACAATAAGGTTAGTTAACACCTCCATCACCTAACGTAATTACCTTTATTTATCTTTATTTATTTATTTTTTATTTTTTTTATATACAATGGAATATTACCTTTATTTTTATGGTGAGAACATTTAATATCTACTATCTTAGCAACTTTAAAGTATATAATAAAAATATTGTTAACTATAGTCACAATGCTATAAATTAAATCCTCAGAACTTATTCATCTTATATTCAACTGATTCATCTGGAAGTTTGTATCCACTGACCAGCATCTCCCCATTTCCCCCACCCTCCCAGCCCATGGCAACCACCATTCTACTCTGTTTCTATAAACGTTTGCTTTTTCACATATAAGTGAGTTCAAACAGTATTTACCTTTCTCTCACTTATTTCACTTAGCATAATGCCTTCAATATCCAACCTAGTTGTTCCAAATAGCATATTTCCTTCTCTTTTATGGCTGAATAATACATACATACACACACACACACACACACACACCACATTTTCTTTATCCATTCATTCATCAAGAGACACATAGGTTCTTTAAATATCTTGCTATGCTATTGCCAATAATGCTACAATGAACATGGAAATGCAGGTTATCTCTTTAAGATAGTGATTTCATTTCCTTTAGCTCTATACCCAGAATTACAATTGCTAGATCACATGGCAGTTCTATTTTTAATTTTTGAGGAACATCCATACTGTTTTTCATAGTTGCTACCAATTTTCATTCTCACCAGCAGTGACAAGGGTTCCCTTTTCTCCACATCATTGTCAACATTTGTTATCTCGGGTCTTTTTGATAATGGCAATTCTAAAAGGTGTGAGGTGATATCTAACTGTGGTTTTGACTTGCAGTTCCCTGATGATTAGACAGACTGAGCATCATTTCATGTACCTGTTGGTCAACTGTATATCTTCCTTGGAAAAGTGTCCAAGGTTTGTTTTGTGACCTAACATATGGTCTATCCCAGGGAATGTTCCAGGTGCTCTTGAGAAGAATATCTTTTCTGCTGCTGTTGGATGGAATGTTCTGAAAATATCTGTCAAACACATTTTGTCTATAGTGTTGTATCCATTTCATCTATAGTCCAACGTTTCCTTACTGATTTGCTGCCTGGTCTATCCATTGTTGAAGTGGCATACTTAAGTCCCCTGTCATTGTTGTACTGTTGTCTGTTTCTCCCTTCAGTCTGCTGGTTTCTTCTTAACATATTATGTGCTCCAATGATGGGTGCATATGTATTTACTCTCTTGATGAACTGACTCCTTTATCATTACAGAAGAACCTTCTTTGTCTCCTCTTACAGCTTTTGACTAACATCCATTTTGTCTGATTTAAGTATAGCTACTCATACTCTTTTTTGGCTACCATTTGCACAGGACATCTTTTCCATCCCTTCACTTTGAGCCTATATGTGTCCTTAAAGCTAGAGTCTCTTGTAAGCAGCATATAGTTGAGTCTTGATTTTTTACCCATGTCTTTTGATTAGAGAATTTATTACAGTTACACTTAAACTAATTATTGATAAGTAAGGACTTACTAATGCCATCTTATTATTTTCTGGCTGTTTTATAGTTCCCTGTTCCTCTGTTCTTCTCTTGCTGTATTCCTTTCTGAATTAATGGTTTTTTGTACTGTTTTGCCTTGATTCCCTTCTCTTTATCTTCTGTGTGTCAACTGTAGGTTTTTGCTTTGTGGTTACCATGAGGCTTACATAAAATATTTTATAGATATAACAGTCTATTGTACACTGTACACTTGTTAACAACTTAACTTCAATCACATACAAAAAAAACTACCATTTTAGTCTCCACGTATTTTATGGTTTTTGATAACTAAATTTACATCTTTTTATATTGTGCATACATTAACAAATTTTTGTAGCTATAGCTATTTTTAATACTTTTGTTCTTTAACCTTTATAACAAAGTTAGATTGTTAACACAACACCATATTACAGTACTAGTATTTGACTGTATACTTACCTTTACCGTTTGGTCATATATTTTCATATGTTCTCATGTTACTAATTAGTGTCCTTTCTTCTCAGCTTGAAGAAGTCCTGCCCTCAATTCTTGTAAGACAGGTCTAGTGGTGATTAACTCTCAAGTTTTGTATTTTGCGGGGGGTTTTTCGTTTCTTTTTTTTTTTTAATTTTATTTTTGGCTGTGTTGGGTCTTAGTTGCGGCATGCAGGATCTTTGTTGCTGCATGCAGGATTTTTCATTGCAGTGTGTGGGCTTCTCTCTAGTTGTGGCGCATGGGCTCTCTAGTTGTGGCACGTGGGCTCCAGAGTGTGTGGGCTCTGTAGTTCTGGCGGGCGGGCTCCAGAGCGCGTGGGCTCTGTATTTTGTGGCATGTGGGTTGTCTAGTTGAGGCACACGGGCTCAGTAGTTGTGGCACGCAGGCTTAGTTGTCCTGTGGCACGTGGGATCTTAGTTCCCCGACCAGGGATAGAACCCATGACCCTGGCACTGGAAGGCAGATTCTTAACCACTGGACAAGGGAAGTCCCAAGTTTTGTGTGTTTTGGAAATTCTTCATCTCACTTTCATTTCTGAAGGACAAGTGCCAGGGAAAGTATTCTTGGTTGGCAGGGTTTTTTTGTTTTTTTCTTTCAGCACTTGGAATATATCATCCCACTCTCTCCTGGCTTGCAAGGTTTTTGCTAAGAAATTTGTTGACAGCCTTATGGGGTTTCCTTTGCACGTAGGAATTTTTTTTTTCTCTTGTTGCTTTTAACATTTTCTTTGTATCTTTGATTTTCAACAACTGTATCATAATGCGTCTCAGAGAAGATCTCCTTAAGTTAAATTTGTTTGGGGACCTATTAGCTTCATGAAGTTGGATTTCTAAATCTCTCCCCATATTTGGGAAGTTCTCATCCATTATTTCTCCAGATAAGCTTTCTGCTGCTTTCTCTTTCTTTTCTCCTTCTGGCACTCCAATAATGCATAGATTGTCTCTTTTAATGGTATCCCATTTTTCACATAGACTTTCTTTACTCTTTTTCATTTGTTTTTCTTTGTTCTCCTCTGACTTGATTTCAAAGGTCCTTTCTTCCATTTCACAGATTCTTCCTTCTGCTTAATCCAATCCAGTGCTGATGAGCTCTACTGCAATTTTCATTGCATTCCCTGACTCTTCAACTCCAGAATTTCTGTTTGGATCTTTTTTATAATTTCTATCTCTCTGTTAAGCTTCTCATTTTGGCCATATATGGTTTTCCTGATTTCACGGAACTGTCTTTCTGTGCTTCCTTAGAGCTCACTGAACTTCCTTAAAACACTTATTTTGAATTTTTTGTCTGGCAAATTGCAGGTCTTCACTTTGGGGGGTTCGTTAGTGGAAAATGGTTCCTTTGGTGGTGTCACGTTTCCTTGATTTTTCATGTTCCTTGAAGTTTGCTTTACTGTCCTCACATTTGAAAAAGCAGTCACCTCCTCCATTCGTTACTGACTTGCTTCAGGAGAGAAATACCTTCCGTCAGCCCTATTAGGGATTCGGAGGCTTTCACAAACCTCTTCTATGGATATGACTGCTCTACTCTTCTCGTTCCTTCTTATGAAAGAATTCTTAAGCTTGAATGCCTTCTCTCATTCCTGCAAAGCCAACCTCCTTACGTCTTCCCTAAGGTTGTGCTGAATGTTTAAGTTTGTGGTTTCTCCCAGACCCACAGAGTCAGGCTGGCTTTCTCCGCATGCTTAGCAGCCATCTGCAAAGGTTCATTCTCACCACCATCAGGAACAGGCATAAGGAGCCAACTACAGTGTGGGGGCATGTGTGGGTGAGGGGCACAGAACGCTAAGGATGCCCATGGGTCAACTGGGAAATCCGCAAGCAAGGCATTCCAGCAGCTTCTAAGCAGGCTTCCTGGTAGAGTCCGACACATGGTCAGTAAGATCTATGTTCCTTTAATGCCCTTGGAGAGACCTACCTGCCACTCTCCCATCTTATTTTCTCTTTCTAGAACAGCCCACCACATCTCTCAATTTAGCTTTGAGTGTTTTCCATCTATAGCTTTTGCTCTATTTTCTATACAAGAACCTATTTCATCTTTCAGCCTTTCATTTTTATGAGTTTTTAAATCAATCACATGTTTTACTTCTGAGAATAACTTATTTCTCTAACTGCTTCTTTTACAAAGAAATCTGTTCTTATTTTGTGACTGCTATATTTTCTCAAAATTCTCTGAAGACATTTCTTTTTCAGGTTTGCTCCCACTGCTAAATTCTGTTTTCTCCCAAATTGAATGCTTGTTCGGTATGATCTATTTTGTGCTGTTCATTTTCTCGAAATGCCTGGTGAAACTTGTTGTATACTCATGTTTATGAATGAAAAACTAGGAGGATGCACACACACCAGACATGTCCACTGCAGCAGCAGTTCTGGGGTTGTTTGCCCAACACTGTCCTTCTCTGAATGGGAAGCCAACTGTCACATTATATACATAAACTAGGAATACTGACTGGCAGACTTCATTTGAACAGACTGAATATTGAGCAAATAAACTAGCCAAGAATGAGAGCTTCCCAAATGCTCAAAGTCCTTTAATAAATTTTACTCCTGGATAAAGTTACCGTGAATCAAGCCCTCTATTTTGGGGAAATGACTCCACTGTTCCAGATACACTCCTGCTGATTCCTGCACATTTTCAAGCTCCCAGTTTGCAGTCTCTCCAGACTTCTACAGTGAAGAATGTTTCCAACCTCTCCTGTAGCATTCACCTGTGAGTGCCAGACTGTAGTTTATTCCTCCTTGGACTTTTAGTTATTAGGATTTTAGTTATTAGGATTAGAATTCCAGTTTCCAGAAATTCATTAAAATCTCTAAGTCTATTGCAACATTTTTTAAGACTTCTTCCTTTTTGCAAATGTTTACTACCATTCATTAAAATTTGAGAGAAAGGAGGGAAGGGCATAAGTAGTAAATGACTGTGCCCAGTCCACCACCTAGGACACAACTGAGTGTTTTTTTTCTCTTTCTAATAGATAACTTGTTATCAGGTGACACTGTCTCTGTATTGCAACCTATATTTCAGATGCAGACTAACCGAATAATCAATGTCTCTGATCAGTCTATAATCTGACTTCAGTGTCGCACAGTGACATCGAAAACAAATTCAGTGACAAGGCAAACAAGTTCACGTTTTCTTTGTTTTCTTGCACTTTCAGGACAAATTAAGATTTGTTTTTTGTAATATCCATAGCATAAAAGAAACATTTCCCCAGGGAGCAGAAATATTTTAGCACTTCCAAATCCCTCAGATAAGACAAATATTCTCAACTCTTATACCTTCCATGTTTCACCTCAGTAAAAGAGAGATAATTAAAAGTGCCTATAAAATGTTTAGTTACATTTCTAAAATGTTTTGAGCACCCTGGAGGAAAGACAGTAAGTATAATTTATCATACAGTATTATCAATGACTATATTTTCTAATTCAAAACTACTAAAACAACATAAAAACAGAACATCAACTCTTCTTTATCTAATCATTACTTTATAGACCCTGGGGGAAACAAGAGTTAAATGAATTCTTTTTAGATACCTAAATTTAGTTGAATTCTCTACCAGGATGCTACAAGACCAGATCAAACTATAAATATTTTGTTCTAAACTTAAGGAAACTTGCTGCCTTCATAGTATACAAGTTTTCCAACTTGTATACTTTCAGATATACAAACACAGATAACATTTTTCCATGGAAACACAGATAACATTTTTCCTGGAAACTCAGATAACATTTTTCCATACTGTGAAGACCTCACAAACATGATCAAAGTCACAGTCACAACAACAATGACAAAAACAATAATAAAAGCAAACATTATTGAGATCTTCCTACTCACTAGTAAGTCTTTTATACGTATTATATTATTTAATTTCCACATTATTACTCTGTGAGGTAGTAGCTATTATGATCCCAATTTCACAGCTGAGAAAATGGAGGTAGAAGTAAAATGGTTTGACCAAGATCATCATACAACCAGTAAGTAAGGAGCAGTGGCTGGAAAGTCTTTCTTAATGACAAAAGCAAAGTATTGAAGTAATCCTGAAAAGATCTCAGGGTTCCCAGATTAATAATCAGGGGCCACAGATTCAAATGGCATGAACACTAACTGGTGAAACCACTGATCCCAGGGTTTAAGTCTCCAGATTCCATACCAGTTTGCTTTCTACTCTTCCATGTTTTCTGTCTCTTAACCTGTACCAGGTTGCTGCCATAGTTCCAGGGACAGAAAGTCAACTTAACACTAACAGCTACAATAAGCCAGATCCTGTCACAAGTGCCGATTTTACGGAATAGAGCTAAATCTTTTAAATATCTTTATTAAACTTCTATTCGTATTAACCACCTAGCAACAACAACAAAATAACTGCAGAGGTAAAATAATAAATGCCATACCTGAAAGATTCAGGTCCGTGTGGTCAAAGTACATTTTAGAATAAATGCCTTTTTCTTTCCTTTTCACTTTTTTCCTTTTTCATTTCTATTTTTCCTTAAATACTTCACAAATACAAGATCAAGTTTTAGTAAAAGTAGCCCTTACCTGCCTCCTGTAACTTTTCAGCAAAATGAAAATAACAAAGTTTACTGTCTTTCACCAAATGGCATTTACAAGTTGGGCCAAGACTTTTCATCCTCTGCTTTGCTAATTGTTATTAGAGGTGTGAAGGGCATGCCTTAGAGACATATTCCAAATGAGGCACTTTTCTCCTATACATTAAACCCTATATATCTTAAATTTCTAAATTTAATATATCTAAATCTATATATCTTAAATTTCTTCATTGTACTGCTCAATTTATTGAACCAATTACAGTGTATCTTATGTCAGAGTGCAAAAAATTCCAGAATACATACATTGTAGGATACATCTAAATGTAATTTCTCAAACAATGTATCATTTCTGACAAGCAATACAATTAATTGTTAGTTTAATAAGCTCATGTTATGTTTACGAAAGTTGCTAAGAAGTACCACTAAATGGTACAAGATTTACTGGTAGAAAAAACAATCATAGACCCCTTTTATCACATGCCATTCAGTCATATAGTTTCACAAATGATGCAAAATCTACATCTTTTCTTCCAAAAAATTTAACATATAATCCATTATTTTAAAATTAAGGTATTTAAACCCTTAATTAGTAAATGTGTTTTTACCCCTTACATTTACATTTTCTTTAAGAATGACTTAAGCATTTTAATAATTTTATATAGATGATTAAAAGATGATATTTAGCCTTCTAATTAAATTTGTATCTCACAATAGGTACATGCATGATAAATGCCACACTATAAAAGTCATAGTTCTGGGCTCCCCTGGTGGCACAGTGGTTGAGAGTCCACCTGCCGATGCAGGGGACACGGGTTCGTGCCCCGGTCCGGGAAGATCCCACAGGCCGCGGAGCAGCTGGGCCAGTGAGCCATGGCCGCTGAGCCTGCGAGTCCGGAGCCTGTGCTCCGCAACGGGAGAGGCCACAACAGTGAGAGGCCCGCGTACCGCAAAAAAAAAAAAAAAAGTCATAGTTCTTTGCTTCTGTTTTTAAAAACTACCAAATATTACATTAGATCATACTTTTGGATATGAAAATGCAAAAAACATATGAAAATCATAAAAACCCAGTGGAATACTGTTAGATGACCAAGGAGCTACAAAATTTAGTAAAGCAGTAAAAGAATTTTTTTTCAGGACTTAAATTGTTGGCTAAATGAATATAAACTAAATCAGGGGTGCCCAATCCCCGGGCCACGGACGCAGGATGTGAGCGGCGGGTGAGAGAGCAAAGCTTCATCTACCGCTCCCCATTGCTCCCCATCACTTGCATTACCGCCTGAACCAGCACCCCCTTCTGTGGAAAAATTGTCTTCCATGAAACCAGTCCGTGGGGCCAAAATTGTTGGAGACCACTGAACTAAGTAATTTATTTTTCCTTTGATTTTAAAATGCAACACACTTGAATAATTTAATTCCTAGAAATACAATTAATGCTCACCTCTTGACAAAGTGACATAAAATGATTTAACACAGAAGTGTATTGAGTTAATGTCCCATGCTACTGTCTAAAGCTGTCACAGCAGTGCTAAATTTTTTTAAATACTGCCATTACACTCCAGACCTCCAGATTTAACCTTAATTAAAAGACCATAAATGAAAACAATCATGCTCTGTACTGCAACTGTTGCCACATTTAAGGATTGTTTTTAATACCCATTTTAAAAGTCTAGGTTCTTAAATGTCACCAACCAACAACATTTAGGTAGGATACAGTAGCCTAGAAAAAGCACTAAACCCAGCTAAAACCTGAGTTTTCAATATTACCTTATCATATATCATCAATATGAGATCAGAAGTCACGTACCCTTCCAAACTCTGTTTTCATAATATATAAATGGTATAATAAAAGCTATCATGCCTATTTAACAGGGTGGTTTCAGTATGTTAAATGCAAAAAGTATGGGAAAAGCATTTATTAAAGCAATAAACATGACACTATGCAGGTATTATTCATTAAATACAAAGCATTCTGGTTATTCCTGCAGGAAATTATAAAGACAGACATAGAAGACAAAATCCCAGACTCTGAAGAGCTTCTTTAAGAAAAAAAAAAAAATACTGTAAACCCATATATGAAATATCTGAAAGGTTTAAAAAAATTACACTGCATTCATTATTCCCTTTTAAATTCATGACCAAAAAATATATATACCCTCAACAAATATTTCTTGGCTTATCTAAGGAGAACAGAGAGAAGGGAAAAAATAAATTCAGCATTTCTTCTTTCTTCTTCCTTGCTGGGAGTGCCACTTCCCAGAGCTGATCTGCATACACTCAATAGCCATGTTAAGGACAACTATGGTTCCAGACTTCATTAACAATGATTTGCATAGTATAGATTTAGTAAAAGAATACAGAAATAGCAAAGTGAATACTTAGATTCAAGTAAATAAGGCATCTATGGCAGGTCCAGGTCCCAGAACCTATCTTTACATCAGCTTTCAGGCAAGCATTTTGGGAAACTAATCACACATTACGAAAATGACTATGCAGGGAAAATGACTTCCCTGGTGGCGCAATGGTTAAGAATCCGCTGCCAGTGCAGGGCACACGGGTTCGAGCCCTGGTCCAGGAAGATCTCACATGCCGCGGAGCAACTAAGCCCATGTGCCACAACTACTGAGCCCATGTGCCACAACTCCTGAAGCCTGCACACCTAGAGCCTGTGCTCTGTAACAAGAGAAGCCACCACAATAAGAAGCCCACGCACCCCAATGAAGAGTAGCCCCCACCTGCCACAACTAGAGAAAGCCCGCACACAGCAATGAAAACCCAACACAGCCAAATATAAAATATAATAAAAAATAAATGAATAAATAAAATAAAAATCAAACAAACAAAAAAAGACTATGCAATGCTAATAACCCAGATATTATTTCCTTTTTGGAACAATGTCTGTAATTTTAAAATGTATCTGTAACTAGTTACCCATTTTATCATAACATACACACACACACACACACACACACACACACACACACACACATATCTTAAAAAGCAGTCAAAAATAGAGCTCTATGTGCAATCAAATATTTCTTTAAGTTACTTATTTATTAGAATGATTATCACAGTAAAGAAATATTAGGTTTAAGGGCTTCTTATTCCTCTTGGACCACATTAATTAATCTTCATAATAATCACCAAAAAAATAATATACTAATTATTTCATGTGACAGATGAGGAAACTGAGACAGAAGGTAGTAAGTAGTAAACCAGGATTCAAACTGATGAGTGCCAGTAGTACTCACCCAGTCATGAGAATCAAGAATATCTCCATACATTGCCAATGTCAATCACTCCTGGGGTACAAAATCACTCCTCCTGACTGAAAACCACTGATCTAGTTTTACGAGAATTTTAATGAGAAATGAATATTGAATTTTATCAAAAGTTTATTCTGACTCTATTGAGATGATTTTGTTTTTAATCTGTTAATAAGTCAATTACATTAATTGACTTCTGAATGTTAAGCTAAACTTGAATTCCTCGGCTAAACCTCACTAGGTCATGATATTATTCTTTTAATATAATGTTGGACTGATCTGCTAAAATTTTGTTAAGAATATTATATCTAAATTCATGAAGGATTCTGAGTTTGTAGTTTCCTTTTCTTGTAATGTCTTTGTCTTGTTTTGGTATCAAAATTCTGCTGGCCTCAGAGAATGAATATGGAAGTGATCACTTCTCTTTAACTTTCTGATACAGTTTGAGTGGAATAAGTAGAACTAGAATTACTTCTTCTTTAAATATTTACTAAAACTCACCAGTGAAGCTACCAAGGCATGGAATTTTCTTTAGGAAAAGGTTTTTAATTATGAATCCAATTTCTTTAGTAAATACAGGGCTGATCAGGTTACATATTTCTCTTTGAGTGAGTTTTGGTGGTTTGTATCTTTTAAAAAATATAACCATTTCACCTAAGTTGGCAAATATATGGACATAAACTTGTTCGAAATACCATATTACCGTACTTTTACTACCTGTATAATCTATAATGATATCACCTCTCTCATTCCTGATATTGGTAATTTGTATCTTTTTTCTTCCTCATCTGTCTGGCTTAGAGGTTTATTAATTTTATTCATTTTCTCAAAGAACTAGCTTAGGGTATGTTGATTTTTTTCTTTGGTTTTAATATTTTTTTCATCTATTTCCACTCCAATATTTATTATTTCTTTACTTCCTCTTACTTTGGGTTTAACTGCTTTTCTTTTTCTAGTTTCTTAATTGGAAGCTGAAGTCATTGACTTAAGACCTTTCTTTATTTTTCTAAACAGGTATTTCATGCTATAAATGTCCTTCTAAGTAGGCAGTAAATATATCTCACAAATTTTGATATGTTATGTTTCCTTTTTCATTCAGTTCAAAACACTTTTTAGCTTCACTTTTGATATCTTCTGAAGTACATGAGTTTTCAAATATTGGGGGATTTTCCAGATACCTTTTGGT